>NC_137855.1:31541581-32069081 GCF_948465745.1 Chenopodium album
AACCGATTGATCTTCCTCTCCGAGACAAGAGAATCCGTGTGTCGAAATAAATTTGTTAAGCTACTCATTGATCTTGCCAAAGTTTTAACAGAATTATGCATCTTGTTTTGTAGATTGAAAATCAAGTTCTTTCAGTAGGTTATAGCTGGTAGATAATTTTACCATTTTGTATTTCAGTTCTGTAAACAAACTCACATTTGTTAGACAAGATGAGAATCTCTGTATCTTTTGAAGGTGTATTAATGTTGTTTCCGAAGCGGCTCTTCAGCTCCTGTGTTTAATATAACTATTTGCTGGTAAAGAAAAAAATCAACAAAAAGTGACAGTTGCTGTTTAAAAAAAACAATTCATTGTTTTTGTTTGTTGAATTCATTGTGGGAACAAAATTGAATACAAAAGTTGGTTCCAAGTATCAGGAACACCAGGAAGACACCAATGACTACAATCAAGTAATTTAGGACCACCACCGGCGTATATTGCAGGGTGGCCATCTTTTCTTAACTGAGTGAGAAGGGTTATGTCAAGCAAATGAACAGGCTTCTTCATTTTACTCAATACCTTCCTCACAATCACTTCACCCGGATGACTACCACCTGGATACACTGATCCTAACACCGCCTAGTCTCTTTGCGACAAAACTTTGCTCTTGGTTCTCCCCATTCGCTTCCACTGGACCCGCAAAAGCCAAGTAACACACCAAAAGAACCGGAAAAAAAAAAGAGTTTGTGAACATCAGGTGTATGTATCGAACTAAGCTAATTAGCGAGCACGATGTATCGAAAAGAACTTACTTAATATGGGCAGCTGAAACTCCTTGGAAGAAAACTTGAGTCTTTCTAGTGTCGATGTTATCATCAATCCATTTAGCCCATGTTCTCAATGCAATATTGTACGCTAGCATATGGTCCATGTTTTTGATAATCTTGCCTCCCGTCATGAAGTATTCCCATCTGCATCAAATGTTGTACACTTAATTTAGTCATTGACGTATAGTTTAAAAAATATGTTGTATAGTTTAAAAAATATGTTGCATTTCTGCAACGCCGTAACAAGTGATTTGCCTTTCATCTTACGGAGTAGTTTTTAGTACGCCGTAATAAATATGATAATGATAATGATAGCGATAACGATAACGATAACGTACCTGTGAGTCCACCAGTGGTAGGAATTGAAAATAAGTACATCAGCCCATAACCAAGTAGAGCCGGAACTAATAGAATCCAGCTTGAGTACTCGTCCAAATTTTTCAGTCACAACATCCACCAAAAATCCATTTTTCAACATCATTATTGAAGTATCATATTCCTATTCAACAAAATAATCAGATCTTATTTTAATAATGTCATGTATAACAGTATAAGGCTAATTTAATGTAATAATAAAACATGTACGAGAAAGTGTTAAGAGTATTAAAAACACGTATAGTATATATATGAATAAACAAACATGTCGATTTTAAGACCACAATGAGCCGTAATTACCACCTAACAAATGGGCCGTAAATATTAGGAAGAGTGTGTAAATGGACGATGATGAGATAGCTTACCGGAAAAGCGAAAACAGAGAGGGAACCTCTAGTGACAACAGTGTACTTGGATAGAGGCACTGCACTATGAAGCATGCATGTAAGTGATTCCCATTGATTGAAGCTTAATGATTCTCCAACAAACATTATCTTTTTTCCCCTCCATTTCTCTAATAAAGCTCGTCCATCGAACCTGTTCACAATAATTTCCAATATATTCACAAATATTTCCACATTGTAGTAAATTAATTATCTCTAGTTTTTTGTTTAGACATTCCTTAAAAAAATACTCCTATTTCGTTAAAATGATACGGAGTAAATATGGTTGGTAACCTAATAAACGGAGTAGCAAAATTCATAGGACATAAGAGCAACTCCAATGGTTGTAGATAGGGAATTGCTTGCAATTTCAATAATTCCCTAGCTACTAGCTTGACCATTGGAGTTAGAAAATTCAATTAGTTTGGCCAAGCTAATTTGCTTGAGAATTAAACTTTCCAAAATAAAATGTTCATTGCACCAATTAAGCTATTTCCATGTATAAACTATCCAACACCTACTACTAAGCTAATAGCTAGCCATTGGAGCAAAATGTAGCTAAAATGATAATTAGCTTAAAAGCTTATGTGGCATGGCAAGCTAATTGTCAAATTAGCTTGATATTGGAGTTGCTCTAACCAATGTAATTTTTTTGAGCAAAAAAACCGTAAAGATTGAGGAGCCTAAGGATTTTTTTTTTTTTTTTTAAATTTAATGCTAGACACCCGACAAGAAATCATAGAAAAATACTACTTACGCCGTATCATATTAAATACGGAGTGTCAATGAATTATTACGGACTGTACTTAGTCTCAAAACCTAAGCTAGCGAACGTTAAATACTCCTTTGACTAAACAAAGCCATAAAGTTGACACTCCCATTATTCCTCCATATTTGACACATTTCCCAAAAAATAAAAATCTTTAATTTTATGATATGTAATTATTGTAAACGAATTCAGAAACTCACACATTAATTAAATTAGCTAGGTACATTAACGTAAACTGACCTCAATAACTATAGCTTTTCTACTTTTACTACTCCCTCCGTCCCAAAAAGAACGACCTATTTGGCCAAAACTTTGTCCCAAAAAGAATGACCCATTTGCATTAAAACACCCACCAATTTACTACAATATTTGTGCAAAATTAGCTTCCCCATATAAAAATTTGATTTTCCATGTTATTTTATTAATTTCATGTAATAACTCTTACTCCGTATAAATAATTGGCAAAAGCTAACGAACGCCTCAGGGTCATTGGATAAGCTAGTTAAAAGTAAAGAGATTAAATTAAAAATTAACATTAACTACACTGATTGACGCGTGATTTTCATACTTTTCTAAATTAATACTCCATATTTTCCTAAATTACATTCATATTTCTAGCATTTATTCTTCACATAATAGAGTGAAATAGGAATGTAATTTAGGGACGGAGAGAGTACCACTTTATATAATATTTTAAATGCTTATCCAACTGTCAGGAGACGTTCATTAGCAAGATCCTAAATAATTAGAACAAACATACTGGTTGTATCATTCATCATTTCACCAAAGCACAATATGGGTGCTGGCTCCCAAAAAACAGCTAGTAAAACCTTGAAATGGGGTGAATGTGTTGGTATTCACGTGTAGGGCCCACTATTAATCCCATTAATCTTCCCGTTTACCGTAAGACGGTTATTTTTATTTATTTATTCATTTATTTTATTTTATTTAGGTACAACGGTCATATTTCTCCATCCTCCCGCCCATCCTCCTAATTTCTCAACACCAACAAACCCACTCTGTCCACGATCTACACCGATCTCATATCTCATATTCTTTTCATCCGGAATCAATAATCACGATTTGTCGATTATATATTACCTACTTAAATGGAAGGTACCCGTAAATGTGAACAAATTGAACAATGTATGTGACTATAAATTCCGAACAGAACATTTCAAGTAAAAATCATCTTTATCACCAAATTTATTATAACAGGTACATTATAACCAACTAAAATGTCATGTAAATTGTGTTTTATAAACTAACAACATTGACAATATAATTAATTATTAATAAAACAAATGAATGAAGGGAAGTTAATTAAATTACCTTTGAAGATTACAACCATTAGGCTGCCATCTATACTTAAGATACTCTTTATCAGGTCTTCCATTCTTTTGACAATTAAATCCATCTCCAATAAATGGACAACTATTTGCATCATACAATGGGTATGATCGATCATAAACCCAACTTCCTCTGAAGATGTTACAGCCGTTACTCCGCCCTCTTCTCTTCGGTTTGCGGTTCCTGTGTCGTACCGCACTCGATAACTCCTCATTGCTAGCATTTGCTACGAGGATAGCAACATTTGCCACAAGAATAAGAAGAAGAATACTTGAGATGAAGTTAATCTTCATTTTGTAGAGAGAGGGGATAGAGAGTGAAAGAGTGAGAGAAAAGGGGTGTTTGTATTTATAATAAAGGGGAGGCAAGGAAACTGATATGTGTGAACCACTTTGATTTAATAGATATCGATATGTCAGCTATCTTAGTTGATTATAAAGTACTGATGGTATAAAATAGATATCGACTATCTTAGTTTTTTTTTTTTTTTTTTTTAAATTTTTGGTGTTCCACTTGCTTCTTAATTTTTGGATGGTTATGTTTTAGTCTCTTTCATTTGTTAATGTGAGAAATCGAACATGCGATTTTTCCTACTAAATGCAGCCCCAATCACCACTGCAGCGACAACTAATTAGTAATGACTACCTTAGTTGATTTTAAAATACTACTCCCTCCGTCCCTAAATTACATTCCTCTTTGGAAATTTACACGGGAATTAAGGAGGAATGAGTAAGACAAATAACAATGATTAGATAATGCTATGGGAAGTACAAAGATAGATTAGTTATTACTCATGACATGTCATCAATCCTTTGCAAAAAAAAAGGACCAATCACATGCTCCTAATTGAAAATTTTTAACCAATCATATTCATTGTAATTTGGCACAAGGATTATGAGTGAGATTAGGTAAGGATGAGCGAGAAAGCATTAAATATAAAACAAAAAAAGAGAGTTTTACTAAAAAAAAAAAACTTACCAAAAATAGGAAGGAGGAATGTAATTTTGGAATACCAATAATAGAAAGGAGGAATGTAATTTAGGGACGGAGGGAGTAATGATATAAATTATAAAGTATCAATCACTATCTTAGTTGATTTTAAAGTACTGATGGTATAAAATTAGTATCAACTACTATCTAGTTGATTTAAGATTATTAGTAGTGTTTGAAGTAAAATTTGGGACTGTATCTCAATTGATACAATGATTGTTAAGGATCTTTTTACATAAAGGAAAAAAAAAATAGTACTCCCTCCGTCCCTAAATTACATTCCTACTTTTCTCTATTATGTGAGAAATAAATGTTAAGATTAGGAATGTAATTTAGGGACGGAGTGAGTATTGGTACAAATTTAATTATAACAAAAACGACAAGTTAATGAGAATAATTTAATTGAGTGTTTTGAATTGGTTAGATACGTATGTAGATCTACATGTGAGTAATAAATAGGGATGAATTTAATTTGGTAAATGGGAAATTGGTTTGTCTTTGTCTAAAGTAACGTACTAATTTGTTCAACAAATCTCTTCAGATCTAAACAAATACTTATTAAAATTGTTCCATATTTCGAAATTTATAATATTTAAAGTTGTTAAAATGAATAAATGTATGTTTTTGCCCACACTCTTTAAACTCTTGTATTTTAATTTTTTTTTGGGTTGTTTTTTTTTTCCGTATGTTTAAACAAACAAACTACAGAAAGTTACTAAAGGACGATAAGCTATTATTTGTCCTAGTTGCGAGAATAATGTGCATTGGATGAACCTTGTCTATCTCGTTGCACTATATAAATAATGCACCAATTAAAGGCTTTATGAAATACACTAGCATTATGATCCATACAATGCACGAGTTATTATAAATGATAGCAATCAATATTGTATATTACATTTTTCATAATGAAAGATTGATTTTTTTTTTTTTTTTTTTTTTAAGATCATAGAGGACGAAAATAGCATGAACCGTAATTAAAAAATTACTAAGGTCTCTTATTTCATCCTAGTATATATAAGATCAATTATATTGATAGGGCATACTTCAACATCGTCAACAAAAAAATTATTTCTAATGGGAGGTATCATTATTTTCACATGTAAAGAAAAAAATAATTTGGTTCATTATTCTCGTGTGTCCCTTAATAATATATACTTCGTGTGTATATATATATTATAAAGAAGCATAAAGGATTAAATTCCAAGTATCAGGAACACCAGCAAGACACCAATGTGTTTATGTGTGCAATCAGGACCAGTTTTTGAACCATATTTTTGAGGATGTGCATCGGGCCTTCATTCGGACAACAATGAAATGTCCAAAAAGAAAGGTGGATTCTTCATTTGGCCCAATATGTTCTTCACTATACCAATTCCTGGGTTTGGTGTTGCTGGGCTTTTTGACCCATTTATGGGTTGTTGCTCGTTTACACAATTTTGTGTTGCTGGTTTTCCAAAATCACTTCCACTGCCATTTACATGGAAAAATGTCATTTATTTAGAAAAAAGTGTTGATGATGAAGGATAAGAAAATTAAATAAATTATCTTAACGGAAGTGATCTGGTGAGATGCCTTGATAAAAAACTTTAGTTATGGTATGATCAACCTCGGAATCAACCCAATTAGCCCAAGTTTTAAGAGCAATCTTGAATGCATCTATACGATTCATATCCTTCTTTATTTCATTTCCCAATTGGATGAAATCCCATCTACAAATTCACTCATACATAGAGGAACACCATTAAGAACAAAAAATAATAAGGCATTAATTAGTACTCCATCCGCCTTAGTTTAGTGCGTGTGTACTTGATTAAGTAGGGCATATTGGACTAGGCGGATTTTGGATTGTAGTTATCAATTATTATCTTTAATAAGAAAGTATATGCATGTGATGGGAGAAATGTGGTACTTTTATATTGAATTTGAGAGTCTGTATACCTCTTAACTTTTAAATAAGAGGCTGAGTACGAAAAACAAATTGAAAAATGAAAGGCGTCGAACACACTAAATTAAGACGGTAGGAGTATATATTCCAAAAGTATATAAATTGAGTGAGACATACGGTTGATTGGGGCCATCATAAAACCACCAATGCCAACTATCAAAGACAAGCAAGTCATAATCCTTCCATGCATGACTACTGCTCTTGATGGATTCAAGCTTCAAAACCCTGCCTATTGTTTCAACATCTATGTCGACTAGATATTGATGCCATTGCATATTAATTGTGAGATTATGCTCCTACATACAAATGCATATATATTTTGTAAATAAGTCATCAATCTTGGCATTTGTCTATTCTCTACATTCTTTTCAAGTATTTTTAATTTTTCATTTAATATTCATTTGGTAAAACTTTAATAAATTTGACTGTATTTTTTAATTTATATATGAGAAATAAAAATTCTCATATGAAATACAGATAAATTCATCTATGTACTAGCTTTATAATATCTACTTCCTCCAATTTTATTTACTTGCAACTAGAGGTGGTTATTGGGTAGGGTAGCCCAATAATAATAGGGTCAAGGCCAAGCTTAAAGGGCTTTTAATGGACATGGCCTTTAATGGACATGACCTTTATTGGACAGGGTCAATATATGACCAAAATGTTTTTCCAATTTAATTGATAAAGAAAATAGATAATGTAAAAATAACTACATAGATAAATTTATATTCATATATACTTAATAATGGCTTTGTCCAATATTTTTTTTAATTGACATTTTGTAGGCCCACCCATTATCGACCCGCTATTGACCGCAACCCGCATTGGCCCAACCCAATATTGACCCCTATAAAACGTGACCCTCTTTGACCCGACCCGCAACCGACCATGGCCTGACCTGACCCGCCCAATAACCAGGTCTACTTGCAAGTTGCAACACACCACTTTGCCACGTATTTTAAGAAAAAAATTAGATTAGGTAAACAGAAAAATTAATCAACAAAATTTTACCACCGATAAGAAGAAAGTGATTAATTGCTACGATTCAAATTTTATGGATTAATTTGTTTGTTTACTTGTCTAATCACTTCTTCAAATAGCGTGGAAAAAAGGTGTGTTGCAAGTATTAAAAATTAGAGGATATACATTTTTATAAATTTTATGAATATAATATCTATGGTCAAAGTTAAACATTAAAAACTTTGCAAAATACAAATGAAAGATAAATAAAACATATGGATTAGAGTACAACTTGATTGATGTAAAATTGAGTGTTTTTTATTATTAGATCAAGTGGAAAGTGACTTACCGGAAATTGAAAAGTATACAAGGGAGATTGCTGGCTTTGCTGCGCCAAGTCGTAATTAGCAATAGGTCTACGACTGCCCGCATAAAGCATGCAAGTTAGGGATTCCCATTGATTCACGCTTAGTGAATCTCCCACAAACAATATTTTCTTTCCTTGAAA
The DNA here is from genome assembly GCF_948465745.1 of Chenopodium album. NCBI lineage: Eukaryota > Viridiplantae > Streptophyta > Magnoliopsida > Caryophyllales > Amaranthaceae > Chenopodium > Chenopodium album. The sequence continues at coordinate 31,549,674 of NC_137855.1, forward strand.
TCTTGTAAAAAATTCATTTACATCCAACCTGCAATATGTACGTAATATTTAATAATAAATTAATAATAAATAAAATTAATTAATTGGTCATTTGTTTACACAAACTTTAAAATTAGGGTACACAAAACACAATCAAGAATATTACGAAAAACCATTCAAAGTTCACCACCTTGGCAAACTTGATACGTAAATTAAGTGGTATATTTGTAAATACACGGTTTACGCATTAAAATGTATGGGTAAAACTGATAACAAAAACTAGTGATTTTGTCTTAAAAATCGCTTGCTAGTCTGTTTACGATAGTTGTGGTTTTCAATTTTTTATGTCATATAATGAATAAAAAAAATTGATCAAACTTATTAAAATCGTGATAATTTTGAAAACTGACAATAAAAAAGTGAAAGCATCTTTTTCTTGTTTCCTTTTTTGGTTTTTTGTTTTCAAAAATTTAGAAAAATGAAAACAAAAAACGATGTCAAACAAGTCTTATGAGCCGTTTTAAGGCAAACCCACCGATTCATTTAAAAATTTACCCTAGAATTACAATTTTGCCCTTTGTTAAACATATTCCGTTTATCCTGGTAATAAACTCATTATATATATATTAAACTTATATATAATTCTAAAATTGATCGATGTACACTAATATTTATTCATCATAAGTTTTTACATATTTATAGGTTAATTAATAATCCTATCAATAAACGTTGTTTTAGAAAATGAGAGATCAGGTCATGTGGTTAGAGCTCCTCTCTCAGTTTCAGGAGATCCTAGGATCGATTTTCATCACTCACACTTGTGGATCTCCATTTAACATAATCTTAATAATTTTCTACATCTGTTTATATCCTCTCTTTTTTTTTTTTTTTTTTTTTTTTTTTGAAACCCTCATCATTTTATATCTAATAGATCTTTTGTAATCCTTTATTTTAATAAAAATTTGTCATGTTTTTTCTTTATGAAAAACTAGATATAATGTAAGTTTAAAAATGGTTATTAAATTTACCTGTGCTATGCATGGGAACTAACCTAGTAACTTTTATTAAATTCGGGTTCCACAAATACTGATTTATCCTTAAATGTTAGGCTAACTAGAATATTTTGTTGATTTATTTACAAAAATACCACTAGATAAACGATTTTTATTTATCTCGAAAAAACTGGGACTTCCATATGCGATCCAATTTTTTTCCTAATTAGTACATATGATCAAATTTTGGATCTCCTGTATATGTAATGAAAACAAAATCATAAGATATTTTGTTGCATTCTATTATTTGAAACTTATTATCTCCAATATTCATAATCTTAAAAATATGTAATTGAAATTAATAATGATCAAAGTCATTGTGTTTTTGTGTCTAAAATTACTTTTTTATAAAAATCATTGCGTCTAAAAAAATTGTTAAAAAAAACTAGAGAATGGTACAACAACAATAAAAATGAAAAAACCAATTGGATGTTGGTGTAGCGGTGATTAGGACTACACTTGGTAGAGAGGACCTGTATTCGATCCCCCGCAACAACAATTGGGAGGGGATTGAAACCTAATCACCCATAACTGATCCTCGAATCCGGATTAGCCCAAAGGGTGAACCGGGTAGAACACCAAAAAACAATAAAAATGAAAACAAACTATTTAGTATATATAGGTAGGACTAACCGATTAAGATTGCATCCAGTAGGCTGCCATCTATAACTTTATACTAAAGGCAAAACCAAGAATGACACATGTCATTTCCTGGTTAAAAATTTTCCCTCCAAAAGTTTTTTTTTTTAAATTTTTATTTTTTTGGCCAAAGCTTCTTAGAGAAGTTTTTAATACAAACTATACAATAATAATTCACTTCCTATTTGATAAATATATCTTATTTATATGTGCAATAATAGTTTTCTATCTATAACTTTGTAATGTAATTCGTAGTTATATTTATTAGTCGTGCATATATTATTCTCTTTGTTTTCTTTAGTGTGATAAATTTTTTAATTTTTTTTTTTTTTTTTTTTTTTTTGTAATTACAGCACTTTAATTTCATCCTATTTTGCAATTAGGTATAATTTTTTTTATAATTAAATAGCAGTCTTAAACTAATGATAAGTATTAAAAATTACCGTGCATGGCACGGGACTTAACCTAGTTTATAACTAAGGTAGAATTTATCAGGTCTACCATTCTTCTGGCCATCAAATTGCTTGCTCAAGAATGGACATAACGAAGAATCGTATAGAGGGTAATTAGGATCGTAAACCCAACTCCCTTCGAATTTGTTACAACTATCATCTGCCATTGATTCATGAATCGAAATTGACAATAGCAACACCACAACAATGTGAACAACCGAAAGACACCTCCAAAACACCATTGTATCACTTTGAACAATTATATATGTATGTCACTAAATAATGTTTGACATGTACTGTATATATATGCAAAATTTGGAAAAGCTGATATTATTACTTGCATTTTACAGAAATTGAAAGAATGTTTTGTTACCAAAAGTATTAGGTTATTATATATGCATGATTATTTCGTTTGATTTGCTTCTTTTCTAGGAGATTAGTGTTTGAAATTAAAGATTGATTGATGTGCTCGAATTATTGGTTCATATTATGAGATTCTTCATGTATGTTAACATTAACGCAGGCGATTGCATTTGTCAATGGTCATTAATAAAGGTCTCGTTCACTTTACCTTATTTTTGTTGAACTGAAATTATTTTTACGACATTGAAATTAATTTTAACGAATTGAAATTATTTTTGCTGAATTGAAATTATTATTATTTTTTTTTTTACTGATTTTCTATTCTAATTCTTCTTTAAAGTTACTAAATTTTATTGAACTAAATTTATTTTTATTAAAATAAAATTATTTTTACTGAACTGAACTTATTTTTGCTGTACTGAAATTTCTTTTTTTTACTAATTATTTTTATGGTGAAATGAACACGGCCTTAGAAGGAGTAATCCAAGTTGATTATTATTTTCTAGACATTTCTAAATTCTTATAATACTAGGTTAGGTCCCGTGCCACATGCACGGTAATTTTCAATAACTATTTTTTGAATAAGAATTATGTTAAATATTTGACTTTCATATGTTATATTCATATTAATTAAATGCTAAAGAAAAAAGAAATGGTATGAAAAAAAATCACACTAAGAATAATCAACATGTGTCGTTCTTGGCAAGTATTATTGGAGTGTCCATTAATTGATTATTATTTAAGGAAAAAACAAAAGTATCGTTTGTTGATGTGATATTCACATTTCATTGTTAAAACTTATAGCTTCATAATTTTGAAAAATAAATAAATTCAAGAATATATATATATATATATATATATATATGATCTTGTTATAATAAATGTAGTACATTTTTTTTATTGACACAACATAGTACATTCTAAAAAAAAAAAAAAACCTCCATACATCAATTATGTTAAGAATATTTTTATTGTATTGCTTAACTTTAAAATTGTTAATGCGTTTTTTTGGGAAGGATATGATACATCAAATCTTCTATTACACACCATATATAAGATATTATTACAATATTATATATGTAAAGATTTGTTTCTTAAATATAATTTTTTTCAGGAAAAAAAGAAAAAAAAAAACTAAGGACACACCAGGAGATGATACGTGTCATTGCTGGTGTGTCTTTTAGTATATAGTTATTGATGATTGTCTATGCACAATGTTGTTCAATTTATGGGCACTAATGATATATGTAGCACTAAGGTTTACAAATAAGCATTCATCATTCTTAGTTTGACATTAATTTAAAACTGAATGACAAAATCACATTCAAATCAGTGTTGTTTTTTTATATAATAATTTGTTTGTTCTATTTTTAGCTCTTTACAATCTACATGTTGCCCTAAGGGCTACTTATGTATATCATTTTCCTTAATCTATATCTTATACTTAAGCAATAAATTTGCTCTTTTTTTTATTTCATATATTTTAAAGCTACAATCAATTGCATTAAGTATAATTTGATTTCAAAACTACAATAAATTGAAAGACTCCACTGTATCAAACATCAATGTGAAACATGGTATTAATCTATAATATCAAATCTCATCTACAATGATCGTGATTTTATCCAATTTGAATATTATTTGATCCAACCAATAACATAATACTAATATAGACACCAGGAATGACACGTGACTTCCGGGTGCTGTTTTTTTCCTTCCAAAACTCCCATCTCCCTTTTTAGCAAAAATCTTTTAATTTTGAAATATTTGTATAATGAAACTATATTAATATTATTCCTAATCTTATATATTACAAATATATCTTTATGAAGATTGTATTCCTTTTTATTTCATTTTCTAACTACTTAGAATAATTACACTAGATTTTAAGACCTTTAATTAAGGGAGAATATGCAATAATTTAGAATGTTGAAATATGGTGAAGAGTATAAAATAATGAAGCCAAAAATACAGTATTAACATCCAACTTATCATTATATATACAGTTGTACAGCAGTGGGGTTCAATGGGAAAAAAAATAATATGGTGCTGATTTACAATCTTATGAACCAATAGTAAATTTCTGTTAAAAATTTGTGTAATAATTTACCAACTTATAACATTTTTTTCCCTTCAAAAAATCTATTAACTATTACTAAAACAGGTCATGCTTGCATCAATCATTTTGGACATATGGCAAACTATCATTAAAACACTACTAAAATTCGGCGAAATTGCGACCGCCTCAAACGGTCGCTGAAAATAGCAAAAACGTTCGCAAAACATAATTGCGACCGTCAACGGTCGTAACATGGTGGTCGTTATTCTCCTGGTCGCAAAAAAACAATATTGCGACCGTTTGACGGTCGCAGATTTTTTGCGACCGTTTTTACTATTTTCAACGACCAACCTATAAACGGTCGCAAATACTCAGAATTGCGACTGCCATATGGACGGTCGCAAATCTTGAATTTAGCGACGGCTTGGTCGCTAAAAGTTTTAAAAAAAACAAAAAAAAAGTCACTCACTGCCTGTACTTCTCAGGCAGCAGCGTCACCACCACTCCCTCCCAAACCAACTCCACCACCGTTAGGTCCCACCCAAGCGAACTCCACCCACCACCACCAACTGTCTGCATATTCCACCCAGCCCCCACCGAAAAATCCTACCCAAACAAACCAACTCCACCCACCACCACCGCACACCTTAAACATTCTCCACCCACCACCACCAGGCACCAGCCACCCAAATTTTTACCCACAAAAATAAATATATAAAAAAAAAGACCCACAAAACTAAACCAACAAAATTGTAAAATTAAACATAAAACCAAAATTTCATATGAATATCAAATTCAAAAGTCAAAATAAACAAAAATTATAAAAAAAAAAAATCAAAATAACGAAAAAAAAAATTAACGAATTTAACAAAAAAAACGAATGAATCAAAATCACAAAAATTAAACAAATTTATCATGAACATCAAAACCAAAATGAACAAAACTTAATCATTATAAATCAAACAAAAACTAACGAAAAGCATTCTAAACTATCGATTCAAACAAAAACAAAATAACTAAAAATCATAAAAATGAATGATAACTAAATTTAACGAAATCAAACAAAACCAAACATGGAAATTCGAAAAAAACCCCAAAATTTCCAGAGAAATCAACATACCTTAACAAATATTTCATCCTCTTTGGGTTTTTATGGTCAAATTCGACCATGAAAACTCCAGATCTGGAATTTTCATGGTCGAATTCGACTATGAACACCAAAATTGTTCAGCTTTAAACGAAAATCCGAACACCCAAATTGTTTGTTGCAAAAATTCGAAATCGAAAATAAAGAAAAAATAATGTAGAAAAAGAGAACAAATATGGAGGAAATGGTGATGAAAACGCCGGTTAATGGAGCATAAAGACATAAGAATAAGAAGAAGGAAAAGAGGAAAGAGATCGGGGATAAGACGAAGAGAAGAAGGAGAAGAGGAAACAGATCAGATAAAGGATAAAGGAAAGAGAAGAAGAGAGGAGGAAAGAGAGAGGAGAGAGGCGTGAGGAGAGAGAGAGGAAAGAGAGAGTGAGCGGCTATCAACTGATTAGGGTTAGGAGTGGACCTTTTTTATACCTTTTTTTAAAATAAAATAAAAAAGCATCTTTGCGACCGGTAATAGCGGTCGTAATTTTGCGACCGTTTGAGAAACGGTCGTAATTGGTGCATTTTGCGACCGCTACTAACGGTCGCAACCAAATTAATTTCTTTTTGAATTATTTTTCATATGTATTTTATTTTAAAAATACATTAAAATACCTTTGCGACCGTTTTATAACCCCAAAACGGTCGCAAAAACGGTCGCAAATATCATTTTTTGCGACCGTTTCCATGACGGTCGTAGAAAAACGGTCGCAAAATGGCCGAATTTTAGTAGTGAAAAATTCCGTACAACATATGATGTCAGCTTTTATTTTATTTTATTTTAATATATGATGTCAGCTTTTAGTGTATGTGTGTTTTTTTTTTTATAATAATTATTCTACATAGCTTATTTTTTAAAAGTTTTTTTTGAACTAAATTAATTCATTAATAAAAATCCATACAACATCTACATTGTATAATTTTAATTGGAAATAACATGGATTATTAATTTAATATAATGTATACTATTTTTAAATATTTTCAACACAAGTAATCAACAATAATAGTTGTCCAAAAATAAAATAAAATAAAAACCAACAATACACACAAACACACACACACACACACACACACACACATATATATATATATATACATATATTCTCAATTGCAGTTTTAATAATTTTTACCTTATTATTTCATATTTCTTATATGCATTTATTTTTGTTTATTCTACATGAATTGCCCCATTTTTATATTATGTTCCCAATAAATATTTGGAAATAAAATTATTACTACCGTACATCGCACAGACACTAATCTAGTTTATATTATATATTTACATTTGCTAGTTTTGGTTTATATTGTAGATGTACGTAGTATGACTTTGAAAAACCAAATATTTGTTCGAGTTTTATTTAGTTTATTATATAAATAAATTTTTTTATTGAATATTTTTTTAATCATCATATTAATCTATAAATATAATACACTTTGTCAGCATTGTCTACACAGTTAATTTCTAAACTCCTTCTGCAATACTTTTCTTTTACGTCCGCGTTATAATAAATGCTTGCTACACTTTCTTATTTGGCCAATAAGGATCCACTTTTATTTTGTTATTTCTTTCTTCCAATATAACCTTATTTGCACAAATATGGTACTCCATCGTCCCATAGTGTTTTTCTCATTTTCCATTTTAGCTATCACATATTATTGTTTTTCCCATTTTCCATTTCAAGTATCCCAATTTATTTTAATTTTTTTTTTTTGTCATTTATGAAAAGACCAAATCGCCTTCTTATTTTTGTTTTTTTGTTTTAATTCACTCAACTACCTAAAATAACCCATATTTTCTGTAAGTATTTACTCCCCCACTCATGTGCGTACTTTTTTTCTTGCACTTGGGATTTGTGTCCCACTCACATTTCTTATGCAAAGAAAATAAAACACTACACATTTAAACATTAAAAATAATAAAAACAGTGCTATAAAATATAAATCTATAAATTCAAAAGAATTATGCAATGGAGAGCATAAATAATCCTAAAAAACAGTACAATTTAATTTTTATTACTTAAACATTTCATTAAAAATAAATGTGTAATTCAACAAATTAAGTCTATCAAGAATGAGACTTTAATTGTGTATACCTTAATTAATCATAAAAAATGAAAAATAAAGGCCTAAAAAACTATAAAGAAGCATAAAGGATTAAATTCCAAGTATCAGGAACACCAGCAAGACACCAATGTGTGCAATCTCCACCAGTTTTTGAGGCACCATATTTCTGTGGATGTGCATCGGGCCTTAATTGGGTCAACAATGAGACGTCCAAAAAGAAAGGTGGGTTCTTCATTTGGCCCAATATGTTCTTCACTATACCAATTCCTGGGCTTGGTGGTGCTGGGCTTTTTGGTCCAAGTATTGGTTGTGTCTCCTTATAACAACCTTGTGCTGTCGGTTTCCCAAAATCAGTGCCACTGCCAATTTCATGGGAATTATGTCATTTAGGATGTGTTAGATTATAAAATCAAAGTTGGCAAATAATTAGTAATTGTCTTCTATAATTTTGCTTTGATAAAAGAAAGAAAAGGTTTGTTTTGGTACATGTAACATACAAATGGAGTAATAACATCTCGTTTGTAATTTGACGGACTATATGATATACTTCCTCCGTTTTCTTTTAGATGCAACACACCCTTTAGCGTGGTAATTAAGAAAGGTGGGGTTTACTTGATATAATAAACTTTAAAATAGGATGAGTGGTTGTTAGGAGTGTAATTTAGTGGGCCATGTGCTTTAATTAATTAAGGGATGTAGTATAATTTTTCCTTAAAGTAACTTTTATTTTATAGTGTGTTACAAGTACTGTGACATTTCCTTTTTAGGGAAGTGTTGCAAGTAAAAGAAAACGGAGGAAGTAAGTAATTAGTTAAGTGGTCAGATAAAATGATAAGAAGAATACAAAGTACTATTTTGCATATTGAAGGATAAGACAAGTATTATCTTACTGATAGTGCGATGCTGAGATGCCTTGATAAAAAACTTTGGTTCTACTATGATCAAGCGCAGAATCAACCCATTTAGCCCAAGTTCCTAGCCCAATCTCGAACGCCTCTGTTCGATTCATATCCTTCTTTGTTTCACTTCCCAATTGGATGAAATCCCATCTATAAATTCACTTATATATATTAATAACAATTTAACCAACGGGCGCAAAATGGTAGCTACTTGAAAAATAAATAAATAGAGTAGGACATACGGTTGCTGGGGTGGAACGTAAAACCACCAATGCCAACTATCAAAGATGAGCAAGTCAAAATCAGTCCATGCATCACCACCCTTGATAGACTCAAGCTTCAAAACTCTTCCTATTGGTTCCACATCTATGTCCACTAGGAATTGATGCCATTGCATATTAATTGCAAGATTATACTCCTGCAATTTCAAAAATTTATTTGAAAATTAGTCGTATCTCCAAGTGAAAATTGTTTCTTCTTGTAAAATTGTTCTCTTATCAATCTCAATCTTATTTTTCATAATTTGTAAATTGCAAAAATTAACTACTTTACTTGAACTTACACCTATTTAACTCAATAAAGTAGTGTGTGACTCGAGCGATGCTTTGAATAATTACTTTAAACATGATATTGCAATATTATTGTTTTTAATATTAAATACACAAAGTGCAGTTTAAGTATCAGTGAAACAAGGGAACAAGACCTATTTTAAAAGTGGGTTCCCTCTAGGTTTCTCCTTGGGAGGGTTTTTTGGTTCCCTCTAGGGTTTCTCTCTTGGGAGGATTTTTCTAGCCTCCATTGCTAGATTTTTCTTCTTTTTTTTTGAAGGTTTTCCTTCAATCTTCTCCTTCTCTCTCTTTCTCTTCCATCTCTTTTCTTCTGATCTCAATTGTAAATTTTTGTAGGGGCTTCCATCGGTATTTTTACCGGTGGTAAGCCACAAAAAAACTTTTTATTTGCTTTCAATAAAAGAACACATCTTTATGATGGAGTTTGATCTACTATTAGGTTTAATTTATTTGTTTGTTCGTCTGTCAAAAAGTTTGAAGATTTAGGGTTTCACAATCTCCAAAAGTGTCTAGAAGGTCATATGAGTTTTTTCACCCAAACAGCTATTCATATGTGGATCTCAAGCCGAATTAGTGCTACCTCACAGATTGTATTGCTTCAGATGAAGATTTTTATAAAGGCGATCGTTGATCAAATCTGCAATGTAACTAGTTCTAAGGTGAATTGTATTTGTATTGGAATTTTAGATTTCCTTGGAATTGTTTGTAAGTGCCGTTTGGCTATCTTTCATTAATGAAATCCTTTCTATTCTTGTCAAAAAAAAAGTATCAATGAAACAATAGAGGACCTGGAAAAAAATACTCCATTACAAAAGAACCCCTCCCAATCAAAGTTATTGTACATATTTAATTTGAGTGCTATAAAAGTAAGAATAAAAGTTAGCTAAGATGGTAAAAATTCTAGTTTAATTACCATTAATCATGTGTTCAAACAAGGACAATGTGTAACCTAACACCTATATTTTGACAGGATTGCTCTTTTTCTAGATCAATAGTAAGTTAGTAACATGTGCATAGGGTATATTTTTTTCCTGTTTGTTTCCCACCTAATTTAAGTTAATTAACCACCATTTTTAACCAAATTTAACATTTTCATTCTACCTACCAGGTTAAGTCATTAGCAACCCCGTCACTATCGCCCCAATTACAACTACATCCTACACTTACCCGACAAACCCACTATTGCCTTATCATTGGCGGCTATACATACTCTACCACCCTTGTCTCATTCACCTAACATAACAAAGCAACCAAGTGAATAAAACTGTCTATATAATATCAGTGACTGGGGATTTTTCTGTGTGGTCGTAGTTACTCTATTTACACAATTAGGGGTTACTCGAGTTACTCTTAAATGAGTAACTCCTGACTAAGTAACTCCTCGTGTAATTCCTAATCGAACCCTTCAAGTAACTTCTGATCGAGGAAACTCTTGAGTAATCCTTGATCGAACCCCTCAATTATTAACCTCTTAAGTAACCCCAACCAAGTAACTCGAGTAACCCCGGCCACACGGTTAAAATTTGTCTTAGTTAATAGTGAATAGTCATGAGTCAAATGTTGTTAATTTAAACTAATCAAAAGCCTTATTTAAGGTAATGATCAATTACGTAAAAAACAATGTACGCATTAGTATCATACCAGTTAATTCCCAAATTATGCTCGGATTTTAAAATAATACTTTGTTACCGTTGATAATTGTAATTTAATCAACATTAATCAGCTATAAATTGTAAAATGAAAATAAAAAATTAAATACTCGTAGAATATAATTGTCTTAAATTTACGAAGTTGACTATAATGTTGTTATTAATTCGTAAAATAAAATATAGATTTATAATTTCTATAAAACAAAATTATTAACAAAATTATTAGGAAAAATTCTTTCAAAAATTAACTCTACTTTAGTATAGGTATATATATATATATATATATATATCATCTTATTAGAAGTTGATTAGATTTAGAAAAAAAAAACCCTAGCCTCCTCTCTCTCTCTTCTCTCTCCTAAAGTTTAGCCTCTATTGTCAATTTTGAAGGGGCTTCCATCGGATTTCACCGGTGGAAAGCCCCAATCTTTATTTTCTTTTAAGTTTTTAATTTTGTTTCTTAGGTTACAATAATGTCTCCCTAGAAAGAAAGGGTTTATCTCCTTCGAAAGACAAGATATTTTCGATCTCCTTCGAAAGACAAGGTTTTTCGGACTCCTTCGAAAGACAAGGTTTTATTTGTGCTTAATTTGGTCTCTAGTTGTGCGGGGCTACTATTGATTATGGCTCGGATTCGGGTTACGGAATCAACACAAGAATTTTCTTTCTCCCAAAATTATGAAGCGGTAACGGATCCACTCAAAAAGTTGTATGAGACAACGAACCGAGAATGTGCCGAATTGTTATATTTATGTATTTGGATTCTTAGCCCTTCCCCGATTTATTCTTGTTTGATTTTGTTAAATTCGTTTTCATTATCGTTAATTGTCAATTGTAGATGCCGTATGGCTATTATTAATGAAATTTAATGTCCTTTAGGACTTCTTTCAAAAAAAAAAAAAAGAAGTTGATTAGATTTAAATTAATCACAAATTCATAACACTCGTGTTTAAGCTTTAAGAATGAAACAATATACGGGTATGGTGATCAAGTTTTCTCGATTAAAGTTGAAGCAAAAACAATTCACAATACACAAAGTAGGCATCAATCTAAGCTAGAGATCGAAATCGAGTGCAATAGATTGAATGGGAAGTGACTTACAGGAAATTGAAAAGAATACATGGGTTGTTGCTGCCTCAAGTTGTATGCAGCGCTTGGTTTACCCGCATGAAGCATGCAAGTTAGAGATTGCCATTGATTTAGGCTTAGTGAATCTCCCACAAACAATATTTTCTTTCCTCTAAATCTTGTGAAAAAATCATTTACATCAAACCTGTATTTTAATATAAACAAAGGTTCAATTTAATTATTGAACTAGTTAATCATAGTACTTTGCAAATAGTTCAAATTTTTTTTATATAAACTAAATGCAAGGTGCATCACCCAATGTTAAATTTTAATCATTTAATGAATAAATGACCAATAACTATCCGAACGAGCGGATAATGCCTTTGGGGTGCACCTTGTACCCGTGTTCATAAAAGAACCGCTATAGCTAAAATATTTACAGCACATCTTGTGTGCGGCTGGCCACACCGTGTGGCCGCTTGTAAATTAACCCCTAAAACATTGATCAAGTATATCCTGTAACACACTGGCTAAGTAACCCCTATAACGCTGATGGAGTAACCCCTCTAACACTAACAAAGTAATCCCTAAATACTCATCAGGTAACCCCTATAACACAAAGAAGTAACCCCTATTATAGTTGGCCACATAAAAAACTTCATGAAATATTTATCATAAAGTATAAGCTTGAAAAAAATACAAAATGATTATTGTTATTTTATCACCAAGTCCCCAACCTTCAATTGTTTTGAAAGTAACACCGGTAGAGCTTAAAACATCATAAATTCATAGGGTTCGCTAGTTAACGCTAAAACATCGGTTTTTTTTATTTTTATTTTATTTTTTAATATTTTTTAATGCTTGCTAATTTCCACATAATATTTACTTAGTACTTCGTATGAAACCCAACTTTTGAGAAAAATTAATAATAAATAAAAGTTATTTAGGATCTGTTACAAAATTTGAGTCAAAAATTTGCATTGATACGTATAGGTTTATTATTATAATTGTTGTTGTTATAGTATTATTTATACGGCTCCAATTGCTATTTATAAAAACCGAAATTAAAGCAAGAAAAATAAATAAAGCGTGATTTATTTTTCTTATATGTTGTGTATAGCACTATAGCTTACCTACCAAGAGTCCAAGAGTACCAACTAATGGTATGTGTGAACCAAACGACATTAGCTTTAACTAGAGTGAAAAATATATCTAACAACTATGGGAGTACATACACTTTCTTATCCAATTTGAAAATTTAGGATAAATGGCAAAGTTTTCTTATTTAATTAGGGGTGTAATGAAATACAAAATATGTAAGATCTTTAATTTTTCATTGTCTGAAAAAAAATATTTTTGATAATTAATGTGCTAATTAATTAATTATCTCACAAGATATATATAAGAGATTGATATTTATTGTTTAGTTTAAAGGATATAAGAATATATAATTGGTACGAGTATAATTTAATTGTCTAGGAATATTTCATAATTTATTTGTCTAGGGGCCAATATTGACACATACTTGGTATAATAAATTGTCGAGGAATATTACTAGATATTTATTATTCTATATTTCATTCATGATTAACATGAGGTCAATATAAGAAATCATATATCATGCATTATGTTCAAGGGTCACGGGTAAACAATTTCACGTGACTCATGTTAGTTAATTGACTCGTGTAATTTATTTTCAAATTATGTGGTTTTAAAAATTATCGACATTTTCTCCGTTTCTATTTGTTGTTTAAGTTTGAAATTTTTTTGTGAGAGAAAATTGGTCAATTTGTAATCAACAAAAAAACCGAGAGTGTTCAATAACTCGTAACAAGTAAAATTTTTATATCTTATAAATAATACTCTTTATTACAAATACGGAATAATAAGTAACAAAGGTAACATTTATATTTTTTAATTATTATTTTATTTAGATTTTTACGTAAGATATGTCTAACAAAGTCGTGAAAAGCAAACAAAGTATTTATGGAATAAAAACACGTAAAAGTACTAAGAGAATGTTCTGTATATATTCTCAAAAGTTTCTCTAACACAAAGAATATGTAGTAACACATTCAAAAATTTTGAAAAATAATATTGTGTTAAGAGTTACCTGGTAAGATTGCATCCAGTAGGCTGCCATCTATAGCCAAGGTAAGACTTATCTGGCCTTCCATTCTTTTGGCAATCAAATTGTTTACGCAAAAATGGACATACCGACGAATCGTATAACGGGTAACTCGGATCCGACACCCAACTCCCCTCAAATCTGTTGCAACCATCATCAGCCGCCATCGATTCTATAATCGTGACTGATAGAACCGTAAGCAACACAATAACGGGAAGAATAACAATCGAAGTACACCTCCGACGTACCATTTTGTTTGAACAATGATTGTGTCACAACTCGAGAGAGTCAAGACTAAAAATAATGTGTGATAGATAATATGGTTTGCTTTAACAAAATTTATGCTACTTACATATATATAAATATATGCGTAACATCTATATGTTAGATAAGAGCTATAAAAATGAAGGAGTATTATTTTTGTTACCTTTTTGTGAGGTTAAATAATTAGCTTAAAAAATGAATAATACATGCATGCATATATATACAGCTAATTAGTTTGATGTAAGAGATTTGTTTTGCTTTCATATCATGATTCATTTTATTTCCTTCCTTGATTGAAAGATTAACGTATCAAAGCAAAGATATTGATTGATATGTGATATATATCTATCTTTATAAAATGTGAGATTATATTGCAAATTTTTTTTATCCCAAATTCTTATATGTGGTTGACATGGAGAGGCCCTCTAGGTGTTACTTAGCTTTTTTTCTTTTTTTTTTTTTTTTTTTTTTGAGGGGAAGGTGTTACTTAGCTTCGTTAGTGATATATGGGTTACTCAGTCGTCAGTATTACATGTGTACATAGTTTGTCAATATTATAGATATTACTCGGTCAGTGTTATATGACTTTTTTTTATAAGCAGTCACATGATATGATCAACCAACCGCACACAAAAGCACGATTTTTTTTTTTTTTTTTTTTTTTTTAAGAAATCTTGTGAACAAGCTAGAATTAATAATAATGCTCCGTATTATTTATACATATAAATGTCATTTTATTAAGAATTAATAATTTTGTTTTGATTGTCAATATTATACTGTTATATATACCAGTCTTATAAGCAATAATAATGTAGGGGTAAAAGTAACGGACTCTTTTTTTCTATGAGATCCTTTTCATGTTTTCGTTAACAAAAATAATGGGGTGATGATAATAGCTAAGATTCTTGGATTAATTGAAAGTTGAAACTTCAATAATTTTATGGAGTGACAAGCTAGATTCATATTTTGGGTCCCATAATAATTTGGTACATGCAATCATGCAAGTCCATTAAAAAGTTTGTGTTTACAGAATAAGAAGTGGATGGTGCGCTCAAGGTTTACAATTTTTGTAAACTTAGCTTCAAAGGGAAGGCAATATTATAAATATCTATAATTTTTTTTTTATCTTATAAAACCTATAGCTTTAACAAACTTAAAATAAAATAAAGTGATGTTCTACCTCCGTTTCTGAATATTTGACTAAATAACTATTTATGGGGTCAAAATAAAATAACTTTTTATAATTTTCGCCTATACATAGCCGAAGATATTCATGGTCAAAGATAATCACTGGAGATCGCACAAATGCAAAATGAGTTGAATTATCAGGAACAGAGAGAGTACAATTTATTGGATGGAGAATCATTTTTAATTTATTGAATTGGAAAGAAAAGATTGTTTATATATATGCACATATATTATTTTAAAGATGGAAATACTAATAATACATTCCAAATCTTATTATAAGGTTAGATAATATTTTCACCAAAAAAAAAGAGGTTAGATAATGTTATGTTAGGTGGAATATTTGCAAAAATATACATCTAGGTATATTCCAACCAATTAGTTGATTTGAATCTGATAAATTCAAAGTATTTAAAAAATCTGAAAACAAAACATTATGGGCTTGTTTGGCATCATTTTTGGTTTTCAGTTTTCTATTTTTTGAAAACCAAAAACAGGAAATAAGAAAAAGGTGTTTCCACTTTTCTGTTGTCAGTTTTCAAAATTATCATGATTTTAATAAGTCTATATAATTTTTATTTCATTATGTGACATATATAATACACTTTTAAAAAACAAAAAACCAAAAAACAGAAAACCACAACGATGCCATACGAACCCTATGTTGAAGAGGATTAAAAAAAAAAAAAAAGGATTAATGTTTGGCATCAGCATAATAGATTTATAATAAAAAATACCAACTATGGAGTAGGTTCGATAAACTACCCAAAGAAGCTTTACTAGCTCCAATGGTACAATTATAACATATAAAACTATAGAACATCATCCTTGCAAGAAACAGTCGGCTTGAAAAATAGAAAATACAAGTTTATAACCTTTGATAAAAAAAAAATTTGTTTATCAAGGGGGCCAATTGACCAAATTGGTAAATAAAAAAGATCCTTAGCAAAAATTTGATAAAAAAAAATAACCCCAGCAACAATTTGGTAAAAAATGTTAACCCTAAGCGACAATTTGGTAAATAAAATTATCGCAGGCGACATTTAACCCAAAAAAAAACATAAATTTTCATTAAATTACTCGCGAATACTTAATTTAGTTCGTTTTTCGTGGTTTTTTACCAATCCTTTTGTATGGAAATAATATTTTCAAGAAAAAACATGTTAAGTATCATTTTTCAATTAAGTTTTATACCCCCTATTAACAAAATGTTTTTTAAAAGGGTAGGAAATAAATTTGGTATCAGGATTTAGCAAAATAAAAAGGAGATGACATAGGGCATGTTCACATTTACTTAATTTCAGTTCATTTCAGCTCCAATCAGTTCAGTTTAATTCAGCTCCTAATTTCCTTCTCTCATAAAATATTTTTTTCAGTTCAGTTCAGCTCCAATCAGTTCAATTCAGTTCTGTTTAGTTCATTTCAATTCAGTAAATGTGAATAGACCCATAGTTATTCAAAAATTTTAAAAGGAAAAATAAATTTAAAAATACAAAAATAAATTAAATAATGATTATTAAAGAGTTTGTCAGAATAAAATAGAATTTTTGGTCTAAATGTCGCCGAAGTTTATTGTTTTTACCAAATTGTCGCATATTGTTAGGTTTGTTTTTACCAAATTGTCGTCAGAGTAAGTTTTTTTACCAAATTGTCGCTAAAGTTTTTTTTTATTTACCAATCTGGCCAAGTGGCGGAACTTATGAGGGCTTTTAAAGCCATTAATCCAACATTTTTGCCTAACGGTTTATGTTCATTATTTCTATTATATAAAGGAAATATTAAGAATTTTTGTGTCTACGCTGAACCAATGAATGAGGGTAAACGAATTTTTCATTCATAATTATTACACAAATCTTTCATTTTCACTTGGTTCTAGACATTCAAATCAATAAATAGACGTATCAAAAGAGACTAATTAATTAAGCATTTCAGTTAATACGTAAGTTCATGTTTATCAATTGTCAAATTAACATTGATTGATTTTGGATAGTAGCTAAATCACATAGGTTGTCCAAATCCTAAGTTAATTGGTTCACATGGAATTAGTCCCCTTATCTCCATATTCCCCACCCACCAATACGTAAGTTGTTCTCGTTTCATTTCATAAAGATAATAAGAAAGTAGTTATCATAAGCAAGAACTTGATTCAATTATTGATTGCATGAAGTTTTAGAAATCCATAGTATTTGGGCCCGAGTAATGCTCGTGGTCATTTTATATCCATAGTATTTGAGGTTGTATCAATTGTATGTTTAAATCATATGAATACCTACAATATCTTTATTTATTTTTATTTTTTTTACTTAAGCTGATAATATGCATGAAATTGAAAAAGAAACAATAAATGAAGGCATGTAAAATTTTAATTTGGAACGCTTGTTTTATTTGTAAATAAATAAAATAAAGTATTACTAAGTTGGGTTACTCGGGGTAGTTCTGAATATGATTGTATGGATGTGTTTCCCGCAAAGTGTTTTTATTTTGGCGGACAATCTATTATCAAAACAAAACATTTCTAACATCATCATTAACAGAATACCCAGACTACTCCATTTTGGACTTGATCATGCTCTCATTTTCATGTGATTTATCTTTGCTTTGATTGATTTAATTTCGTCCTATATATGTCCACTTAATTTCTTGATGTATTCTCTCCTAATAGGCTATTAATGATAGAAGGGAAAGTGAAGTTTTGTGGGTCACATAAGTATTTTTTTACTTAAATATTTGCTTAGGGTCTTGGTAAGGCGTGGGCATGTATGTTTCAATGCTTAGCTTGATGTGATTCTGCAACTTAAGATATGGGAATTCTGAAAAAAAAAAAAAAAAAAAAACACACACACACACACACTTTTTTCGAGTAAATGTATTAAGCCTTTAATTTGTGATGTGGGCTTTTAAAATTTTGGAGTAGGTTTAGATATTTTGAGTTGATTATTATGCTTAGCTTGTTATCTATATTTGTAGAATAAAAGGGTGATACATTGCTAATTTTTGAACTATTGATGACTTAAATAAAAGCCATTGAATATTTGAATCTGCCAAATATTATTGGTTGTTAATCTTTAATTTCTCTCTTCTCTCTTGCACTCTCTCTATTTGGTGGAATTACACAACAATCAGAGTTACTCTCTCTTTCAGATGATTTACTGTAATGCATAATTTTGTATGATGCAGGCGTGATATCGTGTGTACTCCTCTACATAAAAGATGATTTCCTGAAGATCAAAGAAAACATATTCTTGCAGGTACAATGATCATTAACAATTTGTTTTGGGAAAATGTTAAAAGATGTAAAGTTAAAAGCTGTTGGTTCCCTTGAGAGATATTAGGCACGCCTTGTAGCTAAAGGCTTTACTCAGAGATTTGGATTTGACAAAATACTCTAGTATTGTTTGATTATATCGTTGTTATTTTTAGTTTTAGTTTGGGTGTGCTCAATCTGAATTCGTTAAATTAGAAGTTGATTTGTCTGTCTAATCTTTATGTGAACTCTAGCAATCATTGTTTAAAAACGATATTTGACCTGCCTTTGGTGTGTTAGTCTGTCATACTTTGGTAATGTAAATTGTGCAATCGATGACTTCACCATGAGGCGTTTATATGGGTTTAAACATTTTTAAGGCCTGTCTAGGTACTTGCCAAACTTGAAACCTTTGCATTTCTTTTTAGTTGATTTTCAATTAAGATCAGAAATGTTGTTCACAGTTATAGTTCGCGTCTGGTTTCTAAAGTTCATAGGTTATATGTATTTTTGTTAATGCTTTCTCTTCCCTTCCTAGTTAGGACCATATACTAATATTTCTTTGAGACTAGAGGGAATCTAGCTATGTCTCATCCTAACTATATTAGTTCTTGTAGGTGCTACTAAGCTTAATTAGATATTGTTTGCATTACTGCCATTTATAAACCTAATAAACTGGGGGGGGGGGGGAGTTGCTACAACATATAGAAAAAACACTGAATCTAACTTTCTTGTTAAGTTATTGTGATACAGATTTCCAGAATCTAGATAGTAGTGTTTAAATGTTAGTCGTTTGATAACATATTACAACATCATTTGAGTTATTATTATGTGAATTTGATATGTTCTTTTATTATATCAAAGGCTGGTTTTATCCTTGCCATCAACTGCATTAATATCACATGTGAACTGCATGTCTAATGTCTTCATTTGTCCACTATTTTTGTGTTGAACTATGTGTTATTTTGAGAGAAAATATAGAATATTATATTAATCCATATGTTATCAATCCTATATTTAAGGGTTTTTGTGACTTTGTGAGAATTGTAGTCAGAAATATACACTACTGCATGCTATGGCTTACAAATTTTCACTTTTTTCAATACAGAGCTGAACAGACATTTGAATACACTCCCCCGGAAGCTCTATTGAATACAAGTTGGTTTCAGGGACCTACAAGCAAAAATCCCAAGTATGCAATTCCCAAATAGCTGTAGTGGAAGTCTATGCTCCTAGAAGCAATTTAATATTTGTCAACTTACATGTCCAGATTAGCTCTTTAGCCCGTGCTCTTCTAGATAAGCTTCTTAAAGGCTGGAATGAAAACTTGAAGGAGCTTGCATGTAGGTAAATTCGGTCATGATTTTTTCTATGGTTGTATGATCATTAATATTCCACCTACTTCACTGAATTGACAAATACTTATGGAGTAGCATTCCCGATTTCCTGCCATAATTTTAATATTGCATGGAAGAGGTTCATGATGTCCTGCTAGAAAAATTATTTGCCTTTTACTTGCTTACCTTATAGCCGTATCAGATATGTTATAGGTGTTTTGCTCAGTGAAGAACTAAACCAAATTTAAATCTGAATAATATATGCAGAAGATAGAAATGTCTGCTATGGTCAGCAGTTACTTAGGGAAAGTCTTTTTTTTTTCTTTGATTGAAATGTTGTATGCTAATGTATTATTGTTATGATGTCACAAATTGTTTAACATATAACTGAAAAACTGGGTTTAAGTTTGAAGTTGGAATTTGAACACATTGCTAATACGACATCTTTGTCTTTTAGTACGATTCTTATATATTGATAATTAATGATACCAGCAGTGTAGTATTTGAAATTCTTCTTCAGTATCTATCTCCTTAATTAAGAACCCTATAGCTACACGCCTACACAAGTATGGCTTATATGGGCTCAAAGTGTTGAATGACGCTAATAATAATGTGTATGAAAGCACTAGAGAGAAACTTAGTTTGCAGAGAAAGCTTTTTATTACTGATAAGATGCTGCTTTTTTCTCGCTTGGTCGGGCTTAGGTCCTTCATGGAAATGTGCATATTAGTCCCTGGCCATTCCACTACACGCCAACATGACCAGGTGAATATCTTTTCTTATAGGATCTGTTTTGGGCTAACCTTGTACATAATTTTTTAACTTTCCCTTATACCAGCAATCCTGTATTCATCAAGATAGTCATGGTCAAACTTTAAATGTCTGTTTGTTCCTAGTTTAAATCCCATTGCCCCATGTTTTTTGATTGATATTCTATGAGCCCACTAATTATTAATGTTTTTCCTTGTACTCCGTATAACAATTTGGGTAGGTCTTGAATTATTTGTGTGTGACTATTTACACTCATAGTGGTTGTGAGAGTATCACAATCAATGATTGTGCTTCCATCTCCTATACTATAATAGTGGGTGGGATTCATTGTTATCCTGCTGGGTGTTTGGCTCTCATTTACCCAACTATAATAGTGGGTGTGATTCATTGTCATCCTGCTGGGTTTTCTATTCCAGCCTTTTCCCCTCTTTTTCCCGGCCCCAGCACACACACAAAATAGTTCTCCGGGACTGGTCCTCTAGGAGGAAAACAAGGTAGTGCTTGTGCTTGGCATATAGAGATGACGTGATTAGCAGAAATGCATTATGTGCTTTACTGTTAATACTATAGTATGCGGTGGTTAATATATACTGAATGTATATCTGGTTTAAAAAAAATGTATATTCTAGCAATTATATTGATGTCTATTCTGCTCCAAATACTGCTTTAATTTTCACCTTCAAAATGTCAAAAAATTTGTCTAACATAAAATATACATCCTCTGTTTTTTAATAGTTGCAACACACACTTTTTCACGGTATTTAAGAAAATTGGAGTTCACATGATATAATACACTTTAAAATAGGACGAGTGGTTGTTAGTAGTGTATTTAGTGGGTCATGTGCTTTAAACAAGGAAATAATATAGTTACCCCCTAAAATAACTTTCCATTTATAGTGTGTGGCATTTTTTTTTATACAAAACTGATGCA
The DNA here is from genome assembly GCF_948465745.1 of Chenopodium album. Lineage (NCBI taxonomy): Eukaryota > Viridiplantae > Streptophyta > Magnoliopsida > Caryophyllales > Amaranthaceae > Chenopodium > Chenopodium album. Next base: position 31,571,468 of record NC_137855.1, read on the forward strand.
TATTTTTGCATTTTGCAAAATACCTGTAAACCTATAGTAAGTTGAATCACTTAAATGGTGTAACTTCATAGCTGTCCTGGTGATATAAATTGCATTTTCTGCATGTTACTTTTATTATGGTTGACTTGTGTTTTATTTATTTTTAATCTCGTGTTCAGGATGATCGATTGCCTGTGGATGATGCTCTGCAGCAACCTTATTTCCAATCGCCTTCTAGCTAACCATTGGAACAGAATACTAATCGACGGGGGTCAGGATATAACAAACAAACAAACTTTTTAAAAAATCGGGTGTACAATAATTATTGTACATCCATTATAAAGATAGCCTAAAGTGATCAAAAGTTACCCTGAACTAAATAAAAGTTACCCAATGACAGGCTAAAGTCGTATCACCTAATCAAAAGTAATTCCTAAATCCTCTAACTAAAGTAGATAGGGAAGTAGGGGCGAATCCACAGGGAAACTAGTCTTTCTATTCCTAATTAATTAATAAAATCTAGATTATCAAGTAACCAAATTATTATTGTAAAAGGGAAACTAAACTACGAAGGTTAAAAGTAGGGAAGATAAAGGATAGAGAAAAATCAATGAATTAAAGACCTAGGGCATAGGTTCACCAATAAATAATACTCCAGGGTAAAACATAACAATCAACAATTAACATTGCATAAATAACATGATTAACAGGCTCTCGCAATTTATTAATCAACATAGATCTAACAGGCTCTCGCAATTTATCAGATCTAAGTTCCTATTGAAAATACCCTTTAATATCAAATTAACATCTGCTCGATTCATCAATTCAATATTGCTATACTTTTACAAGCAAATCACATTTGCTCGATTCATAATTCGGTTGTAAAGCGTTAAAACAATTCAATAAGAAATTATCATGCAATGTCAAAATTAACAATAACAAATTATCCCTTCATATTAATTATGAATCCCCCAAGAACCCTAGAATTAAACTACTCGTGCATAATTAAAACTAAACTAATCAAAGCGATTAAAGAAAGCATGATAAAAAAGCAAGAATTACGATAAAGAGAATACTAATACTACCTCCGTATTTTCCTCTCTACTTTATGTCAAATCGTTGCAAATAATATGTCACGGAGGTAGTATAAAAGTGATAAGAAAAGGGAAGAAAACTAAACTAAGAAAAACAAAACAAATAAATCTTACTAAATTTGCCTACCCACTCCCACTCCATCCTTTTATAAGGAATGAAAAAGGAATCCTATTAAAAGTCAACTAAGGAAAAAGAATCCTAGCTTAACTTTAAATTAGTGGAAAAGCTGTGAAGAGATAAGCCCAGCAACACGCACATTCTCGCGGCCCAAATCAAAGTAGCCCAAATAGCAAGGAGCCTGCATTGATATCCGCCCGACCGGGCCTGACCTCGCCCAATCGGGCCCGGTCAACTGGAGTTGCGGCTGGGCCTTGCGCCTTCTTTTGCTTTGGGCCATTTCTTCTTTCTTTCCTTGCAAATTCTTGGCTGCATTCTAGTGCAGCCAAGCTAGCTGCAACAACATTAAATGTGAACATAAAATACGTTAAAATGAACATGCGTTTTTTTTTCTTCCATATATCTTAATTCTCTTTCTTCTTCCTCCTTAGCTCTATTATTTTTCTCTCTCTTCAGTTTTCTTCTCAATTTAAAATTTTCTCTCTCCTCTTTACCTTACTTCCCTTCAATCTTTAAAGTTTTCTTCTTCTTTATATAAATTTTTGAGTTAGTAATTCGTGTTTTGATGGGTATACTCCTTTCTTTCTAAATCTATGAGTTTCATATTCAATCATTTGGCTTTATCAAAGAGGAAAGAAAAAAATGGAGGAGAGAGAAAGTTGAAGTCAAAGAAAACAATGGAGGTTAGATTTTATCAATTTGTAATTGTATTTTGTATGATTTCGTTGATCATGTATGATGATTTATTGTTTGATTATTTTCCTATTTGAAATTATTATGAGTTTGTGATGAATATCACTTAAATTGCTTAGTGCATGTTTGGCCTAGCTTCTACAAGTGCTTCTCAGCCAAAGAATCTAAAATTGGGCCAAACAGGGGTTCAAGGAAAGCTAATTTCTGTTTCTCTAGAAGCCCAAAACAGCTCTTAAAGAGCTTGAGAAACAGAAGCACCAAATCCAAGCTTCTACTTTCAGTTTCTCGGGGAGCTGTTTATACCCATTTAATGAAAGTTTTATTGGACGATAATACCCCCATAAAAATAAGAATGGACCGTTTGTCCCATTAGAAATAAAATACACTGCATCTTTCACAATTTCTCTCTCATGAAAAGACCACATTTTTCTCCCTCTCTCTCATAGTTCAACCAATAATCTACATTTTTCTTGTTCAATGCATTCGGTAATTTCTGTTTTGGAGGGGTTTTGGTAGGTGTAAGTGGTAATTTTATGAGTTGTGGGTTTCTTGGGTGGGGTTTTGTTGGGCGGCGGTTCCATGGAGGGTGTTTTCGTGGGTGGGTTGGATGGCTGATTTTGTGGTGGGTTTTGGGGTTGTTGGTGGCCAATTTTGTGGGACTGTGGGAGGTTTTTGCGGTTGAGTAGAGGGGGGATGGAGAGGGGGTGATTGTTGCGGTGGAAGGAGGGACGGAGATGTAGTGGTTGTTGGAGTGGAGGGTGTTACGGGTGGGGGGTGCTGCCATTGATGATGAGTGAAGGGAAGGAGAGAGAAAATGGTAGAAATTATTAACAAAAATGTATAAGAAATTAATACTAATTTATTCTCCTAAATAAATAAATTTTTTTTTTAAAAAAAACACCTAATAGGCCAAAGAGGGTAAAAAAATTTTCTCAATCTAAGAATCATTTCTGATTTTTGATGGGCCAAACAATTCTGTTTTTTACAAGTGTTTCTGGAGAAATAGTTTCTGGAAAACTACTTCTAGGAACTAGAAGTTGTTTTCCAGAAACTTGGCCAAACATTCCCTTAATTGTTAATGAATATCAATTGTATTTCTTAATTTGTAGTTATTTTCTCTCTCCCTCTCTCTCTCTCTCTCTCTCTCTCTCTCTTTCTCTCTCTATCTCTCTCTTTTTCTTTTGATTTTTTTCTTTTGATTTCTAATAATGTTACAAATCAATAATTATTTTCTCTATGATGAATCATGATTAGATTTAAGGTGTATATTCAATTTTTTAGAGTTTCAATAATTACAATCGATCTTGAGTATAATTTCTGTAAAAAAAAAAAAAAAAAAAAAAAAAAAAAAAAAAAAAAGAACACGTAGCAATTAAAAAATGAACATCTTTTACTAAATGAGCATTTAGTACACCGAAAATGAATATTAAATACATAAAAAATGAACATATTTCAACAATTTATTTTATCTTTATTTTTCATTAATAATTATGTACAATAAATTTGAACCTTTATGAAAATCATGTTCATTTTAATATCCTAAATGTTCATATCTTTTTTGTTACATGTTCATTTTATAAGTGTTTATTTTTTAATACTAAATGTTCATTTTTATTAGGTTGAAAGTTAAATTATCTGAACATTTATTGTTGAAAATCTGAACAATTTATTATGAATGTATATGTTTCGTTATTCTTTACGAACATATATGTTATTGATTATGAACGCATATGACATATAGTGTGATATTATTTATATTTTTAAGTATTGTATTGATGATTATATATTATGAACATTCTAAATAATTATTATGAACATATTTTGTGATGATTATGAAAATTCTGATTATTTGTTATATTTTAGTGAGTACAGATTAATTGTATTTGTAGAAGACAAAGACTCTGAATTAGTGAAGGGAAACAAGTAAGAAGTGATGAAGAAGTATATGATATGTACAATGAATTTGCCTTTAAGTTGGAGAATTTCCGATGTATATGATCCCAATTTTATGGTTGTATGATAAAGGTTCATTTCTAATATACTAAATGTTCATTTCTTTTTTTCGACATGTTCACTTTTTATTACTGAATGTTCATTTTTTTTACATATTCATTTTTATTAGTGAATATTCTTTTTTTTTTTATGTGTTCATTTTTCTAGCTAAATGTTCATTTTTAAGGTCGTGGTCTAGCAAATTTAAAATATATGATAATCAGATTCATTTTTAATAAATGATCATTTCCTTATAACATGTTCACTTTTTAGTATTAAATGGTTTTTTTTTTTTTTTTTTTTTTACGTGTTCATTCTTTGTTATTAAATGTTCATTTTTTTCATGTTCATATTTTTTTAACTAAATGTTCATTTTTTATTTGGGCCGCGTGTTTTGGGCCTCATTTGTTGTAGCTATCTTGGCTGCACTCACCAATTGCTCTTTCCTTCCTGGTCCGTGACACTTGTTTGGTTGTATAGTGTGGACTCCTTCACCAAAACCGAGCCCTTATTTACCGAACCAAATCCCTTTAACTAGGTCTTGGGCTTTAAATATATTGTCATAAAATACGATCCGACTCCAATATCTTTGTAATGGCTCAATAAGCTCGGGAATTGTCATAAATCTGCAAATTCCTACAAAATAATACCAACTCTACAAAAACACTAGAAAACGCACATTAGTAATAAAAATAGCTTCGCAGAGCTCAGATATGCATAAATATGACCGTGGGACGAGGAATAAAATATATATAAAATAGACTCATCACCCAAATATGAATAAAAGTTACCCAATACAAATAAAAATTATCTACGCTTTATTAGTAAAGAATCACATTTTAAATGACTAAAAATCAATTATTAGTGATTGAATGTAATTAAATTACCTTTATATAACTTTTCTTGTTGTCAATTTATATAAAAATTGTATTATGTTTAAAGTTACCCAAAAAAAAGCAAAAAGTTACCCTAAAATTAGCTAAAAGTTACCCTTATACTGCTCGATGTACACTAATATTAGTGTAAACCGGGTGCATTCAAAAGTTTTTCAACAAACAATTAGTAAGAGGGTCGAGGAAAGATGAATTGAATGTGACAGATATTGTAGATGCTTATTTCTAGTCACCTCCTAGCTCATCATTCCAGATGCTTATTTTATGGTTTTATATGAACCACTCCTTTCAGGATTAGCTTAATTTGACAGATAGAAATGCTCTGCGTCTGTTTCAGAGGGAGTTTTTGCTGCATTGTACTTTCAGACCAAGAATCAGGGACCTACCATTAATTTTAATTCTGTCCAAGCTGCAAAAGTTGATGGGTCCCAGAAGATGTAATCTTCCCAATGTTCAGAAACACGAGTGAATTGTCACTAATTTTAGTTTCCTTTAAGATGATGCCCACAAGGAAATGGCTAGGAAAAACATCACCAATCTTGCCTCTTTTTTTCACCCGTGTACATAAGTCATCTGCGTATATGTTGTTGTAGAAAAGTAAATATATGTGCTTACTCAAGTATCAAAAGAGAAGTATCCATTTCCATTATTGATAAGCAGGGTTGTATAAATGTAGCAGGTTAGAATTTTGACAGATATTTGTAATATATATGACCCCATAGCTGCTATCATACAAAGTATGCAACTATTGATTTGGTGTAAACTTCTACTTTCTTGTGTGTATTACAAGTTGTAACTTAGAATTTTTGGAACAAACTAGTTGATGTATTGGATATTTCATTTCAACATCTAATATTCCTTTCAAATTACACATAGTTCCACTACCGATATATGTTTTGTATTATTTGTAACAAGAGAGTGTTTTTTATTTTTTGAAAAAAAAAAAAAAAAAAATTGATAAGGGAATATTATCAAGATACTTGAAACAGAATGGTTGAGTGATCATGCAGATAACCAGACAGGAGATTTAAGAAAGACAAAGGAGCACAGTAACACACTGGTATATATTACAAGCACAGAATACAGAAAACAAGTGATAAACAAATAAATTAAATTAGAAAAAAGGTGTTTAAAATCCACTTTGTACAGAACATATCATTAGTCTCTTAAGGTGCTGCTTACAACTACTTCAGACATAGCATTAGTCTCTCTTGAAGTGCTGCTTACAACTGCTTCAGACGAGATTAGTCTCTCTTCCTCTGCTTCAGCATATTGTACTCCATGTACAATAAATTTTACACACACTTTAATAATAATAATAATAATAATAATAATAGTAATAATAATAATAATAATACCTCAAGGATTTTTCATAATGCTCTCGCGATCCTGAGGAGAAAAGGACCCCTGATCATGATAGAAAAAACCCTAAACTCATCTCCAATACGCAAATCGACAAGCACTAGCTGCTGAAGAGTGTTGGAAAAATTACATGTCGAAATCAAGGACAAAGACAAGAACACGTTACAATTGATCAAGATCCGACCTCCTTCTGTTGTGCCGTGGTTTGGAACCCATTGCCTTAGAAGCGAAAAACGCCACCACCGGTACAGATTTCCTAGTGACGCATGCCCCCCAAGTTCTACACAACGACCTCCGCAATTCGTGTACCCAAATTCGAAGGTTGGAATTGCTCAACAACTGTTCAGATCTCAAAAGGTAGGTTTGTATTTAGGGTTTAGGGTTTTTATTTATTTATTTTCCGTCTCCAAAAAATAATTGATGAACGAACAATAATAATGGACGAATCAATCGTATAATAATAATTAGAGAAGGAAAAATAAATCAAGTTTTACAAACATGTAGCATATAAATCTTCATGTGGGCCCAAAGATATCAAAAGGAAAGTAAAAAGAATCATGGGTATTGGGTATTAAAGAAAGGAAAGAAAAAGTCAGAGAACCCACACCTCACAAACTGCCTCATACTCGACAAACCCCGCGATCGCAGCCCCGAACCCGCTCCCGCAGCCTCTAACCCGCGGGTCTGACCTGCGCCTTCCACAACGGGTGTTTGCTACTGCCCACCCGCAGCCCACGCAAACACCCACAACTGGAGTTTAACTCCTCTCACATAACGATGTTCGGGTTTTGACGCTCGGGGCTCGTTATCTATGTACTCAAGTAAGGTATGAACAAGGTAAGACAAGGCTAAGTACAAAGGATCATGAATTAATCCATTCGAATGCATTACTAATGTTCAACAATCCCCCACTAATGCATACGAATACTATAACATGAGATCTGAACAGATTATAAAAGTCTTAGTACTTAAATGCTAGTATCCGAAGATTTGAACTAACACATTAGTGCACAAGGTTTTCAACACTTCCCTAGTGAGTATCCTAAGATTTGAACTCCTAGGAGCGAGGAAGGACCTTGTAAACACATACCTTGACTTTAGAGCTTAAGCAACTCCGCAAAATTTGGCTACTCTTGGTAACTAATGAGTACTTCAAGAGATCCATACTTGTTCTCCCTAGAAGAGCGCCACTCTTCGTACTCACGCAGGTGTCTCCGTGTGATCTTCATCACACACTCCTGCAAATCCAAGAACTATTCATACAAATATGTGCAACTCACAATACTTTGCAAATTCAAGGACTATTCATGCATCGGAGTTTCGACATTAAGAACACTTAAGTTCATCCTCTTTTAACATTTCGGTGCACCTATCCTGCTCAGCGAGCCATGGACTAGGCGTAGCATTAAGGGCTAAACCCAACCTCATCTCTTTGGTACCTCTCCAACTCCCTACTCAAGTAGTCTCAGAACTGACAGTCCAGGTCACTTAAGACCACCATCACTCATCACTCTTGATTACCGGGATAGAGGTATTAAGAGCTAGACTCATCTTTTTCCTTGAATCTACCTGGTTAACAACCACTCAAAAGAGTCATTAGATTCAATCATATGTAAGTATAGACATTAAGCAACAAATCCAGCTAATATTTCACAACTAGGCAGTATTAAGCAAGTCAAGATTTATTCATAACACATTAAAAAAAATGTTTAACCAATACTTACAATAATTCACATCCGTTCAACATAAGGTTTCAAACCCATTCCTGTTGACGACTCAATTACCATTCTCTTGCATAAACCTTTTGTAAAAGGATCAGCTAGGTTCTTCTCTGACCGGACATAGTCCAAAGAAACAACCCCATTCACCATAAACTGTCTCACTGACTTCTGCCTAACATGAATGTGTCGCTTCTTGCCATTGTAGACATTATTCTTTGCAACACAGATAGCAGCCTATGAATCACAATCCATAGAGACCGGTGGTATTGGTTTCCCCCACAAAGGAATGTCAGACAATAGATTTCTCAACCAGTCCGCTTCCTGGGTAGCAAGATCCAAAGCTATGAACTCTGCTTCCATTGTAGACCCGGCAATACATGACTGCTTCGTAGACTTCCATGATATAGCACTAACACTAAGAGTAAAAACATACCCACTAGTAGAGTTCACTTCATCACTGGAACTTACCCAATTAGCATCACAATACCCTTCAAGAACCAAAGGACGACCAACAAAGTCTAGACCCCAACTCATGGTCCCACGAAGATATCTCAATACACGTCTCAAAGCTACCCAATGAATGTCACTTGGGCAGTGAGTGTAACTGCTAAGCCTACTCACAGCAAATGCAATATCAGGGCGAGTGCAATTCATCAAAAACATCAAGCTCCCTATTACCTTGGCATACTCTTCCTAAGAAACAGCTTTTCCTTTATTTTTCTCAAGAGCTATACTACTGTCATATGGTGTTTTCAAAGGCACAACATCAAAGCAATCATACTTTTTCAACACTTTCTCAACATAATGGGATTGATTTAGAAAATAGCCCTTGGTCTTTAAAACCTTAACACCAAGAATCACATCTACTTCTCCCAAATCCTTCGTCTCAAACTTAGAGGAAAGCAATTTCTTAGTTTCAATAATAGCACTTAAATCAGCACTAAACAACAACAGATCATCCACATATAGGCAAATGATCACACAATGATTACCGAACATTTTAGAGTAAACGCATGCATCACTACCATTGACAACAAAACCGAAACTAAGAATGGTGCTATGAAATTTTTCATATCATTGCTTTGGTGCCTGCTGTGGTCCATACAAGGACTTCTTGAGCCTGTAGACCTTATTCTCCATTCCAGGAACTACGAACCCTGGAGGTTGCTCCATATATATTTCCTCTTCCAAATCACCATTCAAGAAAGCTGTCTTGACATCCATCTGATGCACAAACAAATTAAATGATGATGCTAAGGCAAATAAAATACGAATAGTAGCAATCTTAGTCACCGGAGAATAAGTGTAGAAATAATCAATGTCGTATTTCTGAGTGAACCCTCTAATCACCAATCTGGCCTTGAACCTTTCTACAGTGCCATCTGTCCTCATTTTCTTCTTGAAAATCCACTTGCACCCTATGGGTCTGCTTCCCTTTGGCAAGTCAACAAGTTCCCAAGTCCCATTCTTCATGATGGACTCAAGCTCACTATCTACTGCTTCCTTCCAAAGGCTTGCATCAACCGAGCTAGCTTCTTCGAACGTTTTGGGATCTTCATCCACAACCTGAAGACAAACCATGACCTTATCTATACCATCTTCACCTTCCATTTCAGTTAGGAACGCCGTAAGAAAATCAGGGCCAAAAGTTGCTTCTGTTCTTTGTCTTTTACTTCTCCTGGGCTGAGTTAATTCCTCAGCTTTGGGACATGTTTCAACCTGCTTTGTAGACAAAGGAATTGAAGAAACATTGTTAGTAACATCATTTTTCTTCAAAGGAAACACCTGTTTGAAGAACTCTGCATCTCGGGACTCGCTTATGACATTGTCGCCTAGACTCATGAACTTGTAAGCAACATTGTTCTTAGCATATCCAATGAACACTGTATCAAACGTTCTCGAGCCTATTGTCGATCGTTTGAAGGAAGGATATCCCACCTTTGCTAGACACCCCCATACTTTCAAGTAACTTAGATTCGGGGCATAACCTTTCCACAACTCGTATGGAGTCTTGTCTAATCTTTTGTGAGTAACTCTGTTCAGAACAAAATTTGCTGATAGTACAACTTCTCCCCACATGTTGTCTGGCAACCCGGAACTCAAGAGCATAGCATTCATCATCTCCTTCAGAGTCCTGTTTTTCCTCTCTGCGATCCCATTCTGCTGTGGTGTGTACGGAGCTGAGACCTCATGAATAATGCCCTCAGTTTCACACACCCCCTTAAGGAAAGTGAGCCATACTCTCCTCCTCTGTTAGATCGAACCCTTTTAATTTTTTGATCTACTTGTTTTTCAACTTCTGCCTTGTACACAAGAAACTTGGATTCAGCTTCATCCTTTGACCTCAAAAGATAAATCCTGCAGTATCTGGAGTGATCATCAACGAAAGTAACATAGTATCTTTTGCCACCCCTGATTTCCAAGTTCTTAAAATCAGCTAAATCAGAGTGAATTAGCTCTAGTAGTGCAGTTTCTCTTTTTGTGACAGATTTGTAAGGTTTCTTCACAAACTTAGACTCTACACATACTTCACATTTTTCTAGTCCATCTAATGACATATTTGGGAGCAATTTAAACGTTTCATACGTTTTAGTTTGGCTGCACCAATATGACCCAATTTGGCATGCCATAAATCAAAGGACTCAACAATATAAGCAGAAGTAGAACTCTTATTAATAGAAGACTCAGTTACAATTTCAAGGACAAAGAGACCCCCACTAAGGTACCCTTTGCCAACATATTCCCCATTGCGGGTTAGTACAAGTTTATAAGCATCAAAGACTAACTTAACTCCTACTTTGTTAAGCAAAGCACCAGAAATAAGGTTCCTGCGAAGAGAAGGAACATACAATACATTGTGCAGAGCTAGAGTCTTGCCTGAAGTCAGCTTAAGTATCACCTTTCCTCTCCCTAGCACCTCAGAGCTGCTAGAGTTCCCCATGTAGACTTGCTCACCTTCCTTGGCTTCCTCCATAGTAGCGAACAGATCCTTGTTGGCACAAAAGTGTTTGGAGGCTCCTGTGTCAACAATCCATTCTGAGTTATTTTCTACTAAGTTGACCTCAAATACTACCGCAGCAATAACATCATCATCCTCATCCTCATCCTCAGCTAGATAAGCTTGATTCTTAAATTTTCCTTTCTTCCCACCATTAGTTTTCTGATCCATCTTGCCTTTAACCTTGCTGTTCACAGCGAAGTGCCCCAATTTGTCGCAGTTCCAGCATTTGGTCTTGGACTTGTCAATCTTGCTTCTAGGCTTGAGTTTACTATTGTAGTTTCCAGATTTTCCCTTGCCATCACGATTGTCAGGTTTCCTTTCATTGTCATAATTAAGTTCTACCAGATTTGCTTTCACAACAAATTCATTTTTCGGCTTGGGGGTTGAATCCTTAAGGCGATTTGCCTCTTCAATTTTCATATGACTCACCAACTCTTCGAGAGTTAGATCTCTTTTCTTATGCTTGAGGTGATTTCTATAATCAGACCAAGATTCAGGTAATTTCTCAATTAACACATTAGCCTGCAAGATCTCACACGTCTTCATACCCTAAGCAAGAATTTCAGCAACACAATTTTCATACACATGGACTTGCTCCATGATGGTTTTCCTATCAACCAACTTAAAATTCAACCAGTTTCCAGTCACATATTTCTTTTTCCCGGCATCATCAGCCCCATATTTCTTTTCCAAAGACACCCAAATCTCCTTGGCAGATTTGACTTTAATATACAAATCAAAGATGTTATTTTTCATGTGGTTCAGAAGATGACCCCTGACAAACTTGTTATCACGTTCAAATTTCTTGATTTCAGATTCATTAGCAATAACACTGGAAGTAGTTTGAATAGGGACAGATTCTTTATTCCCAGCGATAGGGGTACTAGGAATATCAATCATAGCATTGGTCTGAGTAATAGGTTTTGGGGCATCATCAAACAAGACATAATCAACTTCTACTTGTTCAAAAGCAATTAACATTCTTTGAGACCATCTCTTGTAATTAATTCCATCAAGAGACTCAACCTTAGTCAGATCTAGGTATAGACGAGTTTTAGAATTGCTAGTCATGATATCAACAGATCTAATGGTGGCGTTTTTCGCTTCTAAATTGTTGGAAAAATTACCTGTCGAAATAAAGGACAAAGACAAGAACACGTTACAATTGATCAAGATCCGACCTCCTTCTGTTGTGCCGTGGTTTGGAACCCACTGCCTGAGAAGCGAAAAACGCCACCACCGGTACAGATTTCCTAGTGACGCACGCCCAATTCATTTATTGAATATGAGTCAAACAATTTCATAACAAAATAGTGATGAGATTGAGGTGAAATTCTTTTTACGAAGTGAAATTATTCCAACAAAGGGTGACTCGATTTCTGAAGTGAATGGGGTGAAATGGTGAATTACGGAGTACTTATATGAGGGAAGTGTAGTGACTTGGCAATTCTGACCCGAAAATTGTAATACTTTGTATTTTTATGTATTTTTATAAAGTATTTAAGTATCTATAAAGTACAGTTTTAAGGGCTCAAGTATTTTAATTTATTATTTTAAAGGGTTAAAGTATTTTAACTATAAGGTTTTATAAAAGTAAAATATATTTTGGTCCAAACGATTACTTATTATTGGGAGGCCTTGATTAAAATATTGTATGTAAACTAGATTTACATAATCTTATTGGAATAACTCATTTCATAAGCCCAACCCTTTATTTGAACCCTTGTGGGTCAAATTTTTTATAACTTAAGCCCATATTTTTTTTATTAAGCCCAAACTTAAATCTTACTCTCTACTCTAAAAATACCTCTCAAAACCCCAAAATTTTCCCACACAAGGCTAAAAATCAGATTTGTATAATGTAAGTTTTCTTTTCCTTTTTCTTCTCTTTTTTTCTCTTTTTCTTTCTTTCCCTTATTTTCTTTATTTTTTTACCTTTCATTCATGCGTGGGATTTCACGCATGGTTCTCCATGCACCCACCTCACGCATGAGTCCCCAAACAGCCACCTCACGTCGGCCACCTTCAGCCGCGTCACCGCCGGTAGAGCACCAGCTAGCCGCCGTCCGGCTTTCGACCACCACCCACGGTGGTTCCTTCTCACTCCTCCTTGTTTTAAATTTAATTTTGGTATTATATATATTTTTGGGTATTGATTTTAATTGTCTAAACATGATTAGTATGTTTTATAATTATGTTTTGATGATTAAAGATTGTAAATTTTTAGATTATAAAGTATTTTATTTTCAGATTTTATAAAGTATTAAAAGGGTTTTAATTATTAAAGTGTTGAAATCTAGGGTTCTAACTTGCAATTGATTTGGGGGTTTTATATACCCATTGATTGTAAGTGATAATAAAGCTTAAAGATTGTATCTTTATGGAGTTTTAATGAGTTTTTGTCAATTCTATATTGCTGGAATTTTATCTTAAGTACTACCATTGTGTTTTTATAAAAAGGGTTTAATTACCAATAAGTAGAGAGGATTTTAATTGATTTTAATGAAAAATTTAGATTTATTTGAAGGGTTTAAACCTTAACAAAGTATGCTGGAATTTTTATATAAGCACTATAATTATGCTTTTACTTTAGGGTTTTAATTACGCACTTAAAGAAAGAGTCTTAAAGGTTTTAAACCAAAATTTCAGCTTATAAGAGAGGTTTTAAGATGTTAAAAAGTTGCTGGAAATTTGTGTAATCAAGGGATTAATTGAGTTTATATAATTGGTATTGTAGGAGACTTTAAGTTGAGTACTTTCTAGCACTTTGGCTAGTTGGAAAGACGAATTGAGGTACGTTCGCGTACTTGGTATTTATTTGATGATGTGGGAACATGCTAGGCTTTGAATAATTAATTCCAAATAGTATCATGATAGATTTTGATTGGAATTTGTTATTTGGTTGATGTTGGTGATTGAATTATGAAGCATGGATTATTTGTACTTGGATTAGTGATTGGAAATAATTAAATTGGCATGTTGTATATGAACCCCACTTTTATTATTGGCATGATTATGAGCGTGATTAATTAAACTAAATTTTTAATTTGGTTTGGAATATTGAAAAGGAATTTTATTATGGTTCATATAATTTTTAATGATGCTATAAGCATGAGGAAGGAGCTATTTAAGTGTCTATGTACATGAGGATTAAATTATATCGTGGTGCCTTAGTGCACTTAAGGTGTTTCTAACACCGAGGGATAGGAATTGTGGCGCATTATGCGTTTAAGGTGTCTTTGACACCGAGTTAGATTAAAAAGGATTCAACATTAAATATTATGTGGTCACTAATTATTCAAGAATTAAATAGGTATGTTTGATTGCATGAATAATTATAATGATTGATTGTGTTGTGGTTTGAGGGTCATCATCAAGTCTAATAATATGTAAACAATGTAAAGTGAAAGAGATTACGCACCAAAACTCTTGGAACGTATATACCTTAAGTATATACATATGGGGGGAGTTATGGGGTTTTATATTTAACCATAACTTCTACTACAGTATAGTTATGGGGAGTTATGCGCAGGAATTCCGCCACTTACGAGTGGTTCTTTTATACTGGCACGGTTAGCTCCCATGTTAGTACCCCTATATTAGGGCAGGTTAGGGGAGAAACTCGATCGATGCATAATCAAGCTAAATAAATAAATTAGTTATTTATTTGAGGTTCATGTTGTATGTTGTATGCTTGTAAACAGGTGCAACAAGGTAAGTTGTGTGATGATAGGGTGAAAGCATGTTAGGGTGTTTTACTATTTACGCTTATGTACTCAGCATTGCTAATTGTGTGTTTGTATGTTTGTTTGGCCTTTTCTTTACTTTGGACCTACGATGACCCATTTCCAATGGCGAGTAGTGGGGACAAGTAGAGAAGAGTTTTTCAGGTGATGAAACATATTCATGATGGGCATGAGTGAAGAGCGAATCATGCTTAGTTTCCATAACACTATGATGTGATTTATTGCTTTATTGATTGTATTATTATTATGCTTGTGAGACTAACGCAAAGGATTTAAGTTTTATTTGGTTTCAATAAGGGCCTACAATGGTTCCAAGCTGTAGGTTGTTTTCGTTGATTTAACTTTCGTTTGGTTGACTTTAAGTTAACTTGTTTTGAATGGTTTTAAAGATAGCCTTCCGCTGTGTGTCTTTGATAATTGCCTTAGCCGTTTTCACGATGGCAGTAATGTCTTAGATTTTCCTATTTTGTGTTTTAAAAAGAGAAAAATAGGTATTTTAAAGGAAAGGAATTTCTAGGGTGTTATAAAAGTTGACCCGAATATCATTGACCCAAAAAATGACCCGAACACGAATTCCTAAACCCAACCTGAAATACAGTTGATACAAATGTGATTCTACATTCGAAATGAACCGACTCGAAATTGACCTGAAACTTGAACTTGACCCGACCCGAAGTGACCCAAAATTCAAAGTGACCCGACTCAATTTTAACCTGAATCGACACGACCCGAAGTGACCCAACCCAAAGTGACAACACCCGAAGTGACCCGATTCCTGATGTGAATAGGGTGAAATGGTGAATTACGTAGTTTAGGGCTTCTTTCTTTCCTAAGTAATAGGTTCTCACGATTTTACTCTATTTTTCCAACTTTTTTTAAGTGAATTTATTTTGGTGACCCGACACAAACTTGATCCGACCCGATCTAAATCGACCCGAAATTGACTCGACCCGAAATTAACCCGAAAATTGGTCCTAAAAATTAACCCAACCCGAATTGAGCCGACCCGAACTTGACTCGAAGTGCTGACGTGAAACCCAGATTGTCCTAACCCGAATATTTGCTAACCCGAAATTGACTCGACCCATACCCAACCTAGACGGCCCGTTTGCCAATTCTAAGAGTAACCAAGCTTCCTAAAAGAAAAAGGTCATTTGGTTACACTATACTAAATCCTATGCAAATTTTAGCCTACTAAACATCAAGACATTGGCAACGATTGCAAATTCCACTTGTTAAAACCTTCACCTCACCTCCAACCTAATTTCGAATACGACAAAGGCACTGCTACACTGCATAGAGATTGCAGCAATCCAGTTTAACTTTATCCTCCTTCCAATCGTAATCTTTTTTATATTTCTTTTTTGTTCCCAGATACTAAACACATGTTTATGCCAAAAATCGCCTAAAGAGATAACTTTTGGTTGGAATGCCGATAGCTAGATCAAAAATATTATGAAATGCTAACAATGGAAATAATAAAAAGAAAATAGACACAGTATGGTGACACAGATTACCCCAATGAAGGTGGATAAACAACGTGGGTGGCTACTTGTCCACCAATTCACTACGATACATGCGTTATAGCCATTATTAATAAAAATACAATGATTATTAGGTCGTCTAATGCCATAGATCCCTAAACCTATAAAATAAACCAAGACACAAATTAGAAAAACTCCTTATGAATAGTGTCCTCCCCACATTACCCCTACAATTGCCTTAGGAATTCCTTATGAATAGTGTGTTCCCTGATTTTCCCTCAACATTTTTTGCATGTGCATCACACATGTATAATGAGCTGGGTATGCCTCTTCACCACAACCACAAATTCATCTCCTCTCTTACCTCACTTTCTCTCTCCTTTATTTTCAGATTTCCAATGTTGAATGTTGATAGATCGAGAAGCAAACCAACTACAGCCACAACTTCATCTCCCTCCTTCTCTTTCATCAACACCGTTGAAAATTTGAGTTCTCCGTGTTTTGCTCTTACTCCTTTATTGAAGCCCGCTGTTGAGGTAAGTTTTTTTTTTTCTTTAAAATGTCCAACTTTCACATTTGGGGGTTCAATTTCGACAAATTCAAATTTATCTCTGGGAGAAATGAATTTTGTTTATCTTGGGGCTAAAAATGTCTTTTTGCAACAACTTGGTATTTCACGGATTTAAGTCTAACTAACGGATTTCTAAATAACCGTTAAACCAAACCCTGGGAAGAGAGTGAATTGTTGCACATGTTAGTGAGAGAATTGATGAAGAGAATTCATCACGAGCGAACTTCCGATTAAGGGGCACATGCAGAAGTAGAGGGAAGCCTACTTATTTGACTAATGGTGCGAGCAATTTATGGCTAGCAATGCCGATATAGCTAATGTGGATTTGCGATTGAGCTATTGCGGTTGAGTTGCTGCAATTGAGGTAAAGAAATTAATGATTTACATAAATTCATTAATTTATTCAGATTTTGGTAAAGAAATCGATGTTTTACATAACCCTTTTTGGTGAATGGTTATTACTGAATTGTTGTTACTGAATTGCTGTTTGCAAAATCAATTGGATGTGGTTATTACTGAATTTTTGTTTGCGAAATCAATTGGATATGTGTTTGTGAAAACTTATTGTCAAATATTAATTGTTCTGAATTATGGAGCTGCATATCAAATATCAATTGCTCTGAATTCTGGAACCGCATATCCATCATCAAGTGTTGTCAATTATTAGTTGATATGACCTGTGATCTTGTATAAGTAAATTGAAGCATAATGTCTTTAATTTTTCGAATGGTAATTAGTCTGAACTAACACCTGTATGTTGGTTGTCGTCTCCCTTCTATTTTGTTTTGCATCATTTTTGTAGAATGTATTCATTTGTAATGATTTCAGGTTTGGTAAAATGTTGGATTTTTATTTAGCCAGATTTTGCTTATATTATGTGTCTTGACCTTATGCAGTATGGTGTGCAATTTCTAGGTGGTGGGGAACATCATCAATGGTAAATGAGTTATGTTTATGTTTATTGTCATTTTTTCATTCTTTGGCTTAATTTTGATGGTTAAGTGGGAATTTTGTGTGTTGATTTAAGGGTGTGATGTTGTGATGGTTACAGGCTAAGAAACGAATTTCTAGTTTTGAAAGAAAAGGTCTATCAACTCAACTGTTTTTGGTATGGAATTTCATAGGGTGTATTGCTTTGATGTCTAAAAACATTTTATGTAATGAATATGATACTAAATTGTTGAACTTGGTTTGAGGGATGATAGCGTTAATGTTGGTGGTAGAGTAAAGGCAAAGGGCGAGGTTATCAAGCAACAAGTGGAAGTGTTTGGTCGAGTATGTCATATACTTGATGTTTTTAAAAGTAAATTTATTTGTTGAATTGTGTTTTATTTCTCTTATGTGGGTTCTATAATTTGCAGCCACCAAATATGAAATGTTGTATTGAGACATTTTCCAAAATATGCCACACATTTGATGAGAGGAGAACTCGTTAGGTTAATGAAATGGGTTTTGGTGGGTTGTTGAATATTCCTATGGACATGCACTTACCTCGGCAGTTGGCCTGGGGTATTGGTTAATCAGTCGTATTGATCCGTTGAATAGTGTGTTTATTTCCCTAGATGGAAATCATTTTAGGTTTTCTGCCAATCAGGTGCATTGGGTTTTAGGGATTCCTCATGAGGGCTTAATTGAGTTGCAAGAAAAGGTGTAAACTATTCAGCATAAATATGGTCAACCCTCTATGACAAAGTCGCGTAAGCATGCTGGTCGTGGTATATATCTCTGGCGGCATTCCTGTTAATTCCAAAATTATGGAAAGGGTGGAGGGTCAATGGGTGGCACATGAAGAGGAGGAGTTTAAGATGTTGTTCTTATTGTTGTCACTAGAAATGGTTTTATGTCCTACCCAAGCACCAAGGTTGGCTTCTGATTTGATTCCCGTGCTTACTTGTGCTGTAAATGCTGCCTCGGACAATTAGTGTGCCTTAGTTTTGAATAAGTTGATGGAGAGTGTTAATTGTAATACTCGTGTATTTGGTGATTTTATAAAATATAAAATTATAGTTTTTATAAAATTTGAAAAACATATATATTGGATAATTTTATAAAACCCTATTTTAATTTCTATATACCTTTCACGACAAACGAGTGCAGCCAAAGAAACTTGCTTTTCTTATTTTAATTTCTATAATTTAGAATTGCTTTTGCGCATCATTATCATCATCACTTATTAGCATTATCATATACATGCTTTTGGTTAATCTAAAAACCAACATTTTATGGGATGATATAGCAATTATGCAGATGGTGATATTCTATTATTATTGTTGTTAGAGTGACCGTTTTTGCAAGGTAATCTAATCACATGCATCTTCTATTTGCTGGAGTTGTTTGATTATAAATAATTTTTGTTTTGTTTGTACTTTGTATTGTTATGTGCACAATTTTATAATTTTGTTATTTGTATGATCAAGATTCAATAACTGTATACTAAAAGACACACCAGCAATGACACGTGTCATCTCCTGGTGTGTCCTTAGTGTTTTTATTTTTATTTTTTTTAAAAAAAAAGGCTATTTAAGGAACAATTTCTTTTTTGAAAAAAAAAAATATTTAAGAAACAAAGCTTTTACATATATAAAGTAATAATTACATAAAAAGTATAATAAAAGATTTGAGCTATCTTTCTAAAAATAAAAGTATTATGGACAACTATAAACTTAAGCAAAAATTTTAAAAAAAAAACTATATAATAAAAGACACACTATAACGTACTAATCAAGTTATCTAATTATTCTATGTTTAAACTACATCAAAGTATGAATATTTTGGTTATATTTTAATTTTCAGATTTTATATATTGTGAAATTTGAGTTTTATGTTGTTTATTTGAAGGGTTTTAAGGTTTAAGGTGTAATACACTATTCTAATTATTGAATTATGAATGTAGATCTTCAAAAGTTTGGAATTTATAATTTAATTTATTTTTCAGATTATATATAATCTGATTTTTATTAGTTTTGAGCCAAAAATAAAGTTTTAGAATGCTTCTATATGATTTAAACAACTATTTATGCAAGATGCTAAGTATAAATTATTTGAATTGCAAAAACTATTGATAAAACGAATTTTCAGCATGTATTAGTAAGATAAACTTGCTGTAATTTTATATTATACACTATATTTTCATGATTTTAACACATAAACTTGTAGTTGGGATGTTGTACTACTAATTTTGACTAATGGGAACAATTTAAAGGCTTTATTTTGATGGTTTGAGAGGTTTTAAAGTACTTTAGTATTGCTGTAAATTTAATTGCTTGAGTATTGATTTATTTCTCATTGTTTGGTTTAGGAGAGGACTTTTTAGAAGGCGACTTCTAGTTTCTAAAGTGGCCAATCGAATTGTTTACTCAAGGTACGTACAAGTTACGAAACCTTGCTTTTAGGTGCATGTTTAAGGATGGATCGAGAACTTAGTATCATATATAGGGATGACTGGGTTAAATTGTTTGGTTATACATTGTGAATTTCATATGATGTGCACTATTCTATATTGCAAGTATTGTTTATGCTCTAATTATGCAAGGTGCACTTAGAGGCAAAGGTATGTGATTGGTGAAATGATTTATTTATTACTCATTCATATGATTAATGAAATAGGATGAGTAAAGGAAGAACTCAAGTCTTGTAAGACGAGGTTAAGGTTTTGGGGTGCCTTATGCACTCAAGGTATTTCTACACCGAGGTAGTAAAGGAATAAATAATAATAAATGTTGCTTGTCACTAATAAATCAAGAATTGAAATCGGAAAGTTGTTTTACTTGATTGAGCTGATAATGGATAGATGGATTAATTGTATTGTTTGCATAAGAGTCATCACCAAGTCTAAACCTGTAAATCACGTAAAGTGCAATATGGATGAGCAATAAAACTCTGGATTGGTGCACATCTGGAGTAATGACAATCAGGGGTTGGGGTACATGGGGTATTAGCCGTGTACTTTTCTCGAGGCCGTCTGATCTACGAGTCTCTTATTTCAAATATTTTTCAAAATTAGGAGTTAGATGAGATCTCATACTAACTACGATCACGGAGTCGCGCCCGTGGTCGTTGGATGTTTATTGATGTTTCCGAAAGGAGGCATGAGGTTTTTCTTAATTGATGTTCCAAATGGGACATGGGTTGGACAACCTTGTCTATTGCTTAATCCAATGAGTAAATTGAAATGAGTTAGCTACTATTGAAGTCTTATTAAAGTTGATAATTGAATCGTGTGTTGAATCTATATATTAATGATGCATGATAATTGATTATTAGTAGCATGTCATGGATTTTTATTTCATTTCGCAGTTTGTATGTACTCAGCTTTGCTGATTGCGTGCTTTTGTGTGTGTCTTTCTTTGGTCATGGCCTTCGCCTTTCAATGACCCTATGACGATCCAATTTTTACACTTATAATATTGCGGTGCATATTAACCACAGGTTCTTACACATGCAGCATCCGTATCAGGGTTGTGGGATTTTGAGTGGAGAGTTGGTTGTTATTCACAGTTTACCTCTTTCCTTGAGTTTGGATTTATTTTAACTTGCTTTTATTTTACACTAGTTCTTCTAGTTTGAATTTATTTAAACTCTATTTTTGTTGGGTTTTGAATAAGGGTCATGATGGTTCCAACTTGTAATACTTAATTTGGTTTTATCCGTTGATTTTGAAACTTGTTTATTTATAACTGATTTAGTTTTCCTCTGCTAATTTCTGATATAGCCTTAATGTTTGAACACGTG
The DNA here is from genome assembly GCF_948465745.1 of Chenopodium album. Classification (NCBI taxonomy): domain Eukaryota; kingdom Viridiplantae; phylum Streptophyta; class Magnoliopsida; order Caryophyllales; family Amaranthaceae; genus Chenopodium; species Chenopodium album. The sequence goes on from NC_137855.1 coordinate 31,592,853, forward strand.
GCGGTAGCACGCCAGTAATTCTCTTGGATTTGTTCAGGTTAAACACAAATTATTCACAGGTTTTAAGAGAGAATTATTGGGGTGTTACACTATTTTCTTAATCAAATTTAATTAAATCATCAATTTGGACAAGTCCTACAAATTGAAGAACTAATACTCTGTACCAAATAAAAGAAACATAACTAACAATCAATGTACTCCCTCCGTCCCAAAAAGAACGACCCGTTTGGGTTGATTACGCGGGTATTAAGGAAGTTAAGTAAAAAGAAGTAAAAGTATATTGAAAAGATAAATTTACATGGGGTTTGTAAAAAAAATAGAGAGAGAAAGTAATAAAATAACATGGAAAATCAAATTTTTATATGGGGAAGCTAATTTTGCACAAATATTGTAGCAAATTGGTGGGTGTTTTAATACAAATGGGTCATTCTTTTTGGGACAAAGTTTTGGCCAAATGGGTCGTTCTTTTTGGGGCGGAGGGAGTATTAGGGATTAAATTAATATCCAATCAATTAAAAATTCTATGCATAGAGGAGAAGGATAACAATACTGACAAAGGAGGAAAAAGGCGTTAGCGTTGACAATCATGATCGCTGGTTTATAGGAAAACAAAACCTAATTATGATGCGATTGCAATGGTGGCACGAAGGCAGTGTAGGGGTGCTAAAGCGCAAACTAAGCTAGTTGCAGCGCCAAGATGATAGGGCGGCCTCTTGAATGGCACAAGCTAAGCTTTTCAATCTCAATATACAAGTATATAGCACGGGAGGAGAAACAAGAAAACCAAAGGGGGTGTTAGGCAAACAAAGTTTTGAGGTTGTTTTAAAGGTTTGATTCACTTTTAAAGTTTTTACCTTGTCAAACCTCTGGATTTGGTGTTTGGTAAACAAAGTTTTATAACAGAGTTTTGGAGCAAAAACTCTCTTTTTCAAAAAGCTCCTCTAAGCAGAGTTTTATTCAAATATGTTTTATTTTAGCAAGTTTATTCAAGCTAATTGTATTTTCAAGCTCCAATGGTTAAGCTCATTGATAGGAATTATTTAATATTGCAAGCAAGTCCCTAGCTACAACCATTGGAGTTACTTTAAGTTCTCCACATTAAATGAACAAAGAGCAGCTTGTCGAACTGTCTAGGATGGCTTGGGCCATATATTCGAACTTTAGGTATAAAGGCTAGTTTTCCATATAGATAACCAACCGATTCCACCTGAAGAGGACCACATAAGTGAATATAGTTGTAGACACCCAATTGTGTCTCCCCAAAATCAAACCCAGTGATGAATATCTTTCGCGTCGAATGATAATCGAATGAAGTGAAAGTGTAAAAAGACTAGTGATGCGGTAGTTTTTATTAAAAGTTCTTCTTTCTGTTTGCGAAAACCTGCTCTATTTATGAAAATAGCATGTCCAATTTAGTTTGGTCCATGATAAGGGTCCAATAATAATGTAGTTGGATTGGGCTCGAAAAGATCTTTTCAACGATACATTATAAGCCCAATTCCGATGAATAATGAGAAGTTATGGCCAAAATACTAAACTGGGCCCGATTTAGTTCTTATATGCGGCCCAATCATCTAGAGGAGGGCCTATTATTAATTACCATTCCTAAAGCAATTAGGATTGATTATAGTCTTCTAGAATTATCTAGAAGATTCTCTTAATTAAATCCTAATGGAATTAGGATTGATAATTATGTTTTAAGAGTTTTACTTGGAATAAAATAAGTGTTTTTACGGAAATACGATTTTAACCTTAAACACGGATTTTACGACTTAATTATATAAAGAAGTGGATTCCGCGTGGAAAACGTGTTATTTTCCAAAACAGTGTCTGGTGCTAGATCTGTGGCCTGGCACTGGTTTCGTCGCCTGGCGACGAGCCTGTCGCTTGGCGACATGATATGTTTTACTTTGTTTAAAAATCAATCTCTTTTCTATTGGTTTCCGGACTATTTTCCTATAAATAGGGTCCATGTACCTCCGATTTCAATCATCAATTCTCATCACAATCACCTAATTATCTCTCTTCTCTCTTGAGCAATATAGCTTTCTTTCTTTCTCTCTTTCTAAACCAACCCTTTTGTAAACACAATTCCGCATTCACGAGATCTAGACACACCTAGCCAAGTTCGAAGTTGCCTTCGCCCTAGACGTGAAAGGTTGATACGTTGTGAGGGTTTGAACCAAAATTCAGTCTAAACTTTTTTACCCTTTCTTTCAATTCTTTAATTTAATTCTTTGATTTATTTTATTGAAGTTTACTAACGCGTGTATTTTGTCATTAGAAAGAGGCACGAGGCTTCAAAGTAAGTAATTAGCTTATTCCTTATTATTTCGATGTAGAAAGCATGCTTAGATTTTATTACTTCCTAATATCATGTTAGGATGTTATTATTACTTCCTAGTATCATGTTTAGGGTGCTTCCTATGCTATCTAATATCATATCAATATCATGTTAGTATCATGCTAGGTTTAAAGCTTTGATTTTAATTATTTAGTGACATGCTAGGATTTGTTATTAATCTTGTTAGTATCATGCCTAGGATCTTGCTATTATTGTAAAGCTTTATTGAGATTATGATTATGATATTGATGTTGATTGTTATTATTATTATGTTACTTGATATGTATTATTGTTATTGCTTGATCACGCCTTTTATGCAGGTTTAAAGGGAATTTGTACTTGAAATCACGCCTAATAAGATAATTAATAATTTGGTTTAGGCTAATGAGATTTTAATTCAAGTGATCGTCAATAATAGTTTTATCTGTGCATTAATATTCAACCAACATAGACTAAACAGGTTTAGGGTTAACCTAATGATTGCATGATAGTCAGAAAGCGCACATGAATATGAGAAGAATAAAGTAGAGGCCTATTTTATAGGGCGGGTTCTTTCTCTTTTAGATTGGATCCGTACCCTCCCCGAACACCAGTCATGGTTCCAGACCAATTGGAGTAGATGATCTCATGGATCGTTAAGGGGTGCAACCTTCACCTTGTGAACGATTTACAAGTTCCTAAAACTTGTTGGCGACTCTTTTGCTCTCGCTTCCTTCCCTTTGGACGCCACCATGATTAAAAGTTTTGGATAATGCTTGAAATATTCCTTAAAATAGTACATTGTTACAACACTGTATACAGACTTTCTGAGGAGTCATATAGTCTTAAAGGCTAATCATCAATAGTATCTCTCATTCATTGGCCTCTTTAGTCTTGTCTTTGTTTTTTGAGGTAAGTGGGAGAAAAATATTCTAACAAATACCTGTAAGTTTGGATAACTGCAACCTAGTTCAACTCAACATGAACAAGTTCTGATAGGTTTATACTAATGAATATCGTGTAAATACAATGAAGCCAGAAGCTTTGGTTCTGGTAAGGATTTTTATGGATATAATTTCCATATGAGTAAAAGCATCGACATTGACAAAACATAACCACTAAATAGATTTTGAGATATACACATTATAAGGGAATGATAGCAATGAGAAAAATGTTACTATAATGTGGAATATGCCTATGACATATACTTGGAAAGTTGGAAGTCTATATTCGTGACATTTCTTTGACAATTATAAATAATTACTACAAGATTGAAAATTGAAATTATTACTTTCAACTCAATTATAATGTTGGAAAGTTCAATCAAATAGTGGATGATTCAAAGTTTACAATGTCCATATACATGGAAAAGAGATGTCATTCCAACCATGGGCGGACCCACGAAGGAACAAGGGGGGCTACTGTCCCCCCACTTTCGAAAAAAAAAAAGAGGAAAAAAAATTTCAGGAAAAAAAAAATTGGGAAAATAGTTATATACAATTGAGTGTAAAATATTAATAAGAAGTTTGCCTTAGCTAAGTTGGTAGTGGGCTAGAAACAATATGACAAGGGGCCTAATATGAGATCCCTACATCAGGGGTTTGAATCCCCCTTGTAACATTATTCTTTTTTTTAAAAAAAAAAAAAATTCCATATTTTTAAAACCCTATTTTACAAAGTTTAAGTAATGTTTTTGTGAATTCGTCAATTATCAATGTTTAATGGTTGTGAATTAGAGAGTTATTTGGTTAATTAGTTTGTGAAATGAATTGTTAGTGGATTGATTTGTGAATTGAGAATTATTAGGGTGAATTAGTTTCTAAATTGAAATATTGACTTGTTCTTCAATTAGGTTATTGAATATTGAATTGTTATTCAATCAAGTTATTAAATATTGATGCATATAATTTTTTAAATTAATAGGATATGGCATGCTCTTCAAAAAAGTCTAAAACAATGGAAAAACAATCCGATGACAAATATTTGCTAAGAAATTAAAATCACAAGATTATGTTGATGAACTAGTTGTTGATGAAGATAATATGATGGAACCACCAATTACTTGTGATGAACCCATTAAGGAAGAGGAAGAAGAAGAGGAAGAATTGGCTTATGATGTTGAACTTCTTCCTAATGATCCGGGATTAAGAATGGACTTTTAGTAGTATGTACCCGAATTGTATTTATAATATGGTCTTTTGGATTAAATATGTACTCAACTTTTTAAAATTGTGTACCTAAACTTTTTTTAATAAATTTAATTATCTAAATTGTCCCCCCACCGTCAAATTCCTAGGTCTGCCACTGATTCCAATTGAAACAGAAGTGTGGTTTAAAAAGAAAAAACCTTTAGTTATAATCGGAAATTCTAACTGAAAAGGATTAAAATGTAGTGGCTTGAACCCTATCAACAACAACAACAACAACAACAACAACAACAAATAATAAATAAAGAAGAAGAAGAAGAAAAAAAAAAATAGTGGCTTGAACACTTAAAAAAATCTGCTTAATAAATTGCGTCCTAACTATTTATTTCCTTTGTAACAAAAAACACAATTAATGAGGGCATTATTTGTGAGGTATATAATATTCATTCGTTGTATTTTTTTGGTCGAGAAAGTACAATAACAATTGAATTGTCTGGATGAGTTGCTCTCCTCAATCATTCTCTTATACTGTCCCTGTCTTGTAATTAGCCTTCTTTATAAGGTCCATCTTATATACTGGTATTATGGATTTTCCCAACTTTCCAAGGCGCCATGTGTTATCAATTAACATAACATAAGCATCATTAATGGTAGAATATTAAGGAAGGGGGAGGTCATTGTGCTAATAAAATGCAAACTACAGGAATTTGATTGATCTTTCCACTTTCGAGACGTAAATTTCCACCCAAGTATGAGCTTTTCATAGGCTCACTCTGTCCCACTAAACAACTGTAACTCTCTTCAACATTCAACATGAGCCTTTTCTTCTACTCTATATATACAAAAACTAACTTGCTTGCTTACTTAAACCACTACTAACCAACATATTATAGCAATCCTAAATTAACCCTTACTACTTGGCTATTTTATAACAACCTTCCCCATAAGGAAGGTTCATGACATACATTTCTACAAAGTTTTACTCAATTATTAGTAATAATGTCTCAACAATAGTAGATGTTCAATTTTTCAAAATCCATACACAAGAATAAGGGAAATGCTATTTCCAATCGGATGAAGACATAATCATTACTTGTTCAACTAACAATGATATTACACTAAGTTATTGGAAATTTTGTTGAAAAACGATAGTTGTTTCAAAACTTTAAAGTCCATATGCATGGAAAAGGGAAATGATATTCCCAATTTGGATCAAGACATAACTTATGTTAGTCCAAATGACAATGAATTTACATAAATCTTTGAAGCAACAATTAAAGCTTTATAACAAATATTCAAGAATTATTCGTTGAAATTTGAATATGGCAATGTACGGACAATGAACACTGAAACAAACCTCATAATCATGTATCTTTTGCATGCCAATTCCTGATAGATAATCTATAGCTGCTCCTAAGCCAATGGCTTCTCCCATTATTGGTGTTCCAGCCTCAAACTTGACTCATACAATGAGAAACTTAAAACAAGCACATTAATACATAACCAACCATCGAGCAAACATATAAGGAAACCTAAGAGGAATATGTCAAGAAAGTGCTCAAGCGGTTCAACATGGTGGATACTAAGCCTCAGCTCTTTCCTCTTTCATCGGATGTGAAATTGACAAAAGAGGATTTCCCTAATACAAGGTAGAAAAGGAAAGAATGGACATGTAAAAATGTCTCCCCAAAACCAAGTTGGATGATGAACAACTTTTCACCGCCATTATTGGTCGGGTTGAGTATATAATCTTTAGAGTGCTTAAATCCATGTACAACCCAATACATTTCATTAACCAACCAAATTCTTAGTCGATTTTGCCCAAACCATAACTTATTATCCACTTTTAGTGTCCACGTCACAAAACTGAGCTAAACTGATTTTGAGTCCCTATAATTTTGATCAAAATATTATTTGGTTGGATAGGCCTTTCAATAAGCTTTCTAACGATATATCATAACCCCAATTTCGATTTAAAACGAAAAAAAATATAAGCAAAATACTAAAACTCGGCCCAAACCGACACCCTTGCACTAAAACAGCCATATCTTAAAATCTACACAAGATTTTGATCAGATTATGATTGAGTTGGAAAGTAGACTTGATAAGATTTCCGACGATATATTATATGATTGACTTATTCCGAGTTACGGATCAAAAGTTATCAAATTTTTAAAAACGCATAATACTAGAATTTGCCACGCCATGGCAATTTCTGCCGTGACACGACAAATGCCAGCGCAACATGGCAAATTTGCCGTGACATGTTATTTTTCTAGGATTTTTTTTCGCGGCACTTTTCACTTCTAGGGTTTCGTGCTTCACCCTACTCTTTTTCTCTATAAATAGGAGGCTGATTTCCTCTAAGGCATCATTCAATAATTATTCTCTCTTCTCTCTCTTGCTTTAATGTAAACATTAGCCTACCTTATTCTTCCATAATACATCCCTTAAGCACTCCCCAAAGTCCGTACTTTACCCATAGCTCTACGCTTCCAATATTGATGTTTATTCTATCAATATTTATTGATCACCATATTGCATATTTAAAGGGAATATGTAATTGAATATAACGCCTAATAAGATAATTTGGACGACCGGTTTAGGTTACTTTTTAATCTTGTTATTTAATCAAGTGGTCACAAATATATTAGAATTATGTGTTGTATTAATATTCAACCAATTTAGCCTAATAATAGTTTGGAGCAAATTGAATCATTGTTTGCATGCCTTAGAGATCACAGAAAATACTTTTCACTATGAGTATCGAGTAGAGGCCAATACAGGCGAATGTGACTCCATGACTCACTTCATACCATCATCCCCGATCCTCCTTTTGTGGTTCCGAACCATATGGAGTTAATTAACAATCTCATGGATTATAACTAGGGTGTAACCTTCATGGGTCAATCGTTGTTGCCTATCTCTATTTCTTAATCGTAGTTGCTTTAAATGATCCGTGAACGGTTTACAAGTTCCTTAAAAACTTGTTGGCGGCTCCCTACTTTGCTTTGTCCCTAATCGTATGTCAATTTCCACTTCCTATGAGTGTCAAGCATATTCACAACATTTTCCATAGATAATAAAAAAATTATTGCCAACCTGACCCGATCCAACCCGAATATTTGCTAACCCTAAATTAACTCGACCCAAACCCGACCCAGACGACCCGTTTGCCAAGTCTAAGTGTAACCAAGCTTCCTAAAAGAAAAAGGTCATTTGGTTACACTATACTAAATCCTATGCAAATTTTAACCTACTAAACATCAAGACATTGGCAATGATTGCAACATTCCACTTGTTAAAACCTTCACCTCACCTAAAACCTACTATGATACGTGCGTTATAGTGGGTGACTACTTGTCCAACAATTCACTATATATGATATGTGAGTTATAGTCATTATTGATACAAATACAGTTATTCGTGCGTCTAATGCCATAGATAGTAAAAAAATACATACTCATAATAACAAGAGATTAAGTATACATCATAGGCTTATAGTCATTGAGTGGATATATAATCATCATATCAAGTTGATCATTGCAGCTTGTGGAACCATAAAAAAAAGATATGTCGTCGTTTTAGATTGTCGAATAGAGCCTTGTGATGGGTCTTTTGATGATGTATTTTGTATTGTATTATTTTTGGGTGTTTTATGCTTGGAATAAGTTGTGTATAATTTCCCTTTATGGATAGGCATTGCCCCCCTTTTATAGATCTATAGGTGGTAGATTTTGGTTGAGAGAGATGAAGTTGACTTCCCTTGATGTTATGAAGTAGTTGGTTGACTTTAAGACTTGGTCCCTGGATGAATGTAGATTGATTTAGGCTTCATATTCATGATAACAGCCTCCTTGATTGATTAAAGGATGATATATATAGAAATGTTCTCCTTATTTTTAAGAACCACTAATAACAATCTTGACTCTTTCTAGCGTCGCACTACGAGACGCGTCATGTGACGTAGGGCGTCACCATCGCATGTCATCTCCTGATGTCATCTGACGATGTTGCGCCAAACATCACTATAGTTGTCGGGTGTCGAGTATTGAGATGCGTCACTAAGATGCGTCGTCACTAAGATGCGTCATTGACGTTAGTTGTTGCTTGGACATGGACATTAGGCTCCTTGGTATTCTTTACTTATTTTAACCTTGAACATCAAGACTTTTCTAACACGTGACTGTTTGGTAATAGCATAATAGGACAACCCTTCGAACTTCACTGTGTGTTTGGAATTGACGCTCATAACAATAATAGCCCCCATTTTATAGTTGAAGCATGCCGTAAACTAAGTAAATTATCTTTTCACTAGATGTTATATTTATCTTGGCACTAGCATTGCTTATTAGGACATTCTCTTGGTACCCTACCATCGTGTCGTTGTCATGCATGTACATTGGCATTGAGCGAGAGACTTGTGTGACCTCATCATTTCTCGAGAAATAGTGACTTTGAAATTGATTCCAAACTTTTGGCAGGTCGATGGTAAATTGAGCATTGATTTGAAGCTAGAGCAACCTATTTACAACAATTACTAGCGAAAAAGCCACTTAAAGAAAATTATTTAAATAACCATTGATTATCACTATCGTCATAACCATATAAAAAGATAAAATTTATATGATAAAATTTGGCGGCACGAACATGTATAGCGTCTTCTACTTAAAAAAATATTGTCAACACCTAAATTTAAATCAAAAGTTTTCCTTCGACATAGCTAGATATGGCACGCATCCCCAAGCGTTAACCTCGGTAAATTAATTTACGCGACTTGACAATTCTCACCCAACCCGTGACCCGAAATTGATCCGAAAATATCAACCCAAAATTGACCCAAACACAAAACTGACTCGACCTGACCCATACTCGACCCGAAGTGGAGTTGACCCGATACTTGAATTGACCTGATCCGAAGTTGACCCGTTACCCAAAGCGACCTCGATCCAAAGTGACTCAAAACATGAAGTGACCTGACCCGATCTTAACCCAAATTAATTGACCCGAATGGACCCGAAACCCAAAGCGACTCGAACTATACCCGAAATATCCTGACCCAAAATTAACTGATACTCAAAATGGCCTAATTGATTGAGGGCTTAATTACTTTACCCAAATAAGCACTTATCGAAAATAACCTAAACAATACACTTTTGTGTGTATAGTAGTATAGTAGGGCCTGTTCTGAATTACTGAACTAAACTAAACAAAATATTTTATGAGAGGAGAAAATTAGGAACTGAACTGAACTGAAAATAAGTTGAAGAGAACATACACTTAATACTTATAATTCATAAAGAGTTTCACTTGATTAGGAAAAGGGAACACTAGTTATTGTTATTATTATCATCAATCTTCTTTTTTAAATTAAGGGTCTGTTCTCATACGCTGAAATTCAGTTCACTTCAGCTCAGTTCAGTTTAGTTCAACTTCTAATTTCCTTCTTTTATAAAATATTCATTTCAGTTCAGTTCAATCAGTTCAGTTCAGTTCAGCTGAGTTCAGTCAATGAGAACATGCCCTAACAATAAAACCAGATTGTGAAATTAATATTCAATAATTAAGGCCTTGTTTGACATCATTTTTGGTTTTTAGTTTACCGTTTTTTTAAAAACCAAAAACAGGAAACAAAAAAAAGGTGTTTCCACTTTTTTGTTGTCAGTTTTCAAAATTATCATGATTTTAATAAGTCTAAATATTTTTTGATTCATTATGTGACATACATAATATACTTTTAATGGTAAACGAACTCTATAAAATTTAAAAAGTTTTACCACCAAAAACTTCTTCGATGGAAAAGTGAAAGCTCTTTAAACATGAATTTGATAATTTGAATTCAAGTTTTATAGGCGTGTTTCTTTTTTTTTTTTTTTTTTTTGGTTTGAGGGTCATCACTATTCCTCATTTCCTCCTAGATCTATATTTCTTTCTCACGTTTGCGCTGCACCTCTTCTCTCTCCTCCATTGAAGCGTACTGTCAATTCTCCATTAAAGCGCCTTCTGAGCTCTATCTCCTCCATTAAAGCGACTTCTGAGCTCTATCTCCTCCATTGAAGCAGCTTGTGAGCTCTATCTCCTCCATTGAAGCAGCTTGTGAGCTCTATCTCCTCCATTGAAGCAGCTCCCGAGGTAAAATATTTTTTTTTTTATCGTTTAATTTAATAGTCACTAACTCAAATTAGGGTTCTTCAAATGCTGATTATTGAGCAATTGGTTACCAAAACTCAAGTTATGAATGATTCTAACGAGCGATCTTGTTGCTGAAATTTTGCTATTTATATACTTAAATTAAGAGGAGTTCAACTTAATTTTTGATAAATTGAGTCAACTTTGATTGATAATGTGTTGCAGGCTTTGGTTTATATAACCCTTTAATGTCAGGATGAAACCATGAAAATGAACCCTTTCTCCAAGCAATATATTATTAATATTATTATGATAATATTATGCTGATTGATTGAAGTATAATGTTTAATTTTAAGGGGAAAAGAGGACATACATTGCTGCTTAATTGGGGGAGATCTAAATGGGTAGGTCTGTAAGATGAACAGCAACCGTCTTGTCCGCCCACGACGGAGCTTCTTCAAGGTTTTTATACTGGTGTCGTAGATTAATCTTCACGCCTCGCCTTGATGACGACCAAACGTGCTTATAAGCTACGTATCCTTTCGTTCTTATGCAATTGTTACTTAATTCTTTGTATTATTGTGTTAATTTTCTGAGTTATGAGACATTTTTTTGTCAATGCTTGGAAACTGTGGCCCTAATTGCTTGATCAGTGTCCTAAACCGTTTAGTTTTCCCTGTTTCTGTACTACATTGTCCAAAGATGGTTCTTTTATTTTTATGTATCGTGTCTTTGGATTTGTTTCCTTAACGGATTGTTACAGAGGAGTTTGTAGCGCATACTTCTGCTGTCAATTGCCTGAAAATCGGAAGGAAGTCGTCAAGGGTTTTAGTCACTGGAGGAGAAGACCACAAAGTCAATCTTTGGGCCATTGGAAAACCCAATGCCATATTGGTTAGTTCATTCAGCTTCAACATGTATATGTACTTTTACTTCAACAGTCTTGTTCAAAACAAATGGGTTAATATTGGGGGTTGGAGTATTAAGATTACACAAAAGGATTTTTGCCTTTAATGGTATAACAGAGGAAAATAAGGGGAAAAGAACATGATGTAGTTTGGTTTAAGTGCCAGCCACGCTTCATAGAGTTACAGGGTGGAGTTGTGATGTTACCGGAATTGGTAAACTTGTTTAAGACTAACAATACAAACTTATTTTAAGTATCAAGAAGCATATGACTTGGCCGGAATCAATTTAATTCTTGTCTTTATGTCGTTTTGTGAAGGGAAAGTAAATGAAAACTTTGAAGTGTTCTACATATTGTTTGGAGAAGTGGCATAGAAGATATCCACTTAGGCGTTTAAGTTTTCTCAAATTTTTTAGTTCTTGATCTTTATTGATCATATTAAGTGCCTCCTTTGTGGTATTGAACATTTTTCTTGCTTATAAAAAACTTCATGTAAAGATGAAAACATGGGGATGCTACGTAGTATATGGTACTTTTTTTTAGTGTTATTCCTGTCTCTTTAATTTGTAAAAAAGATGGGGCCAATTGGTGGTTATGGTTCTTCCAGAGAGTTGGCTCAAGTGTAGTTTTGCTGTAAGTATCACTACAATCTTACAAATAAGAACAGGCTTCTGAAACGTATATTGAATGTACTTGTTTTCTCAAATAACTGTGGTTCATAATTTGTTGAAATTTGTCTTCCTTTTTAACTATGACTTCTCATGCAGAGTTTGTCAGGTCACTCAAGTGGGATTGACTCAGTAGGTTTTGATTCTTCAGAAGTTCTTGTTGCTGCTGGAGCAGCAAGTGGAACAATCAAGCTTTGGGATCTAGAAGAAGCAAAGAGTATGTATACCAGCTGTAATTAGGCACATCGCATTTGCTATGTCTCTGTATTTGTTTTTGAGGCTCCCATCTATATGAAATTAATATATATTTCTTTTAGTTGTTCGAACACTCACGGGCCATAGATCCAACTGTATATCTGTGGACTTCCATCCATTTGGGGAGTTCTTTGCATCTGGATCTCTGGATACAAATTTAAAGATATGGGATATTAGAAGGAAAGGTTGCATTCACACTTACAAAGGCCACACTCGAGGGGTCAATGCCATTAGATTTACACCGGATGGGCGCTGGGTTGTATCTGGTGGTGAGGACAACACTGTCAAGGTTAGATTTGTCTTTCTGAAATATATAGTGTAGTTGCAGTATAGTTAGATTGCCCCTTTTACTTCATACTAGCTTCTAGTGAGTAGTGAGACTAGTGACTATCTAAGTGTTTTTTTTTTTATTTATTTTGCTGCTTCTAGAGTAAATTATGATCATTTTACCTTATTTATTTGTTTTGTTTTTCATTGTCGCACACATTGGAAGATGCAGGAATTTTAAGATGGGATACTAAATAATGTCAATCTGACAATTTTTACACTTTTATCATTCTTTCTTTCGTTGTTGCAACTTGCAATATTGAATTAAATTAACAATTTTCTTGCTGTACTGAATTTAGCTATTTCTTGTAAATTTAAGGATGCTGTTACCATGTTTAGGCATGTCGGTCCATCAATGGTCTTCATCTGACACATTGATAGAACTTAATCGCAAGCTAATCTAGCAACAGATATTACAAAAACTTAGATAGTACTGATTAGATAAGATACTGATTGGCACCAACCATGATATTGTACTTTATTCACATTTCGCGATTATTGTCTACCTCTGCATATATTCCAAAACTTTGAGAACTTCCTCTTTTGTGTGTAAACCTCAACAATAAAACAATGCTCTTAAATGCTATTTGATGATATATATCCTTAACTTGCTTTTGAAGTCTTGATTTCAAAAGCTGAATATTTAGGCTGTCGTTTCTTTGAAGTGCTAAAGTTCTAGTCATAGTGCAATATGGAATGCAGCACCCAGATTCCCAAAATTATGATAAATGTTTTACAACTTTAAAGGGCTAAGTGGCTACCATATTTTGATTGTTACCAAACAACAATGTGGAGTTATATCACCAACAAAATCAATGCTAACTTCAAAGATTTTGAAAATGATAGCACTAATCAAGTAATTGGGGAGTTAGAACTACATGGCAAGAGAAAAAGACTATAACTAATGCTTCTCTCTAACCCCTTATAGCGTTATGCATCCCGCTTTGCACTTCAATTGAAAAACAGTAAACTGTACTCACTACCTTATTATTTTTATCCACTTATACTAAACAAAACCCCACAACCAACATCCTCTTAAAATTATGTTCCCAAGAGAGATTAGAAGTTATTTGTGGTACGAAGGGAGTAAACATCTCTTAGTTTGACCCAAAACATTAAAGGGATAAACAAGCAAACCTGCTATTGTAGCTGTACGTATAGCTTTAGTTGGCCCTAGATAAGATAGATTGGGGGTGGGGGGTTTACTCTTGTTTTGTTTTCAGATTAGAAAGTTGCACAAGCCTTATCAACTACTGTCAGGTTGCAAAGCCTTAACCTGTGAAAAAGTTATGAGTTGCTGATGATGGAAGCTCTGGAGGTGCTATATTGGTAACTGTTGGTTTACTTAAGTTTTCTATTACTTAAGCCATAGCTTTACTATATTGTTTGACTTGATATAGTACCAATATTCAATATGCCTATGGTTTTTCTGTCCCATTTGCTCGGTTGATTTCATGAAGAGGAAGAATTAATCATCTTTGCTCTTACGTATTTGTGTCCTTTGTTTGATATTTATCCTCAGTTTTGTTTGGGATGAAATGGGTATGTTTGCCAATTATATTTCTGTGGTGTGTAAAATAAAAAGGAAGAAAGGTTGGGTTGCTGAAATATGGGGATGGTTTTGTTGGCAATGTGGTGGTGCTCTTGAGAAAAAGAAAGCCTTAGATTTTAAGAATGGAGTTTGCATGCATCAAGAGTTCAAGTTCTTACTTTTGAGGCTATTTAACTGGTTCCTTTGTGGTGGGACCCTTCCCCGGACCCTCGCCTAGCGGGGACACCAATTTGCACCGGGCTGCCCCCCCTTTTTTGTTTTGTTTTGTTTTGTTTTTTTTTTTTTTAATTGGTTAAATCAAAATCGTTGGGGAGCTTAATGTTTCTTTACTTTGTAGACAAATTGTTATCGTAATTGCTTGAGGGCACACTTTTAACCTTAAGGTGACCCTTGCTTGGCTTTTTTATTTTTTATTTTTTATTTTTTATTTTTTTTATCTTTTTTTTATTTTTTTTAATTTTTATAAATTTCTTACACCTATCTAAAAGATTAAAACTTGTTTTTCTAAATGCCACATCGCATAGGGAAAGAAAGATCCTTTGTGTAATTGTAGTATGACAAAAGCTAATTTCATATATATGTCATTTTAAAACATGGAAATTAATTGGTATTCCTTACCCATGTAAAAGAAAAATAGTACTACCTCCGGTTCGTAATATATGCAACTTTGGAGATTTTTATGTCTCACAAACAATACACCAAAGTTGCATATAATACGAACCGGAGCCCCGGAGGTAGTAGTTATTTTGGGTGGAGACAGTATAACTGTTTACCTCTATTTGCTTCTTTTTCTGCAGTTGTTATTGTGTAAACAATCCAATTAGGGTGCATTTATCTCAAAGATTTACTTGCCTATTTATTATGTGAAATTGTTTAAGAAGCAGAGTACACGGTCCTTATTATGATGCTGTTCTTTGACAGCTGTGGGACCTGACAGCCGGCAAACTAATGCATGAGTTTAAGTCTCATGAGGGGCAGGTTCAATGCATAGATTTTCATCCGCACGAGTTTCTTTTGGCTACAGGTTCATCACGCTTCCTTTTAGCTGAATATCATTTTTGTTTTTTTTTGCATTAAATCTGTTGATTTTTGTTAGAGTAGCTTTGAAAGAAATATTGATATTGGATTAGCTTCATCTTTTCTTCAACAAAGTTTTAGATTAAGAGCTAAAACAATAGATGAAAGTGGATTGGGTGTCTGTGATAGAGTTCACATGAAACTTTGGATTTATGGCACAAAGTTTCTTATATATAAAGAGGCGTATCATAAATCTGTATTGGAATTGGAGTTTATAGAGATCCATTTTTTTTTTGTATTATTGCTTCATGTTAGAGGGTTATGATGAAATAATGAAATATAACAGGGAGTGGGTTTTTATGAATTAGTTGTCCTTGAACATACATACTTCCTCCGTTCCACATATATTTTTATCATTTGGGCTTTTTAGCTGTTCACATACTCCCATATAATCATATATTATGATTTATACAAAGGGGAAAGGAATCATGTGGGATCTTGTTACATTCGTCTTGATAGATACTACTTCCTCTGTTTTTTTGTTTAGTTGACACCGTATGACTTTTACACTATTCATACAACACGCTTTGACTCGCTTTTTTGGTTTATAGATACGATAAAACATATTCATGTGGGATCTTGTTTGAATCGTTTCAATGTATATTTTATTAATATCCACTTTTTGTAATTTTACAATGTTGATAATTGGAGATATTAATCGTTAAAAACATACGTTGGCAAGCGTGATAATAGAAAGGTGTCAACTAAAAAAAACAGAGGAAGTATTAAAATATCAATTTTTTTATTATATTACTTAGAATATAATTGAAGATAAAAGTGAATAAATCTGTATGTTAGGAAGTGTAAATTCCTATATGTTGCAATATCTATGTAAAGGGGAAGTGAAATTCAGTATTTGTAATGAGCTACTCAACACATCAGTATATGGCTTTGAGATAAAAAGTTGACATAGGTTGTATGACTTGTATTTACCCATTTGGTTTGTTTCATTTTTTTTTCCATAAAGAGTCATGTTAATATATATTTCTGATGTTCGTATTGTATACACATGAACTTAACTGAATATTACTCTCCCTTTTGTGTTATCTGTGTGCTGATCTTTGTATCAACTTTGCTTATGTCTTGCATAGGTTCTTCTGACAAAACAGTCAAATTCTGGGACCTTGAGACTTTTGAGCTAATTGGTTCAGCAGGACCTGAGGTAAAAATTCCAAATAATGCTTAATCAGGCTTTGACTTCTTCCATCTTTTATTTTGTAGATGTATCTCATGTTACTCAGTTTCTGGTGCAAGTCACTCATTAGTTGATTTATCTTGTGCCCATAAGACATCAGGAGTGCGTTGTATGGCCTTTAATCCTGATGGGAGGACCCTGCTCTGTGGATTACACGAAAGCCTAAAGGTACTTATCTATCCCTATTTCTGTTGGCAATAACAAAGCTTGGGGATTTTTGTTTCTAATAATTACATGCCAAATTGATTCATCTTTTAATCCCACAATGTAGGTTTTTTCTTGGGAACCGATTCGTTGCCACGATACCGTGGATGTTGGATGGTCTAGGTTGTCAGATCTGAATGTGCATGAGGGAAAGCTTCTTGGCTGCTCTTATAATCAGAGCTGTGTTGGAGTTTGGGTAGTTGACATCTCGGTAAGTGAATTTGTAATCAAATCAATATATCTAGAGGACTATGTATGCGTTTTTATTTTTTATTTTTTTTTGGTGTGTGTGTGTGTGTGTGGAGGTTGGTTAACTAATTTTGATTTACAGTTAATTGATTTGTACATTGTTGTTACTTTGTCTTCAGCGGATAGAGCCATATTCAGTTCGTACGCGCTCCAATGGACATTCTGAATTGAAGTCTACTTCATCTGGTAATTTGTCATTGCAAAACGAAAACCCTGCTAAGGTTGGATCAGGCCGGCTATCAACATCACATAATTCAGATTTGGCAGAAAAAGAAACAAAACCTTCAGGAAGGCATTTGGTAAACTCAAACCAATCAAATAAAGATTCCAGAGTCTCTCCTAGTATGTCAACAGATTCACTTGACTATCCTGTTTATTTACCGCTGTTCCTCTTTTAGCTATATTGTTCTCTCAAATGCTGTTGTTCAGAGATACGATGCTGACTTGTTTTCCTATTGGTTATGATTGTTGTTAGATCCCGGTGGTATACCTAGCACCCCTCAGCGAGTCAATATAAGCACTAGTCCAAGAAACACATTGCAACCTACAGCGGTAGTTCAGAAAAGGAATACCTCAAAAGCACAATCAACACCAAATGCTTCTATAAACAGTAAACCTGATGTTGCGCCCATAATTGTCCCAAGAGATGATGCAAGACTAGAGCAAGCAGAATTCAAGAGGGAAGTATTTTCCAGGAGAACTGTTCCTCATCCTTCACAGTCTAAGTCTTCTGAGTCGAGAAGGTTTTCAAGCGCAACTGAAGAATTTGATGGGCTAACTATTACTGCCCAACCTGAAAACACAGCTGTTAAGGCACCAGAAATGAGCGGAGTTGCAAACAAGAGTATGTTACTTGCTGCCAGAAACCTGAATACTAGTCTTCCTGTTACAGAGAGGAACCTGAAAGAGGATAGGTGTGTCGGCTCAATGAAGGTTGAATCTAATTCCTCATTGCAGCCTCTTACCAGCTCTCCGCTTGACAATTGTATGTCCTCTGATAGCTTCCTGTAATATTTTTATTTTAATGCACTGATTTACCACATCAAGTACAAGTTTGATAACTTTGGCTTGAATTGACCTAGTAAGGCATTAATTTACATCACGTTCTTATCAGGGCATCTGTTGCCCATGGAAACTTGTCACATAACATATCATTTGGGGATCTAGTGCTAGACACTTAAATTCCATCTCCGAATCTTTTCCATGAGTCATTGTAAACAGTAAAAAACCGTGAAGCAAGGTGGTGCTATGCAACTGGTTGGGTAACTAAGATATGAAAGTTATGATGAGAGTATTGAATTTGTACTTTAGCAAGTAGCAAGTTGCATTGGTCCTTCTGTCCTGATACAATCATTCTTGTGTCTCTGCTGTGGTCCTTCTGTGTGGTGAAACTGACTGCAAATGTGTAGAAAACCATTTTGTAGAGCTAAGTGGCTTAGCTTTCCCGCTTAGTGTTACTGTGGTTGAAGCTCACTTGACACCATTTTAAAACACTTATGAAAATCATATCATTTTTCGTCAAGGTTTCTTTTCTCCATCCTTCATCAGATTCCTGAAAATATAGTAGTCTATTATATGATATATACTGACTTCCTTAGATACCCATGAAAAGACACATTGGGCCCAGTGAGAAATTTGCTTATGAGCTTTTTATGCTCTTTGCTTGCTGATCTGATCTGGTCTGGAGCTTAGTGTTATTCGAGATTTCCCAAGTATATTATACCTTTTGGGTATAAATATAGGATTGTTTGCTCAGTGTTCCCATCATTGATTAGGAATGTGCTATTTTACGTGCAATCATCCAAGCTTTTCATGTTTCGGATAAGGAATCTAGCCTCCCAATTACTAAGCAGAATCTTAATTGTTACATGTGTAGTTATAAGTATCGTTCACATGTCAGGGTTGAGGATGGCAAATTAATGAGAGATTTGGGAGTAACAGGAATTGTTCATATATGGTGTTAATTTTTTAAGGCATAGAGGCCTTGAAAGGGGACTTCAAGGTTTTGAAGCAGTATAAAATATCATGTATTAGAAAATGTTGTAGGGTCTTAAGATTGACTCTTAAATTGTAGAAACTATGGAAGTAACAAATTTCAAGCTTATGATTGGAAAATCAAATTCTGATTCCTCAGCTATGACAATATAAGTGATGGTTTATTGTATATTTTCTTTACAGATGAAATTCGAGTACCTAAAACAAGTAAAGATGCCGGTTCCACAGAACGTGCTGGTATTGCCTTGATCCCTGATAATTTCTTCTTTTTTGATGTTCTGGGTTGCCTCATATATGGTATCTGTATATCTGAATTTTGTGTTCATTTCTACATGAACTAGGAAGAACCCGCTCATTGGTTGCAAACTGGGAGAATAGAGAAAGATCCCCCTCTTCTGAAGATCTTACTACTACCAGCAGTACCTCTATTGCAAGCAGTGTTGTTGACTCACGCCCTATAAAGATGGTATGCTCTCCATGATCCCTTGTGCTGTCAGCCTTTTCTTTCATATGCTTTTTTATGGCTACTGCTTGGTATTCTTAACATTGTGACATTAGCTCTGATACTTAATTGGATAGTTTCGACCATCTCTTTCCTATTGTAATTGTTTAGGTGCTGAGACTTTAGCATTCCTTCTGTCCCTGCTCAAACTGAACAGTAATTTGGGGTACAATGATCAAATCGAGAGAAAAAAGTGGGTGGGTTGGCAGTGTTTCCTAAGCAGAGAACGAACATACCAAAAGGAAAATGCCTTGCTTTTAATCTGCCTTTATGGTGATTTTTAATTTCAAACTAAGACTCAGGGAATATTATTTCATTATGAACAGCTTTACCACTTAAAATATACTGATTTCAGAGCCATGATATTCCTGTTATCAAGTGTAATTAAAGTTAGTTATCCAATTGTTAAGGTTGGTTCAAACATTAGGGAGCAGTAACATCCCAAGGTAGACTTCCATGAGTTTAGAATCTTACTATGTTATGATTATATGTGATTGTATTCCACGCAAAATGGTTTCTTATGTTTGTTTTCCAGCCAATTAAAATGCACACTTTAATGGCTATCCACAACTAGGATTTTTCTTTATTCTTAAATGTCAACATTATCCAAGCTAGAACCAGTGAATTTCAGACAGTGATAACTTAATAGTCATTTGGTGACCATCTGTATAATTTGAAAACTGATAAATGTACAATGATGTCACTGTGTTGATAGATTCTCTCTCTTGGCAGGAGTATGTAGGTATATTTAAGCTTTATCTGTTTCTATCTATTCTTTTTTTATTTTATTATTATGGAAGGGGAGGTACAAACGTACAAGTTCTTGTTTGATAACACTGAAAAGGAGATATCTTAGTAAAGTTTTGTTTGTGAAATTGGTTTAGGCGTTTAGCAGATTGCATACTGTATTTTGAGATTGAGTACTACATTGGATTGTTTAGAGTTGGGTCTGGAATACATCTGTTTCTCTTCACTCAAAAGGATGTAAATATTCCTGTGCTTGACATCCTATTGAGTCTTATTCTCTTGCAGATTTTCATTGCTTCTTTTAAGTGGGTTTATTTATTTATTTATATTTTTTTCCATTTTCTTTTTCTTTATTTGGCGGATAAATTAACTTTCTTTTTGAAACAAAGGGAGTCTGACAATGTGAATTTCATTTTCGCCTATGTTATTAAATATTCGTCGTTGCTTTCTGCAAATGTAGTAATCTCTATATTTTTTGTGATAATCCACAGAAATCTAAGCCGCGGGGCAATTCTCATTCGACTGAAAAAGACATGCCTTCAGTGAGTTCAGTCACAGACGATGATATTATTGCCCAGATTATTGGAAGGCACGATCATTTTCTTTGTTCTATGCAATCACGTCTGGGTAAATTACAGGTATCTGCCAGAACCTTATGTTTCCTTTTTTTTTGTTTTTTTTTTTAAAAAAATTATTTTTTTTGAATTATATTGTTTTTTTCTAAAATTTATTTATTTTTATAAAATTGGCAAGTTGGTTCTAATTCTTCCCCCATTATTTGAACACATCTAATTTTATGGGTGTCTAGGATAAACTGGAAGCTAAGAAAAACTTTGCTGATAACACCTTAACCCTTAGCATAGGCTGAAACATAGCGGCAAAGTCTTTATTATCATTATTTTTTCATGGGTCTTGTTGGGAACCTGGAATATGGGGGTGGGTGGGAAAGAAGTTTCAAGAATATGTAGTGCACTGTAACCTGCATGTGTTTTCTAATGTAAGTCTTAAATTGCTAAAGTTACCTCAACCAGCATGTAAGTCTCTGTTGAGTGACAAGTGAGAGGATAGGTATTGTAAATGATGGAGGGGAGTTGTTTGATGCACATCCTTTTTATCCTCTTGGAATGGGAGTTCAAAGCTGGGGGCTGTATCTCAATTTCCAACATTTATAATAGCATTTTATGCATCAGTACTATACTACTTTGTACCTAGATGCTAGAGCCTAAATCTAACTTACGGACTGATCGGTAAACCGTGGCTTAGTCATCACAATATCTTTCACCAGAAAGTAATTTCTGCTGTTTGTGATGTAGAATAGAAAAGCATGAACAGTTGGGAACTTGGAATAATTTTAGAACCTAATATAGTATTGGGCATTTACGCGTACATTCCTTTATGCCTTCTTTTTTCTGGGTGGAGAGATAATTAACTTAGTTATCTTTCAAGTGCAACAACTTTTATTTGTATAATTGTATTTTTGCTGTTTCTTTGTGAATTTCTGTTTTTGCAATCGCAGCAGTGCATATCTAGTGTCCCAAGACCTCTCTACTGGTCAAAAGGTCCAACCTATTATGAGTCCGTTTCTCCTATGAATTTTTGTTTAGTTTTAAAAAAATACTTTCCAATCTGCTTGATTAAGGAGTTTTCTGTTTCATCTGACCTATATTTCTTTCTTTGGTCTTCGTGACTTCATCCTAAATAACTCTTTTGATTCTTTACCCTTTCCCT
This sequence comes from Chenopodium album, assembly GCF_948465745.1. NCBI lineage: Eukaryota > Viridiplantae > Streptophyta > Magnoliopsida > Caryophyllales > Amaranthaceae > Chenopodium > Chenopodium album. The sequence continues at coordinate 31,614,858 of NC_137855.1, forward strand.
TAACCTCTTTTTATGTCTTGACACGAGGGCCTTAGGGCAAAGCCAATAGTACTTGATTTTGTCCAATCTTACTTAGGTAGTTATTTCTTCTGCTTGTTTATATTTAGTAATGTTTATGAAGCTTATTCGAAGGTAATCTTGTCTGTTCTGGTTTTCTTCCTTTGATTTGAGCGTCAACTAGTGTTTTGCTAATTTTATGTCCATAACTTGTGCCTCATCTCACCTTCTCCCACTCTTTAAATGGCAAAAGTAACTTGATTTCTGAAGCAAACCTCTAAGAACTACTATTAAGCTACCTCAATGTTTGGCCTCTTATGTTGCTCTCTATTGAACTGAAATAGTAGAATACTTTGTTTTAATGAGCTCACACCTCTAGTCTTTGAAAACAAAAGGAGACTAAGTCTGGTCTATGTATTAGCAGTTCCTGATAAGATTTCACAAAAAATCACTATATGCTTGTCTGCCTTACAAATCTTTTGTCATAAAGGCAGTATAGTCTCGAGAGTTTTTGATGATTTGGAAGCAGAAAATTTGTCAATTTGTAGTTTTAAGATCAGTTATATTATTGGTACTGAACAAGAACGAGATGTCCGCCAGCATTTTTTTACTTGGTCAGCTTAACTGTAATGGACTGAGTTCGGTCACCCAGTGGAAATCAATATAACAACGCACATTTCTGATTTTAACTAGCAAATTAATAAAGGTGAAAGCTTTAAATTGATTGATAATGATGGAAGGGTAACAAACAATAATTTAATAGCTTAAGGCTATCAATCTTCGATAGTGAGTTTAGCTCACAACTTTCCAATAATGGCTTTAGGCCATAACTCTCCAAAAGGTTCTCACCATATTTCTGCCTACCTATTTCCTTCCCTTCCCTTCCCTCTCTATATATACTAAGGATTATTAACCCTAACAAACTAATATTACTAAAATACCTATACTACCCCTCCAAGCTACTCTATTACAATACCGGCCCCCTAAACTTCCACCTTGTCCTCAAGGTGGTTTATAATCGGCACTTGAAACTCGGGCTGGGCAATAGTGATCTCCAATCCAACTCTTGAAATGGCCAAAACCGAGAGCGAGCTGCAGCGAGAATTTCTGTTCATAGCTGAAAGTTACTATGGCAGAAAAATCAGAATAATGTACCAGCTTGTCGTGATAGTTAATTGAATTTTGGGTAGAGTTGGTATTTGTTGACTTGGGATTGTAAGGCTGTAAATTGAAATGAATATTTTGGTTTAACCCTTGGCCAAAGAAATGAGAGTATGTGTTAGGAGGATGACTACAGGCTGATGGTTTTGGGGGCTCAAGGTTATAAGAATGATAGTGGAAAATTTGGGTTATGAACCTGGAAATTAGAACCAATGTTGGGTGAATGGCCCTGAAGTTAACAAGCCCAAAACATGAAGGATAAGGCAAATCTAATACATAAGCAACTTGAACAATCCTTGAGTCACCACAAAATGTGATAGATTGGGCTTTAAAAGAGTGAGCCCACTTACTTGGGAATGGTTTAACCCATGTTGTATTACACCAAATACCATCAGGTTGCCATCTAAGCCATTCTTTTGTTCCTTTGACAATATTACCCTTACTATCCCCTTCTAGGTTTTCCTTATTCTCCAAGCTAAGGACAATTTCTACGAAGCTTCTCATACACCCCGCTTCTGAAATTTCACCCTTTTTGACCAACAGACCCCCCAACAACAAAAGACATCAGTCCACCTCCGACAAGATCACCACCACCTGTAAAACCACCAGCGAAATCACCACGCCTCTGCTGCGTGAATCCACCACGACCAACACCACCTCTGCCATGGACGTTCCTGCCCAATCCCCCCCCCCCCATTTTCTCCGGCGACCCAACATCGCAGACCACTTGTAGCCCTTTATTCCTGCACCCCACACACACAACCCGGTCCCCCCCGACCCACATGCACCAGATCTGCCCTTCACGAAGACGCCTCCTTTTATACTTAGGCCACCAATAGTGGTGGTCTTACTACTATCCTCACCCTTTCCGAACCAACCAGGTCCTTCTCCGGACCCACTAGCTGTTGACCCGCCTCTCACGAAGCCAACTCCATCCCTGTTGAGGCCGCTTCTAGTGGTGGCCTTACCACCAAACTCACCTTTTTTGGCTAAGGATCCAAGACCACCACCGGACCCTCCTCTTCCAGTACCTCCCTTCTCAAATTGTCTGCTGGTGAACCACCTAAGACACCAACTAGCTTCTTTCTCGAACTACTTTCCTCAAATTGTTTTTGATGTCCACCACCAAATTCGCCATCGGCTCCACCTTGATCTCCACTAGGGGTGAGCAAGACCGGGTACCCAGTCAGTTTCAATGGACCCGGATCTGGAACCGTTTATAACCGAAATCGAGATTTTGGAACCGGAACTAGAACTGGTTGTAACCGGGTCCCATAGTGGTGGAACTGGTCCCGGAATTGGTGGGAACTGGTTCCAAGACCGGGTACCCAGTTCCTTTATCATTTATTTCCCAAAGTTAAAACTAAAGTGCCATTTTAACTGCAAAATTAATTTCTGAATACTTCGATGAGATAATAATGCATTGTCCAAATTCACTAAACAATTACTCCCTCTGTCCCGGTTTACTTGCAACATTTTGACTGGACACGCTTGTCGATGCTTATGTTTGACCGTCGATATCTTTTATTATATATTTATAAAAGCTATAAAAAGTTTATATTGAGAAACTATTTATTATAATAGAGCTAACAATATCTTACATGATTACATTGACTTTTATATAATAGCTAAAAAAGATGGTCAAAGTGAGATGTGTGAATAGTACAAAAAGTCAAAATGTTGCAAGTAATTTGGGACGGAGGGAGTACAAGTTAACTATGTAATAAAAAAAAAACACCCAATTGTGATACTCCATTGCTTCATTCTTTGCTATTCGAATCATGTTGCACAAAAAACAATCTCTTAAATTATCCAAAACCTTCCTGCTTTATCAAAAGAATCACGTTGATTCATTCTTAAAGTTTTTTTAAGAGGTAGGAAATTGAAGATTGAAGAGAGAGAAAGAAGTATTGTAAAAGAGTAAAAGAGCGTTTGAGTGAAAATGAGGGGGCGTGAGAATGAAATACGGAGGGAGGCTAAGAGTTTTAGGGTTTTGTTTGATAGGGGATTGAGAGCTTTATAGGCAATTGGGCTTAGAAATTAAAATGGGCCAAAGAGAACTCTGTAGTTTCCTAAAAACACAAACAATCCACATACTAACCTACGAGGTATCATATCTAACCAGGTACCCAGTGGGTACCGAGTCCAAAATATTAGGACTTGGAACCGGAACTGGTATGAACCGGGTCCTTGTTTTTGGAATTGGAATTGGTTCCAGTTGAAGTGGTTCCGGGTCTGGACCCACCGGGTCTTAACCAGTTCCGGTTCCAAAACCGGGTACCCAAATTTTTTGCTCGCCCCTAATCTCCTCCAGCGAATCCATCCCCAAAATCGCCAAGCCTACCACTAGATTTGACTCTTCCAAAACCCTTATCTACGTAATTCAACTCACTGCCAAGGTTTTCCGAACTACCAACAGTAACACCCCCTACAAAAATTCCCTTATCATCCTCTAATCTAGGGTGTACCTGCTCCTCCACTTCATTATCTGCATTTTCAATTTCATCTTCCAATTTTGCTTGATACTGTCCTTCCTCATCATTGGAGAATAAGCTTTGTTAGCGATTTTGTCCAAATTTCTTTGAACATTTTTATGATTCTCTTTGTGCTTTCCTCTATCTCCTTTGAGAATATCTGAGGTGACACCTTTGTTTCCACTTCGATTGATTGTGGATTGATTGTGGCAGAACTGGAGTTGGTTGCTCATGCCAAGGCTTTATAGATGACGAGCCGAGATAACTCGCCAACACTCTCTTCAGAACCCACCACTCACGTATCGGTAGCCACCTGTGTTCACATTCAAACCACTCCAACGCTTTCCCGCTAAGCCCAATGATGGCAGCCTTCAATTTCACCTCCTCATTAAACTGGAAAAATTGGAAAGTATCCTCTAGTTAAAGTACCCAGTTATCCAGATTCCTTCCATTAAACTCAGAAAGTTGAAGCTCACATCGGACTCTTCGTTCATCATTTAGATATAGATCATCCACGCTCTCTCTTGCTGGAAATGTATGCATCCCTCCTAGATCCAATTTTGCATAAGCTGTGATGCCTCTCTTCCAGCAATAACAAACACCATTTTTTTTATTTTAATTCGTAGTGGTGGTTTCCGGCACCGGACAGCCAGGAACACCGCTCTGATACCAAGTGTAATGGACTGAGTTCGGTCACCAGTAGAAATCAATATAACAGCACAAATTTCTGATTTTAACTAGCAAATTAATAAAGGTGAAAGCTTTAAATTGATTGATAATGGTGGAAGGGTAACAAACGATAATTTAATAGCTCACAACTCTCCAATAATGGCATGAGGCCATAACTCTCCAAAAGGTTCTCACCAATTTTCTGCCTACCAATTTCCTTCCCTTCCCTCTTTATTTATACTAAGGACTATTAACCCTAATAAACTAATATTACTAAAATACCTATACTACCTCTCCAAGCTAGTCTATTACATTAACCTTTTCTGATGTTTTTACAGGCAGTGCGTAGATTTTGGGATCGTAATGATGTTAAAGGGGCTATTGGTGCTATGGAGAAGATGGCTGATCATAGTGTAAGCTTTCTACTTCTGATGTATTTTCCACTTTTTCCTTTTATTTCCCCAAGACACTTCTTTATCATTTAAAAAAAATAGGAATTCTTTAGCTCAGAGCAGGTTCATTCTCCAATCACTATGTAATGCAGGTCATTGCTGATGTAGTTAGCCTTTTGACAGACAAAACTGACATTGTTACATTGGAGATTTGTACGTGCCTCTTGTCACTACTTGCAAGCCTTCTTGAGAGTGATATAGATAGGTAAAAAGCTTGCTGCAAACTTTTTATGCTTTTAAATTAGTCTTCATAGTATTGATATTATTGTAAAATGGAGAGGCAAACTGGCAGATTGGTGCTATGTTGCCTCACCATGGCACTACCAAAAGGGTCATTCTGATGTAAAATGCTTTGTGTAGAAACCCATTGATTAAACAGCCATATGACTATAACCTGATGCTATAATGATAATTTCTATATAATTATAACTAAATTACAGAAATGAATTTTGCTGCAGTTGAAACTACCAACTTATAATCTTTTTTTTTTTTTTTTTTAAAACCAATTTATAACCTCATTAAAGGTAAATGTAAAGATTTCATTAAAATTTCTTAATGCTATTACAAATTCGGTTCATGGATTTTGAAGGGTGAAAGAGAAGAAGTTGATGTTGCTAAATATGGGGTAACATGATGACCGTCATTTGGACCATTTGGCTGGAACAAAATGGTCATAGCTGTAATGGAGTTGCCTTTTCTCTTGATAATACATGAGACAGTAACTTTGTTAGTGTCCTTATGAGCTAAGGCACCTTAGTGTCATGACTTGTCTCCTAACCCAATGAGCATTGTTCGGTTTACCCCTGTATCCGTGATATGGCCATATGATTGTTTGTGCTTCATACCTCGGTGATGTTGCTTGAGGTCTATTGCTTAGAGAGTGCCATAACCTGAAAAGAAGTACTGTCGAGGTGGCAATGCCATTTTTATGGTGTTAGCCTTATAAAGGAATTTAATTTAAGGTTTTGGTAGTGCATATATCAAAGGTCTCAATGCTTCTGTTTCCTAGTTATTATATTTTTTTTTCAACGTTGGTTTTTATAGCGAATGTACATGATTATATTCTTTTTGAAGGTCTTTTAATTAACAGCTTAATTATACTCAGGCATTTAGGTGTTTCACTTGATATGCTGGTAAAGGTGGTGAGAGTATTCGGTTCAGTCATTTATTCTGCAGTATCAGCATCATCTTCTGTGGGTGTGGATATTGAGGCAGAGCAAAGGTGTGCATTCTTTCCTTGACTTGCAGTTTTGTCTATGTTGCTAGACTTGCTACTTATATTTTGAAGTTTTGCATTAATTCGGTCATTTATCCTGAATTGATTGTGCTAGAAGAGTGAAAGGGTAAATCTGTCATGCTATATTGTTATTTGCTCCTGTAATGTCATGTGTACCTTTCAAGAAAATTCCTTGACACATATATAAACATGTTCAAGCTAATGCTAAAGCTAGCTAAGCGTAAGGAAATTTTGCGAAAAAGGACTTTTTTGTGAATTATATGTGAGAAAGTACCTTATATAAAAAAAAAGGTGCCAGATTGGGGCCTTTTTTGAAAAAATAATTTGTGAGATGGGACCTTTTGATGGGAGTCCGGCCATGACCTAAAATTTCCAGCGTTGTCTGTCACCCTTTCCCCTTCGCCTACCATTTTTTCCATCTCCCACTGCCATCATTCTTTGTCAGCCCTCGTCCTCCCCACCCTGGAATCCTGTTTCGTTTTGGGGTTTTCAGGTGGGAGGGAGAGTTTTTGAGGGTGGGTGGGGTTTGTTTTCGTTGGTGGTGGCCAGTAAGATGGCTAGGGATTGGTAGTTCAGCTTTCGAATGTTAGTGTTTAGGGTTTTGACAGTTGTTGCGATTAGGGTTGCAAACGAGCTGAGCCGAGTTTTAACCTGTTCGAACTAAGCTTGATAAGAATTATTCGTGTTGGAACTAACTCAAGCTTAAACGGAGCTTTTAAAAATATTGTTCGAGTTGGGCTCGTTAAGAATTTAGCTAGTTCGAGTTTGTTCACGAACGTACTCGTTTGCATTTCGAGTTTCAATTCGAGCTTGAACATGTCTAAATCGGGCTTGATTAAATAAACGAGCTCTAATTTATCATCAAAAAAATGGTTTCCTTCAAATTTAAACACATCCATTTAATTTATATAAGATGTTTATATTCAATCTATAGAAAAAGGTAATGACGGAGTTTTCATGCTTTTACATGATGAAATAATTAGTACTTTTTACAAATGAATATGAATAAAAGACATAAATTTTTCAAATTTTAACTGGGCGTGAATAAACTTATAAATGGACTTAAACGAGCCTTAGTTTTAAAAAGCGCGCCTAGGCGCTGTTAAGGCGTAAGGCGACGCGAGGCGCAGGCCAAAACGCCTCAGCCTTCCTAGGCGTCGCGCATTCCAAAAGGTGCGCGCCTCAGACCGCCTCAGCCAACGTGTAAGGCGCATCGCCTGAGCCGCCTTAGGTTTTAAAGCGTGAGAACAGGGGCTTTGGATCAGTTTTTGTATAAAAATTACATTTTTTTTTTCCAAATTGAAGCTTACCCAGTCTTTATAAAGATAATTCGAGCAAAAGCCCCTTGTTAATTGAACAATATCACTGCAATTTGACCCCTAATTTTAAAACCCTAATTTTCGAAAACCCTAATTTACGGGTTGCTTTGCAACTGAAAAATTGGTGAGGTATGCTACGGCAGACATGGCTGGAGATCTATCCCCGGTGTTTTCCGGCAGCAAATATACCGGTGGCCGCCACCGGTGAAGCAAACCAGGTAGGCTTCTTTTTTCCCTTTTATTCTCTCTCTTCGATCTCTACTCTTCTCCATGCTTTTCTTTTTCTGCTTCTTTTTTCTCTCTCCTCTACCCACCTAAAATAACGTAAAACTTTTTCAGTTTATTTTTATTTTACTTCTTTTTCCCTTTTATTTTCAATATACAAAAGCCTTTTCCTTTAGTCCTTCTGATAGTTAGTCACGTGACCAGTCTGACCACCTTTTTTTTTTTTTTTTTTTTTTTTTTTTTTTTTTAACTAGAAAAAGAAGTAAAATAAAAATATATTTATATAAAAAAACTTGCGCCTCATATCCAAGAGGCGTGCGCTTTCGCTCCACGCTTTGCGCCTAGGCTCCAAGGACCCTTTGCGCCTCGGTGCGCCTCACGCTTTTTAAAGCTTTTCATGAACATTACCGAGTCGAACATGATGTTGTTCGAGCTTTGTTCATCTATTTGACGAGCTTAAAATTTTTGTTCAAGCTTGTTTGTTAGCTAAACAAACGAAGTTTTGACCATGCTTTGATCGAGCTTGTTCGCGAGTAGTTCATGAACATGTCGGCTCATTTACACCCCTAATTGCGATGGCTGGTTGGGGTGGAGGAGGTAATGGGGTGCGGGGGAGGGGAGGGAGGAGAGAGAACGGTGGTGCTATAATGGAGGGGAAGGAGGAAAGAGAAGAGGGTTTTTTTTTTTTTTTTTAAATGTCACGTGCGTGGCACGTGATAGTCAATGCCAGAAGTTTTGGGTCAATGGCCGTATTCCGTCACAAGATCCCATCTCAAAAAAAAAAAAAAAAAAAAAAAAAAAAAAAGAATTAAGGTCCCAATATGCCATCTTTCTCACAAATAAGTTACTAAAAAAGGTCCTTTCTCACAAAATTTTCTAAGAATATCTCAAATTTGGCTTGAGCTCACCATAGCTTTTTGACTGCTTATTTGAGTTAGCTTGTTAATACCTAAGGGCCTGTTCTCATTGACTGAACTCAACTGAACTGAACTGAACTTAACTTAGCTCAACTGAACTGAACTGAACTGAACTGAACTGAACTCAGCTGAACTGAACTGAAATGAATATTTTATAAGAGAAGGAAATTAGGAGCCGAGCCGAGCCGAGCCGAGCTGAATTTCAACGTAAGAGAACATGCCCTAAGGTTGTTTGAGTTCAATTTAAGTCAAACTATAGGCAAGAATATTTTAAAATGAGCTTTATATATGCTAACTGCTTTATCAAAAGAGGCTGTTATAAGTCTTATAACTCATGGGACATGTGGGTATAGTATAATGGATTTGTGTAATACTGGAATGGGATTTTTGTTCTTTCCTTTATAGATTTTTTGTGCTAGTTTTAATCCTGTGCAATGCATGGGTGTTAAATTTATAAATAAAAAAAACATTTATAGAACATAATGAATTTACTCACCCAAGTGTTAAAAAGTATGCAATATATTAAAACAATTAAAACACACGAGATAAAATAATTACCCAAGTGCTATGATGGGCAGTTTGATATTTTAGGAAGTTCACTTTAGATTTTGTATAAGATTTTTTTATAATGCGTTGCCAAGTATCCCTCTTAGTATTGCCTTCAGTAGTATGTAAATACATGTCTTATAAGCTACTCAGAATTTTTGTTTTTTTAAAACCATAATACGAAGTATTGCTTTACCAAACCTTGAAACTCTCACTGAGTTTAGCCAAGTTATTAATGCTTATGAAAAATTTTTTTAACCCATAAAAATGAGTTGTTCATGAGCCTAAATGAGCTAAACGCCATATTATGCGAGCTGGTTTGTTAACTAAATGAGCCTGACTTTTTTTCCTGTTTGTTTATTAATGGGTTTTGACTGATCTTGGTGTGTTGCTCATGATGTTATCGACTCATTAACATCCCTAAGAGAGGATGTGGAAAAAAACACAACTATGATGAACATATATATATATTTGGGTTGACAATTGAGGAACTGACAAAGGTCATCTGACATAAGACAATATTGCCTCTGTTAAAATCTGTAGGTTGGAGCGGTGCAACCTTTGTTACATTGAACTTGAAAGGGTTAAGCTATGTCTGCCAGCGCTTATGAGGTTAGCGTTTCTTCTGGGTGTGTTTTAATCTTCTTTTAAATTAGACTTTTGAATAATCAGCTCCTTTTGCTTTGTATAGAAGAGGGGGCTCAGTTGCGAAGTCTGCACAGGAGCTAAATCTAGCGCTAAGTGCTGCTTCTGAATGATGACAGATTCCATTTCTTGATGGAACATAACATCCAAACCACCTGACTGTATTTAATCGATGAGACTGCTGCACCTGATCTTTCCCAGTACAAGTCAAACACCATAATGCAGCATGCAAGTTCATGCGGTCTGGGCTTGTGTGTTTAATCACATGCTAACTGAAATCATTAACCAATACTGTTTATACTTCATGGTTACTGAAGGCGGAAGCTTACTTGTGTAGCCCCACCTGCTAAAGTCAATGCAGGCGGCCACTGATCCATTGCGTCTCGTGGAGCGAAAGCTATTGGTGCTTTTACTCCTCTAACCCAATATTCTGTAACCACTGGTTTCTTGAGTGAAGAGGTGTATAAAATTTCTTTTGTTCCCATTTGTATTTGTGTACCGAGAAATTTGATTCACTCAAAGATGCTTGTATGTTCAATTTTTGTGCGTGTCGTGTAGATAGCTTTACCTGTGTTGCTGCTGCTTAGTTATCTTCAGTAGTACTAACAAATTATGTTGGGAAATCTTTGAGGCTTCTATTATTGGTAGTAGATTTAGTCATTCCAAAGTAGGGTTTGAGAGTGTAAAGCCTTGGTATGGGCCTATGGGGTAATGAAGATATATGGTGCTACTTCAAGTTTTTATTGAAAACATAACTTATGGCAGTCTATGCATTGTTTATATACTTCACCAGCTTCTTGAAGATATATAATTATTGCACGATGTTAATGAATTAACCTTAGCTCGTAGAGGCTGTTTGATCAAAATATAATGCAAATCTCGATTATAATTTCAATTGGCATATTGTAGAATTGATATTATTGTACATTCACATATTGCAGAAATGAAGTAACGCCCCTTTTTAATTTGATCACATATTGAGGACTGTTGTAGCCGATTGACAGAATTTAGAATCAGATACATGCATGCACTTGAAAACACATTTGATCACACTCTAGAATCCAACATGTTGATTTCGAATGAAAATATCTTAAAATCTAGAGATGATGTTAAGAGGATACATTTGATCACACCCTAGAATCCAACATGTTAACTTACGTGCGTGATACGGGTTCTAAACTAGTTTAAGTATTAAAATCAACCCAATTAATTTAAATTTCTTGATTACCATGACTTGTTCTCTCTTCCTGACGACCACTTCCCTTGACAATTCAACAACACCACAATTTCGAATAGGAGTCGAGATGGTAGTGTGTCGAACTCGTCTTTGTAGAATGGGAATGGGGATGGGAGTGTGGGTTTAGTACCGGTGATGCTGAAGATGGGAATGACAGGGATGGGAAATTATAATGGGTTTGAGCAGAATTAGAATAATCATAACAAATGTAATAATCATTATTATTATATTCAGCTTAGTAATGGTGGGAATGGAATGATGATGCAGTCAGGGAATAAGTATGCTTCAGTCATGGTCCTGGTAATAATTGAAGATGGAGCTGATTTTGGATCATCTATGTAACAAAAGTACAGAGAAGTATATTTTCTGATTTATCATCATGCTTCAGTCATGGTCCTGGTAATAATCAGAAAAGTATATTTTTATGAGAAAGGTATATTACTTTTCTGATTTCATTAATTTTGAGTTTTTTTGGATGATTTTTATTATTTGTGAAAGTTTTGATTTTGACTTGAATTGTGATATTTGATTGTTTGATCTAAGACATGTTCACTTCAGCTTAATTTCAGTTTAATTCAGTTTAGTTCCTAATTTCCTTCTCTTATAAACAATTCATTTCAGCTCAGTTCGGTTCGGTTCAGTTTAGTTTAGTTCAGCTTTATTAGTTCAGTAAATATGAACAAACCCCTAGTATTGATTTATTGTGCCTAATTCTCTTGAGTAAATTGAATGTCATCCATCCTTTTCATTATCTGTTTGTTGCCAGCTCAATGTCATCTATCCTTAAAATACAGTAATTACTAATTTACTATGATGGCATAAAAGTTTCATCACAATTTTAAACAAAATGTCATTACCATTCTCACTATCTATGACCGCCTAATGTAAGAGTTCTAATCACGGCAATACATGACTAAGAAATCCAATATCTATCTATAAATGAACAGTGAGAGGGAAGATTGCCAACGTCCCAATTAAGAGAGGAGACTATCAATTGGACAACAATGGGAGAGTGACCATAATTAATAATGAGACTTGCACAAGGAAAGAGCCGTGAGATTGGGGGATGGGGTGGGTAAGTTATTGTGAGACGATATTAAGGTTATTGTGTGACTTCTTTTTTGCGTGTCTCACAAAAAATAAGATGAACTTAGATTTAGGCATACCGACTTATTGTGAGACATTAAAAGTTAATCCCGAAATAATGGAAAAAATCAAATGGGGGCGTGCTATGAGTCAGTCACTAGTGTAAAATGTTTTGGACTTGGTCGCTTGGATTGTTCTGGTCCCAATTTGATTCCTTTTCAAGTATTTTCTACCCGCGTGCTACGTACAACGTGACTCTTAAGCAAATAGGAAATAATAAAGCACCTCATCTCACAATATATATTGCAGGGATATGATATGCCACTGAAAATGCTTCAAAGTCCACTGAATTATGCTACTAGGCCCAAGCTGCTCCAACTTCTAGTTAACTGGCCTTACTTACAGTTACACCTAATTCTTTACCCTTTTTTTGAAAACATCTTCATAAACCCATCTCATTAATTCTCACCTAAACATATCCTTCATTTACATCCATACATAACACATTCAAACTCTTTCTAAGGTAACTTACTAGGTTGCAGCTTGATCAACAATTATGTCATCGCGTATTGGTCTAATTGGTAGGATACTGGTATGGATCATGTTGGTGGTAGGAACTGCACATGGAACTCTTATGCATCTTCCTGATAATACATCAGTGCCAAATACGTCTGTGGGTGGCAGGCGGCGTAGTCTCCTAAACAATGGCCTTGGTCTTACTCCACAAATGGGGTACGTGTAACGTGTACTTCTTTCTTGTCATCCTTTAAACGTTGGCTTCTTGAAATTCAGTCAAGACAAATAAATGTCTGTCTATATTATATTCAACTGCATATAGTTCATATATATTTAATCTAAAACAAAGGTCAGCACGATTCTGTTTTAAGGTTACTTAACTACAACCTAAACCTTTTCCCTCTTTGTGTTCGTGCAAGTTTCCTAGTTTTACTCTCCTTTAAATAAACACGAATGTGGTGGCAAAAAAAAAAAAAAAAAAAAAAAAAAAAAAACTCAATCCAAAAAACCAAATCTGTCATGTTTTTCTTTATAGTTGAATCTGTCATGTATTTCTTCGTCTGAGTAGGTGGAACAGCTGGAACCACTTTGGCTGTAAGATTGACGAGCATTTGATTAGAGAAACAGGTAACTACTTTTCTAATCAGTAATATTTGGAGGTTCTTCATATTGTTCCATGATATGAATATATGATGAACGTCTTTGTAAACCATTCCTGCAGCTGATGCTATGGTGTTGAGTGGCCTAGCAGATCTTGGGTATAAATACATAAACATTGGTAAATCTACAAACTTTAAAGTACCAAAATTCTAAAACATTTTAGCCCTTTAAATAAAGGTTCTAAGTCACCAACTGTAACATAACAGATGATTGCTGGGCAGAACTCAACAGAGATTCTCAGGTGCATTCTCACCCTTGAATATCTGATTATTTTACTGTATCCTTGAGAGTGAGGGATAGCTCAAGTGGTTACTTTGGAGCTTCCCTCCCGGTTCCAGTAGATCTGGGATCGATTCTCACCCTCGCCCTTGTGGCTCTCTAAACACCAAAAAAAAAAAAAAAAAAAAAAAACAAAAAAAAATGTATTCTTCACATTTTTGATTTCTCCCACTAATCCTACTCCGTTCAAATATTCTAGGGACACTTGGTTCCTAAAGCTTCAACCTTTCCTTCAGGAATTAAAGCACTAGCAAATTATGTTCATAGCAAAGGGCTGAAGCTTGGAATTTACTCAGATGCAGGGTATTCACTCTATCTCAAAATTTTATAGGTTATCTCAGAAAAAAAAAGTAGTGATATGAAGTCAATCATGTTACAACTGTATGCATGTTTAAGTGGCTTAAATCTGATATCAAGATTGCTGGTTCAGAATTCAGACTTGTAGCAAGACCATGCCAGGCTCGCTTGGCCATGAAATGCAGGATGCGAAAACCTTTGCCTCTTGGGTGAGTAATTCATATCTAGATATGATACAAGGTCACTCAACATGGAATGGTAAAACATCTGTCAGTTGAAGGTTTCTAGCTCATCAGCGGTTTTTTTGACTTTTTTTTCCTACGAAAAATGTCTGAAATAGGGTGTTGATTACTTGAAATATGACAACTGTGAGAACAACGAGATTGATCCAAAGGAAAGGTTTGTAACTACTTACATAGACTACAAGCATACGAAACTCAAAATGGTACTTGTTCACTGGTGTTATTAACAGTCTGAAATTGATCTGCTTCATTACCAGCCCCAAGGTTTCAGGTTGAATATTACCGCCTTTCTAGCACTAACACTATCAATTGTGGATAGGTACCCTAAGATGAGTAAGGCTCTACTAAAAAGTGGCAGACGTATATTTTTTTCTCTATGTGAATGGTAAGTAATTCATCAATGCAAGTTTAACTCGAAGGAGTTGTAATTTCAAATTTAGTTTACTTTGAGGATATTCGACAGAACAATAGCATGATTCTCTCACAATAAAACTTGGTGATGAGCAGGGGACAAGAAGATCCAGCAACTTGGGCCCCGAGTATTGGAAACAGTTGGAGAACAACGGGTGACATTCAAGATACATGGAATAGGTAAAAAGAGTAAAGTTCAATACACATTCTTATATTTGATCTGAACATCTATATTTAGCAGTTAAAATGAGGGACTGTACTAGTTCAAGAACAGAACAAAAGTTTATTTTCTCTAATGCTTTATTGTGATATTAAATCTGAAAACTCCTGTATGTTGTGCATCAGTATGACAGATATAGCAGACAAAAATGACAAATGGGCATCATATGCTCGTCCTGGAGCATGGAATGGTAACAAGAAACATACTTGTTTTCTTTTTCAAGAGATTCAGTGCTGTTTTCGATACGATACATGAAAGAGGAACAACTAACATTGTCTGCAGATCCGGACATGCTTGAAGTTGGTAACGGAGGGATGACTAAAGAGGAGTATCGTTCTCACTTCAGCATATGGGCATTAGTAAAGGTACTATTCTAACTTCCTAATTAGTTTTCTGACTTTTATTATGCAACTCGATCAAGATATGTATAAAAACCTTGGGTTTCTGCAGGCTCCTTTGTTGGTTGGATGTGATGTGCGATCCATGGATCAGGCAACTCTTGAACTGCTAAGCAACAAGGAGGTCATTGCTGTCAATCAAGGTAAGCAAGGATGCGAGGAGGTTGTCAATTACTTCATATATATATATACCCAGTGAACTTACAAGTTTGAGTTTTATAATCAGATAAGCTAGGCGTTCAAGGGAGAAAGGTTAAGAAAAATGGTGATCTTGAGGTAGTATATACTTTGCAACTCAATACTGACCGAGTAGGCCCTATAATACTGACCGAGCAACCCCTACCATACTAATCGAGTGACGAGTGACCCCTGTAACACTGACCGCCTGACCGAGTGACCCTTGTAACACTGACCGAGTAACCCTTGTAACACTGATCAAGTAACCCCTGTAACATTGGCCACACGTATGACTAGCCACACATAAGAATTTGTGTATACTTTGTACACGCTAGTTTTTCAGAGTCCAAATGATCATTTTTGGCATGCAAGCCTCAGACTAATATCTTATGAAATGTTTAGGTATGGGCTGGTCCATTGACTCAGAGGAGGATGGCTGTTATTCTATGGAATAGAGGATCTTCATCATCAAATATTACTGCTTATTGGTCTGATATAGGTCTTAAGCCAACAACTATAGTGGATGCTCGGGACTTATGGAGGGTGAGTAGTTGTTACCTTTTGTTTCTGATAAATCGGATAATTATCTTCTTTTGCTTGATTTTCTAACTCCATGATCCATCTTCATTCAATACACTTGAAAAAGCAGCATTCAACTCAGCGTGGTGTCAAAGCTCAGCTTTCTGCTCAAGTTGATTCACATGCAGTTAAGATGTACATCTTAGCACCCTACTTGTGAGATTTCCAAGCCAATGCAAATAGATCGCGTAAAAGCAAATCTTCTTGTATGATCAACAGGAAGAGGAAGAGATGATTCGATAACTAGGAAAACAGACCTATGCAAAACACATAGACAGTGTTTCACATTTGTATACTACAGTAATACCCAATATATACATCTAATACATGTTATGTTTATGGGCAGTATTTTCAAATAACAAATGTGAGATTCAACTAAGTTACTTCTAATAATCAAGAATTATATTTGTTACTACCTACTGTGCTGTGGCAAACTCATTATATGTTCGCGTAAAATATAATTATAATGTACCTTTTCAAAGCAAAGTATAAAGAATATGATGTATAAGGGAACATCAATAGCAATCTTACATATTCAGGACTGTTGGCATGCTGCATAAAGAAAGCATATTTAAAATGTTGACAGTCATGACTCGAGAATTATCTAGTTTAATGCTATTTGTGACTTTATGATTAAGTTTTTAAGTTCTCTTTGTTGCCTTTTGCTGCAGCTATGGTTTATGTGCTACAATCAGTAGCCGATATCTCAATTTAACCTAATTGAGTCAAATTTTGCTTCAGTTCTTCAGGAATTTGAAGTGATTGCCTTGTCTCATACAGTATGCTTTCACATAATAGTAGCACCACATGATCACATTATGACCTGTGAAGTTAGATTTGGGATGCTTCCTGATTGAAGTGAAATTGAATTTGAAGGTAATTTATTTTTACGCGAATATGAAGGCTTCTTGGTACAAATTGAGAACAAAGCAGAAGATAAACAAACATAAAGGCTTCTTGGTACAAATTTTACATGTTTAATGACTTGGCTTTCCTAACTAAATCTTTAGGTCAAACCAAACCAAGACAGTTATGAGGCCTAATCAAGTTTTGAGATGATGTGAAAGACAAAGTTGATAAAATCTAAATGCTCAAGGAGTAAGCATAACTAATAAAATGATGTTTATGGTATCAGGGCTCAGATGGATTTATGGGTGCAACAGTGTGAGACAGTGAGAGCATTGTTAAATAATTTTTGCTAACATAATGATAAAACTTCAGTATTAAAAACTCCCTTGATTTTTCAATAAAAGGACTAAAAATAATTGTTCGTCCATACAAGAAACAAAACAGATACAGTAGCTACAGTTGGTCGTAAATTCAGAAGCCTTTTAATCAAATTGCTACATTGTATAAATAATTTAGACAAATAACAATCAAGTAGACTTATCTTGAAATAATACAATGTGCTTGTCTACTAAATATATACAAGTACCAAAGTTTGGACCCAATCCAATAAATAAAAGTCTGGCCACAAGCCATCAATGGTTTTAAATATACTACCTCCGTTTCATAGTATTTGCAATGATTTGACATAAATAGAGAAAAAATATCTCTTATTGTTACAAATAATATAAAAAGGAGGTAATAAATGTGTTCTATTATCAATATCTATAGTTTCTATACTATACATTAAGAGAGTGTTTGGTATAAACATTGTGAATGAAACAGAAATGATTCAAAGAAATAGGGGAAAGGGTAATGATAAACGTTACCCTTACTATATGTTTGGTATTCAAGTGGAATAGAAACAAGTTGAGTAGGTATAAGATTGTGATTGAGTAAGGAAACGTGCAGTGTTTTGTTTCCACTAGTTTGTCAAGGGTAACAAATAAGGGGATTTTGTTACCCTTAAGAAGCGGTATTTGTTATTTTTATCCCATACCAAACAACTAGAAATGAAAACATTTGATTGAATCTGTTTCCTACATCTAAAATCATTATACCAAACACCCCCTAAAAGGTATTCCTAAAGATGTTTATGTGCCTCATGTTCCTCTTTTTTTACCCTAGAATCATGCCACATATTCATCAATTTTAATTCTATGTCATTATTAACTAAAAGTGTGCATACAAACAGGTTTGAACACCAAACCGCGAAAACCATACTTATTACCATCTTAGCTAGAAATAGATTCTAAGTATATGATAAGCATGAAACATAGCATTGCAGTAACATCGGTAGGTCAACTCGGATATGTAATTAGATCAAACAATAATCAGAATCAAACTATATACTCCATCTTCATTAGTGTAGCAGCCAAGATAGTGAGGGATAGCTCAAGTGGTTAGAGCATCCCTCCCAATTCCAGGAGATCGATCTTTGGATCAATTCTCACCCTCGCCCTTGTGGCACTCTAATAAACAACCAAAAAAAAAAAAAAAAATCAGTGTAGTACCCAAAACAACAAAAGTGGACCTTTCACACGATTTCGCTGGAATTACTCCATAACATATTCAATTGGATATACTACCTCCATTAACATTTAGTTGCACCTTTAAGGTATTATTTGAGAGACATAAAATATTCCAAAATTGCAAGTAAATGTTAATGGAGGTACTAGATGTCATATGGCTATACATTTACTACCGATATTATTTTCCCCCGTCAAAAAAAAAAAAAAAAAAACCCTATGATAACTTATTTATTTATTTAATTTTTTTATAGAAAATAAACAAAATTACAAGTTGTAAATATGTTGCATGAATAAATGAATTGTCATTGCAAATTGAATCTATACTACTCCCTCCATTTCATAATGTTAGGGCATGTTCTCTTACGTTGAAATTCAGTTCAGTTCAGTTCAGTTCAGCTCAGTTCAGTTCAGCTCAGTTCAGTTTAGTTCAGTTCAGTTTAGTTCAGCTCCTAATTTCCTTCTCTTATAAAATATTCATTTCAGTTCAGCTCAGCTCAGTTCAGTTCAGCTGAGTTCAGTTCAGTTCAGTTCAGCTGAGTTTAGTTCAGTTCAGTTCAGTTCAGCTGAGTTCAGTTAATGAGAACAGGCCTTTAGTCTCATTTACGTATATCGATGCAATCTATCTTTGATCGTAAATGTCTTTAATCTCACACAACAAAAAATTATAAAAATTAGATATTAATAAAGATACTCAACGAGACGAATAAAACTATATCTCACATGACTATATTTGTTATTATATATAGAGAGAAATTTAGAATATTCTCTCTAATTTTTAAGAGTTAAAAGATTCCAAATGGGACTAACAATATGAAATGGAGGGAGTAATATATAATTGTACTAAAGTAATCCCCTAAATAATTCTTAGATTACACATGTCGTCATGTCAACACTACATTTAAAATTTTCTCTCCAAAAACTTTTTTTTTATAAGAAAATAAGTAATAAGGGCCTGTTCACTTCAGCTTAATTTCAGTTCAGCTCTAATCTGTTCAGCTCCAATCAGTTCAATTCAGTTCAGTCCTAATTTCCTTCTCTCATAAAATATTTCAGTTCAGTTCAGTTTCAATCAATTCAGTTCAGTTTAGCTTAGTTCTATAAATTTGAACAGGCCCAATTTTGTCAAAATTAAAGATAAGACAGAAAATTTAAATTTTAACATAGATAATCCTGTTTTCAAATTGATCAACTTTTTTAAAAAAGGGTTTATTACATATTGATAATTTCATTTATTAACGAGTAAGTAAATCATTTTATGTAATGCATAAAAATAATCCAACCATGTATTAATTGAAAAACCCGAGCATAGCTCTGGCATTAACTATTTGGAAATAAGTGACTGAGGGTCTGTTCACATTTACTGAACTGAACTAAACTGATTAGAACTGAACTGAACTGATTGGAGCTGAACTGAATTGAACTGAGCTGAAATGAATAATTTGTGAGAGAGGGAAGTTAGGAGCTGAACTGAAGTGAACTGAACTGAAATTAAGTAAATGTGAACAGACCCTTACTATAAAAGTGAATGTAGAAATCACAATTTGGAAATTTATACATGAATATATTAAATAAAATTTAAATTATGCAGACATTAATGTAATAATACAAGTGCCTATAGGTTAGCCACATATAAAATTTTAATTTATTAAATAATAACAAATTGAATTAAAGAGTTATTTTTGGACATTCACTTTTTAGAAATTTATTCATGTATTTAATTAAAATTTAAGACATGAATATAATAAATAATACAAGAGCCAAATAATAGTGTGTCCACTACAATGAAATTTTGCAATGTAATCAAAGTTGGTTGAATTGTAGAGTTTTCTTAGCTTGAGAAACAAGAAGAGCTGACAAGAGTTCATTCCAAGTATCAGGGATCCCAGGAAGACACCAATGAGAACAATCATTGCCATCCAAACCATATATTGAAGGATGTCCATCTTTTCTTAGTTGTGACATTGTTGTTACGTCTAGTAACGTAACCTTTGTTGACATGTTACTCAATATTTGCTTTACTACTCCGTCTGCAGGTGGTAAGCCTGCCGGATATGTTGATCCTGGTATCGGTTTTGTTTCTCCTTTACAATCTCCAGTACTCGCGTTCCACTCTTGAGACCTAGTACAACATAAATTTCAAAAGAGTCAACTATGAGTACGTGTTAACAATACTAATGGTTAAACTTGTGTATTAGCAAACCAAACGTGTAAAAAAAGGAAAGGGTCAAATATTGTGAAACGGAGGTAGTATTAGACGTAAATGTGCATCTGATACTAACCTGTAGTGAGTGGGAGAGATGCCTTGGAAGAAAACTTGAATGTTGTTGTTGTTAGCATATTTGTCAACCCACTTAGACCAAGTTGTCAATCCATATTTATAAGCAGTCAAACGGTCCATGTCCTTGTATATCTTTTTGCCCTTCTGGATGTAATCCCATCTGGTTTTATGTTGAGATCAAGAATCAGATTACGGCTGATAAGAGTTAATCTAGCATTAATCATATCTAATCAGTGTTTATATCTATTAATTTAATTTAATCCCTGTAAACACATACATAGACATGTAATAATACTATTTTAGTTCTAAAATAATGATTACCATTACTTACTATGGCTATTTCAAAAACATGGTTAATTTCTTCAAAAAAAAAAAAAAAAAAAAAAAAAAAAAAAAAAAAACATGGTTATCCTTAACCTTCTTTCATTTTAAAGAGATGTGGTTAGTATTACTTTAAGAAGTAATTTTTTTTTCTCTTTGTATACATAACAATACTCTTTTAGTCATTATGGACCTGTTCACATTTACTGAACTGAGCTGAGCTGAACTGAACTGAACTAAACTGAATTGATTGGAGCTGAACTGAATAGAACTAAATTAAACTGAGCTGAACTGAATATTTTATGAGAGAGGGAAATTAGAAGCTGAACTGAACTAAACTGAACTGAGCTGAAATGAATATTTTATGAGAGAGGGAAATTAGGAGCTGAACTGAATGAAGCTAAACTGATTGGAACTGAAATGAACTGAAATAAAATTAAGTAAATGTGAGCAGGCCCTATTTTGTCTTATTAATGTTTCATCTCCTCCAAAATATTGACACAATTTGATTAATGATTACAATTGTCAATGCACAAATCTATAATGATACCATATTATAAATATATACATTATATTAATTTAAAATATTTGAGATTTCCTTAAATACAAATTATTTATATGTGATAAAATTTGTATACTCCGTATTATAAATTAGTAAAATAAAAAATATGGTCAAATTAATTATGAATTATGTAAAACTTTCCACCGGAATTTTACCTTCTTTTTTCTCTCTTTTACTTACTCCATCTTTTCATACATGTTTCGTTTTAATTTTTTTTTTAAACTATTCACATACACTAGCTACGTTGACCAATGTTGATACTATATGTACTAGTATATACTTAATAGTTAATAGATAATGTTAAACAATTCATGCATGTAGTTACATGTTAAAATCATCCCTCTCAATTGAATATATATATATATATATATATATATATATATATATATATATATATATATATATATATATACAAAGTTTTGTAACGACATATGTGCTAATCAAATTAGGATGTTAATATTGAAATAAAAGGAGTATAATTTTTCAATCATTTCTATGATTTAGATGAAAAGTAAAGTGTAATTGTTAATTCAAAACTACGAAGGGAGTAGTGTCAAAGAGATGTATTGTATGATACCCTTGACTTTTGCTTCCTTTGTGGACCCACCAATGCCAACTGTTGAAGATGAGAACATCCATGCCTTTCCAAGCATTGCCATTGTTTATAGAATCAAGCTTTAGCACCTTCCCTATCTTGTCACTTACAATATCAACCAAATATGGAGTTCGATATAACATCATTGAAATGTTGTAGTCCTATGTATGATAGACACAAAAGACATATAATCATCATTTTTATACTTTCTTCCTCAAAATAATGATACCATAAATAGACAATTTAAGGACATTCCAAGAAAAAACATGTCACATATTTTCTTATACAAGTAGTAGAAGCAACTTTAGATGTGATGGGCAACAAAACATTATTGTCATAATTTTTTTATTTTTATTTTTTATTGTGATAGGTTAGGATAATATCGAAATTACGCACTCTTAAAGCATATATAATTTTTTTTTTCCATTGTTTCAAAATATAAAATAAAATAAAATAAAATAAAAAGTTTCCATAAATATATTGTATCTACGCATACTCAGAAATATAATAATTAAACAAAATTATGTATGTCCTTAAATATATTTTTTTCCTTTTTTTTTTTTTTTTTTTTTTGTATAGATTTGAGTATTATCAAATATAAATTCATATGGACCGGTCGAAAGAATAAAAGAAATACATTTTATCTCCATAAAAAAGAACAAAGTAGAATAGAGAAATCTTAATTAAAGAGTGGAATTAAACGATTACTGAAACACATATAATAAGAATCGGAGGGAGTATAACATACATGATAACATATAAGAAATTAACCTATCAATACACCTATACTAAAGGCAAAACCAGAAATGACACTTTTCATAACCTGGTTAAAAATTTTCCCTCCAAAAGGTCTTTTTTTTTTTTTTAATTTTTTCAAAGCTTCTTAGAGAAGTATTTAATTTAATACTTACTTTACAATATTACTTCTTTTCTATTTGGCAAGTACATTCATTTTTACACATTCAACAAAGATTTATATATTTATTTATTTTATGACGGGAACAAAGTCATATAATACAATAATGTAATATCATCTACAACTTTGTAATGTAATCCATGGTTATTTTTATTAGTCGTGCATGCATTTTTTCCTCTGTTTTCATTAAAGATTCAAAAAAATGGTAATTACAGAACTTTAATTTCATCCTATTTTGCAATTTGATATTATTTTTTATAGTAAAATAATTGTATTAAATTAATGATAAATATTGAAATTACAGTGCATGGCACGGGATCTGACCTAGTATAAATATTATTGGGTAATTAATTAAATCATAATATGCATGTACCATTATGGTATGTGTAGAGAGGGCTCCTTTTACTGTAAGCTTGTGATTACAATGTGGCAGGGCTGCTTGCAACATGCATGTAAATGATTGCCATTGATCAAGGCTTAAGGAATCTCCCACGAACATTATCTTCTTTCCCGTGAACCTTGTCACAAAATCTTGACCATCGAATCTATATATAATATATTA
Organism: Chenopodium album; assembly: GCF_948465745.1. Classification (NCBI taxonomy): domain Eukaryota; kingdom Viridiplantae; phylum Streptophyta; class Magnoliopsida; order Caryophyllales; family Amaranthaceae; genus Chenopodium; species Chenopodium album. The sequence goes on from NC_137855.1 coordinate 31,638,253, forward strand.
AGAAAATATAAAAATTAACAAAATATGCATGCAAATTCTTCCATTGGAAATGTATATGCACAAAAATTCTTATACAAACTCTTACATAAAGCCAAATAGGCAAGTATCACTACTATGGATGGACGTAAATATGCCACTCAAGGTGATGTTTATTCATTGATAGATTATAAAACATAATTATATAGCTCAACCATCAACTTAAGCTTTTGGTGAGTTGGTCCACTAACATTCGTATACCTGAGTGGCTCATTATACAATAAACGACGTGGTTAAGGAGTTACCTTGGTAAATCGCAACCACTAGGCTTCCACCTATATTTGAGGTAGAGTTGATCCGGGCGTCCATTGCTTAAGCAATCAAACTCTTTGATGATAGATGAACAAGTAGAGGAGTCATAATATGGAGTATAAGCATCGTCATACACCCAAGTACCTTGGAAAAGATTACAACTACTAGAAGATTTATTCGATTTCGAAACCTCTATTGTTGTTGAATCCTCCACATTAGCTATACATTGATGCAAAAGTAAAACAAATATGGCTAATGCAAATTTGCACTCCATTGCATCAAAAAGTATGAGGAAAAGATAGAATGTGTATGTTTAGGTGAGTAAGAGCTAGAAAGAAAAAATGTGAGCTTTTATAATATGATATGGTTAGTTAGCTTAGATTTTCGTTCACTATTTGTATTTTCATGATTAACTGTGGGCCCTATGATTGATAATGATATAGATATACTATGCTTTTTGATTAATGTATTCAATGTTACATATTATAGATTATTGTTGTGTATAGCTAGCTTGTTCTTGAACCATAAGATACTTTTAAAATAAGTGAAGGTTACAAAGTAAGCAATGCAAAAACATGTCTGTCAATTCTGTACTTTATTATTTTTTTTCCAAAATATTGTATGTATAATTTTAAATTTAGGTTATGTTTGACAACACAAACTGAAATGGAAATGAAACTTGGAAAAATAAGATGTTGAAACTAATAAGAAGGTAGTTTATTAACTTTTGTGTTTGGTAAAGTTTATGGCTTAAAGAGTTGAAATATTTTGAATAATTTTTTAATAATTAAAATAAAAGTAATTGTAAATACGTTAAAATGTCTCCTAGACGAAAATCCAGTGGCAAATAAATTATTCACCGCCATTTGGTCGGATGATTAGTTGCGTACTGGATCTAAGTAACACTTGCATCTTGCTTAGAAACCCAAGTCATTTCCATTTTCTATCATTACTTATGCCATTTAAGCCTTTTCAATAGCCCAAGCTAGTCCAAAATACATAAACCTAGCTCAAATCTATATAATATTATTAAATTTTATGGAAACAACGTGTTGACGACATGTGTCACTCCATATTATAATTAATGAGATTTATTACATGGCACCACATAGATGATGACACGACGCTACATATACATATACATATTTAGGCATTAACGTTATTTTTTTTTGCTAATTCCGAGCTCAATTCGGTCCCCTAAGAACTAAAATGATCCCTAAAACCTTTACCGAGGATTTTTCGACATGTAAACTGATGAAAAAGTTGAATCACGCTGCAATTTACAATTTATACGAACTTTTGGGCTACAATTTGCAATTTTTTTTTTAAATGGTTGCAATTTGCAAAATACGAACTTTAAATGACTGCAGTTTGCAAATTTTCTATTTTTAAATAATACAACCTTTGGATTATTTTGTAATAATACAACCTTTGGGAGTGTCCATTTCAAACAAGACATTACCGGTTGGTAACCTGTAAATATAGGTTACCATGACACGTGTCATTGTTTTATTGGTTTTTGATTATGAATCACAATTATATAGGTTTAATAGGCACTTTTATGCTAGTTTTATAGTTTTTTTAGGTCTTTTTTAAGGTTGCAAATGCATAAGTTGTCCGTTTTGTGTTCTATTAAGCTTACTATTTGGACGCTTTCGGAGTGGTTTTAGATGAATTGGACAATAAAAGTATAAAAAGTCGATGAATCGATATCACTCAATGAAAGATATGTGTTTGTGAAATCTTATGTTGAGATTTATATGCATGAGGAACGATAATAGCAACCATAAGGGTCTCTAAGCACCTTTCGGAATCAAATCGGAGTTAAAAGTGAAGAAAAACGATGGTTTGCAAAGTGTCAAACTGACCCATGCTTATTCGTTTGCTCATAACTCAAGTTATACAGATCGGATTGAATCGATTCAAATTGCGTTGGAAACTAGACTTGAAGAGCTTTCCAATGATAGGTCATAAGACCCAAGATGCTTCCTAAAACGGAAGTTATAGACGTTTGAATCCAAGCAATGCAGTCAGCCACCCGCGGGATATTATATTGCTGCGGGTCTGTCCCGCGCCCACTCAAGGCGCACCTACTACCAGGCCATGGCCACCATCCTGCGCCCGCCGGTTCTGACGAGCAGCCAAAGCAGCTCACGAGTATATCGTGTCCTTCGAACTCGCTTACGGTTTTATGCCACGTCATCATTTTCTATCGTCCAATAATAATTCAACTTGTGTAATTTTTATTTTCTTATTTCTTTTCTTTATTTCTTTAGATTAGAATTTAGGAAGTTTTTATATAATTCAAGGGATTATTACTTTTCCCTTATTTCGCTTTTTGCGTTCCTTTTAGTTTTCTCTTGAACAATAGTTTCTCATGGCATCTCCATGGATTCTTCCATGGATAATTCTTGGGTTTATTATTTCAATACATTGAGGTATTTTATTTCTATTTCTTGTTTTTTGTTATGTTTTATTCCTTATATCTAGGTTTAATTTTTTCTTCCACGTTTGAGTAGTTTTATTTCTAGGGTTTGGGAATCCATGTTTAAATAATAAATCTTGATTGATATTATTGATATTTTGATTATTGATTTCTCTAATTGATAGTGTTTTATTGTTAATCTTGCAACCTGATCAATTGTTTGATTAATTATTGTTAATAAGAGTTTGAATTAAAAGATCTTAGTTTTAGAGGCTTACCTACAATTAGCAATTTTTTATGTTAGCGACCTAACTACATATGTTGAATTTAGAGCGTTAAGACCCGACCGTAGGCTTAGCAATTACTCTAGATAATTGATTGGATTGAATTGTTATTGATGTTTGATAGATTTAGAATTATAAGCATGGTGAACCATAACCCTAGGTCTTTTTATTAATTGTTTTATCCCAACTTTATTTTAGACTATATTCTTATCCCAATTTCATGACATAGTTTAATTTCTCCATACCTTAGAAACTAGATTGAACGGCTATTTCACCAAATATCACTGTGTACTTTAACAATTCACCAAATGCCATCAAGATTTTCAAAATTCACCAAATGCCACTCAATTTTTAAAAAATTCACCAAGTGTCATTAATGACTTTAACGGTCGTTAACTCCGTTAGTCAATAAGGTTTAATCATGACACATGTCATGATATGATTGGTTCATTTTAATTAATCATTTATTTTATGTAATAAAAATAATATTTTTCCTCGATTTACGTGATGAAAATTGTTCGGGTAAAGTTTTGGGGGTTATTTTGACCCCTTACGCCTCAAATTAAGCTCGGAATTGGCAAAAGATAACGAAAATGTCTCGTTTTGTGTGTCGAAATATATCTCGATTAGCGAGTATTTAAATTTTAACCATGATAATTAATCGGATTAGGTTCTGGAGGTCATTTTAACTCTTTATGGATCAAATTAAGCTCGAAATTGGCAACAACAAAATAAAAACGCAAATGCCCCGTTTTGTGTGGCAAGAATTATCTCGATTTGTGTGCCGGTTTTTTTTTTACTATGTAAATTGTCCATGTAAGGTTTTGATGGTCATTTGAGCCCTTTATGAATCCAAAATAAGCTCGAAATTGGGAAATAAATAATGTAAATACGCTTTTTTGCGTGTTAAGGTCATAGTTTTTTTACCATAAAATTTGCAAAATGGGGCATTTATGCTAATTTTTTTGCCAAATATGAGCTTAAATTAGATTCTTAAAGGATCAAAATGACCCCCTAAACCTTAGCCGACCATTTTTTTAGTGCAAACGAGGAACTAGGCCCCTAGAAAAAACAATAAAAAAAAACGCCAAAACGTGGCAAAGCCTCCCCTACTACATCATCATGCAAAGTACGACCTAAAGATAACGGCGAATCAACTCTGAATTGTTGTTCTGAATAACACCTTGATTGGCTAGCCAATCTGCAGCTCGATTTGCCTCCCATTAAATGTGATGAACCTCTACTTTCCATTTAGTGTCTTCTAGCATGCGCTTGCAACTTGAAATAATGTGAACTCCTTCTCCAACGTGAGTGTCATCCTTGCTGTTAAGAGCCCTCACCACTGCCTGGCTGTCAATTTGAACTTGCAACAATGCAACATCCATTCTCCCAACCAATTCTAACCCATATTCAATTGCACGTAATTGAGCCATGAAAGCAGAGTAAACTCCTAGTTTGAGCGAAAAACCCGAAATCATTTTACTAGAAAGTCTCGAATTAAACCTCCCCCTCCAGCTAGTCCAGGTGCCCCCTTTGCCGCTCCATCTGTATTCAAGGCCAACCATCCATATAGGGTGGAGCAAACCACCTAATGTGAGCTTCCTTTCTCGGTCCTACATTCTTATTTATATCTAACACATCCGTGCCTAAAACACACCAAACTTCCTCAAACCTAGCTAATAAGATGGTTTTGACATCTATGGGAATTTGTTGCGTACTATCAAACACAACATTATTCCTCCATTTCCACAACCACCAAAGAACAATAGCAAAGTAGTAGGCCATATTTCAAGTGAAAGTTCATTTCAATGTTGTACCTTTATGTTTCGGATAATCCATTGTTGCAAGCTTCCCTGAAGCTGGACCTCCCACTTGTCTTCAAACTTCTCTAGCAACCTTGCAATTTCTAAAGACATGTAGAGAGGTTTCTTCATGATCTTCACAGTTCGTGCACCAAGGATCATCCTTAGCCGATCATTTTGTTGGTTAAAGAGATATTTCTTAACACACAAAAACGGGGCATTTATTTATTTATTTATTTATTTATTTTTTTGCCAATTCCAAGCTTAATTTGAACCCAAGAAGGGACAAAATGACCTCCGAAATCTTACCCGATCAATTTTCAAGGTTAAAGAATAATAACTCGCTAATCGAGGTATTTTTCAACACACAAAACGGAGCATTAACATAATTTTTTTTGCCGATTCCGAGCTTAATTTGAACCCACAAATGTTCAAAATAACCCCCAAAACTTTACTCAAACAATTTTTGTCACGAAAATGGAGGAAAAAAAATATTATTTTTATTAATTAAAATAAATGTTTAAAAATGAACCAATCATATAATGACATGTCATGATTAAACCCTTATGACTAACGGAGTTAACGGTCGTTAGTCGTTAATGACATGTGGTGAACTTTTTAGAAATTGGGTGGCATTTGGTGAATTTTGAAAACTCTGATGGCATTTGGTGAAATAGCCGTAGATTGAATAAATATCTCTCGGTGGATTCGACCCTACTTACCCTACTACGTTGTTAATTGGTTTTGTTAGGAATTTATCTTTGACAATGTACGACAACCTACCAGTTTTGTTAATTTAATTAATTGTTATTATTGTTAAAGAAATGTAAAAACTAAAAAACATCTAACCACCCAGCTTCCACCAACCAGCCAACTCCTCTTCCTCCCCCACACGCAGCACCCATGAAAGCAACAATACAGCCGGCGACCAACTTCCCCACCGTCGGCCGACCCACTTTCTGAAGGAGTTATGTCTTCGATAAGTGCAATTACTAGATATATCAAGGATCACTATTATGGAGATAATAAGTTCGTTCTTTTGGGGCGTCATCCTCTGTTGCTAGACTATGAGAGATGATCTTTGGACTAGTCAAATAGTCCAAAGCCCTTTAGAATGGATCCTATATTGGTCACACACAAGGGTATTGGGTTAAGCAAGTAAGAGGCCCATTAATGGGCCTCATGGGCAATTAACTAACCATGAATTGGATTGGGCTAGCATAGTTAGATTGGAATTAGGTTTTGGGCTTTTGACATGGGCTCTTATTTAGAGATGAGATCTATAAATAAGATCCATGCCTAGGGTTTGGAGTAAGTAGTCATAATTCACACACTGTGAATTTTGACATCATGGCAACCAATCCCAAAACCCTAATCCTCTCTCACATTCACGGCTCTCACTCCTCCCCCCTTTGGACTCACGGCCGGCCACCCCTTGGTGGCGCGTGTGGTGGTTCGTGGTGGTTCTTGGTTCGTATGTCGCTCTTCTCCATAGAAGGTCAATTGAAGGTTCAATTGCAACTAACTAGCATTAGTGGAGGTCTTAACTTGTGCCCGTGGATCAAGTAGAGGAATCACGCTTGGGGTTCTTTATCTCCCTTTGTTCTTGCTCGATCGCATGTGGAATCACGCTTCACAAGTACAATTATTTGTTCTTTATGTGTTATGCATTAGATCCTTGGATTAGGTACTGTATGAATATGATTCATGTTTATTTCCGCTGCGTAGTACCTATAAACTCCTACACTTTCCCCCTAACCCCAACCTCCTCTTTCCCCCCGTCGACCTCCCTTTCCCCCGTCGCCACATCTAGCAGGCCAAACCCTAACCCCCTTTCTTTTCGAACCACAAAAAAAACACTCGAATCCACGCAGCCACCATAGAACCCACCAAAACACCACTAAACTCACCCTTTTCCCATTACCAGACCCCGATAACAACCTCCCTACATCGGCGTGTTGTCCGTGTCATGGTGAGGCTTGTGTGTCGGGGGAAGGAAGCTCAGCCGTAAAGGTTGGTCGACCGTCGCAGGGGGGTGGGTAGAGGTTGTTCGCCAGGGAAGGGCGGGCTGTCGTGGTGGACTGATGGTTGTCGGGGGTTAAAAGGGGTTTTTTTCTTTTTTCTTTTTAAATCTAAAATTAATCATTTAAATAAAAAAAATTAAAATTTAATATTTAGACCAATTACTTGATGACACGTGCCATGGGTAACCGGTTTTAAAGGTTACAAGTTTTTGTCTTGTTTAAAATTGATCCCCCCCCCCCCAAAGGTTAAATTATTAAAAAATAATCCAAAGTTGTATTATTAAACAAAAATCGGCCAAAGGTTGTATTACCTCCGTTTTTTTATTAGTTGACACGTTTTGACTTTAGCACTATTCACACACTTCCCTTTGACCATGTTTTGTTATTTATATATAATGAAAAATATATTCATATGGGGTCTTGTTAGATTCGTCACGGTATATATTTTCAAAATATCAACTTTTTATAATTTTACTTATTGGTAACTAAAGATATTTACGTTTTGATTTGTGCATTGGCAAACGTGACTAAAGAAACGTGTCAACTAAAAAGAAACAGAGGAAGTATTATTTTTGAAAAATTTTCTTAAAGAATAAATTTTACTATACTTAATTAGCTATACTCGTATCTTCTATTTTTCAAGCAACTGTATTACATACCTGTTTTGTGTCTGTACATGACCCCGTACCCGTAGTATTTCATTTTCCATGGGTACCTCTAATTTCATCGTACCCGTACCCCGTACCGAACATGCAATACACACCCGTGTCCTTATGGGTACTAACTACTAAGTACATTGATACATAGTTTAATTATATTTGGGATTAAAATAATTTGGTTAAAACTTTGCTTTAAATTTGATGAATTTTTGAATGATTTTTTTTGTCCTCTTAAAATGAACATCATATAAAGAAAATTTCATCAAATATTATTGAAGATTTTATGAAATATTTTTTTACAGAATATATAATACCATACTTAATTAGTCGTACTCGTATCCTCTATTTTTTAAGCAATAGTATTACGTACCCGTTTTGTGTTCGTACTCGATCACATACCCGTTCTAGTACAACCTAGTATTTCATTTCTCAATTACATGTGTAATGAAAATACCGATCCAATTCTTGGTAAAGTAAGTATTTTCTCTTTGAAATTTCTTAGTATTGAATTGAGATTTTAAAATGATAAATATGTTATTTATGTTTTTATCATTTTTTTTCTTAATTTTGAACTAATGCATTAGATAATTATCAACTTCTATTATTTACTTAGAGGCATTATATTAAAAAAAATGAAACAAAAAATGTCAAAAGATTCACGTTTTATTTATTTTTTTATTTTTTTTTATTTTTTTTTTTGATAAGATGAAAAAGGATTCACTTACTATGACTTGTATCAAAGTAGTATTACTTACATATTCGACGTATTAAATTTCACCCTAAGTATTTGGTAAATTATAAAAAGTACTCCCTCCGTCCCTTAATACAATGCCTCTTTCTCTTCATTATGTGAGGAATAAATGCTCAAAAGAGGCATTGTATTAAGGGACGGAGTGAGTATAAAATATATTTATATTATCTCATTACATATAATTTTTGATTTTGTTGATATATATAGGGGCGGAAAATTAAGCGTAGAAAATTTTAGTTGACTAATATTCTTAATTATATTTTTTTAGTCATATATAGTGATGGCCTACATTTAATATACAATCAATAATATCTTTTACTAAAATGTAATATAACCTTGACTAAAATAAGTAGGATATAACTTAATTGATACATTTATGGGTAAAAACTTAAGTGGAAAATTTTAATCACATAGTGGCACGTATCTAGGTGTAGCTTGCTTACTCTCTATTTCAGTATAATAATAGATAGATAGATAGATATAATAGTAGTTCTATACATAGTAAATATAAATGAAAAGAACAGAGCCTAGTTGTAAAAAGATAACCACAAAAATCATTTAAAATAGAAGTAACACCAAAAAATTTACTATCTTAATAATGTAGTAATATTGGTAGATTAGCGTATAAGATCTTGGTAGATTCTCTTTAATGTAAACTCTCCAATTATCAAGTTTTTTACTAGTATAATTTTCATTTACACATCCTAAAATAGTCATGGTCAAGATGCACCTTGGAGATTGTGCAAATACAAAGTAAATCAAACTTTGAAAACTGGAAAAATACTTAAATATAAAATGATAACATGTATATATATAATAAATATATATACATATAATATAAAACATATACATATATACATACGTATATATATATATATATATATATATATATATATATATATATATATATATATATATATATATATACATATATATATACATATACATATATATACATATATATACATATATATATATACATATATATATACATATACATATATATACATATATACATATATATATATATATACATATACATATATATACATATATATACATATATATATATACATATATATATACATATACATATATATATATATACATATATATATATATACATATGGTTTAAATAAGAGTATTATATTAAATGTGATTATATATTATTGTCAAGTATGATAGTAATTTATTTAGGTAAATATCAATTATTGAACCAAAATATATTTTCTTAAGATTTATAGGAAAAAAAAATAGATGTAAGATAAATACACTATTAACATTTCTTTATTTATGATTAAAATTACGTGAAAATTTCTAAATTAACAAATTACATGAAATTGAACATAAATATTTATGTTTTCGAACAAAAACTAATTTAGGCTGTGAGGATTTGTTAAGAGGGACTTTGGAATTCTTTGGTTTGCATGAGAAGAAAGCGGATATGGAGCATTTAATGTATCATTTTGAAGATTTTTTTTATGTTGCCGACACACTTCTACCTCAGAAGCTTAAACATCTTAATGTTAACCTTTCATCTCCCACCAGCGTTAACCCGGATTCACAACTTCATTTTGATCAACTTGAGTTGGCAGAGACTAGTACCAAAGCTGCTATTGACACATTTTCCAGGTATAACGATGTGGTTTTTCCGGCATGTCTTACGAGTTGCATTCGGGAATCTTACAACGTTACTGGGGATGGACATTGTGGGTTTCGGTCCATTTCATTTTTTGTGTTTGGCCGTGAAGACAAATGGGCAAAAGTTAGAAGTGATTTGCTACATGAGATGAATACACATGCAGATCAGTACACTAATGTACTTGGTCTTCCCAATTTTAACAAGCAGCGTGAGAAAGTGAATTATTTTGAGGAATTTACTGATGAAAAACACCATTTGGAAATTGATGCTCTAAGGTTTGTCGTTGCCACTTTATATCATAGAATTGTAGTTGTTTTGAGCACTTTCGGATGCCTTACCTTTTTACCCTTATGGCTGACCTCGTCATCATCGTTGTCTTCTATAACAAATGCAGAAAAGGTCATCATGTTGCTGAAAGGAAACCACTTCTACGCTGTGCGGATGGATGATGATACCCCTTTGCCTACACTACACCCCTCTTGGAATACATATAGAGATGACAAACTTGCACCTTTGAAAGATCATTATACAGAATATTTTGAGAAGTTTAGTATGAGTACATCTAAGTAGAAGATGTAGTTCTCAATTTGAAGTTGTAATAGTGTGTGAACGTATGAAGTTGGAGTTGTTTATTATCTCACTTATCTGCTTTCTTCTTTTTGTTATGTGTTTATTGTTCATATAATTGAAAGATTGATGTGCTCAACAAAAAATTTGGTTTATTTTCAATCAATGATGCTAGATGAGTAGATAGATACTTTTGGTGATGTGTTTTCTTGTGCTAAAACTTTTTTAGAGGGTTTGATCAAGGAAGGAATATGTGTAGATGTCAGTATCATTTATGGATGGATTTTATGTGGTTGGTCTCTAATTGGGTTTTTCCGTCCCTTTGGCCTGTGTGACTTGTGGAAAAAGGAAATATGGATGTCTTTGAGTATGCATTAAAAATTAAGGTATTATTTAAATTTGTAAGAAATATCACCCTGTACAATCCATATTTCATAATTATTTCAGAGTGATGATGGTAACCATACACCTTGAACAACATATTAGCAACAGGTCTCCCTGGGATATATATCCAATTATGTATTCCATGATGATATTCAACCACGGTTGCTGTTTAAGACAATGTACTAGCTTCATTACAACAAATTTTTCCAGGGATCATACTTGATTTAAGGTTCATAAGGAAATACTAGCAATTATACCTGATTTTTAGTGGCCTGTATAATGCCCACAGGAAGGGACTGCTAAATGATTACAAATAATTAACAATCCTTTGTTATAATTCAGGAGAGTAATTGAACAATTCCTGTTGTCTTTAAACTCAATTTGTGATGAATTTTGACCATTTAAAAGGAAAAATGATGATTGACCTCTTTCTTCTACAAGGGAGGGCTAATCTCTGAAGACTTGTAGATAGTAGGTTGCATTTTGAATTTGAGGCACGCATTGCAACTACGTTATTAGTTCTGCTCTTATTTGGTGAAAGTGACTCCCTAATACAAGCAGTTCTAACAGACCCTGGATCGACTTCTTCAAGGTCTCTTTCTTTCTCCCCTCCTGGGCTGGGGCCGGTTAAGCACCCTTGTTTAGGGTAAAAATACCCCAGGTACGTGGCCCAATCTCATAGTGACACGTGGCCCAATAAACAGGTGACACGTGGCCCTATAAGAATGTGACACGTGTCCACTGGTCATAGTGACACATGTCAGCCATCTCTAAATGCCCCAATACAAGAATCAGAAAGAGAAAAGGGCCCTGATGACCTCAGGCCCAAATCCCGAGAAAACCTTGAAAGCCGTAAAACGGCGCCCTTTACGACACGTGGCGACTTCTGATTGCGCAGCCAATCATATCACGAAATTCTAGGGTATAAACCCTAGAGGGGTACATGTTCTCACCCCTATAAATACCCCAATCATTTATGATGGGAGGGGGATTTTTGCGACATAACATAAATATAGAGCATTAAAAAGCTCCAACTTCTCTCTACTTTCTCTCTCTAGCCTTTTACGTTTCCGTTCACTAACTTGAGCGTCGGAGGCGAATATTCCGTACACCGGAATATTCGTTATTTTGCAGGTGTCCGAGTCTCATTGCCAGCAGAGCGTGACCAGTATCCGAGGGAATCACAAAAAACCCCGAAACATTTGGCGCCGTCTGTGGGGATACTCGTCCGTTATGGCAATAGATGGTCAGACACCTAATTCTGGACCTCGTCCAGGCGAAGATGGATATGTAGAGGACATACATACTACCATACACTCAAGCAATCCTTTGACTGCCTCATTTGAAGAGGCCGAACAACCTTCCCCAGCTGCCTTAATGGCCGAGCTGACTAAGCTTCGCAAGGAGTTAGCGGCTGTCCAGCAAAAAGGGGGAGGAAGTACCTCTAAGAAAGCCAACAACAAGACCAATGCAACCGATGCTGGTAATACCCCATTCCGTCGTCCGCACGGAAGGTCTCCCCGAGTCCCTCGGACCAATTTCTCTGACCTGCTGGCGAAAACACAGTCGGCTGGGGGGAAGGGCAGACAGCCAAAAAGAGTAGAGGCTGAACCGTCCCAGCGTTTTAAGGATGCAAGGGACTACATTCGGCACAAACAAAGGGAGAGGGCCGCATACTCTGACACGGCCTCTACCCCAACCATGCCGGAGGGAGTCTCCAACCAATCTTTCTCCCAATACACCAACACGGCTGCTTCTAGCAAGAGTCATACTATTACTCCCCGACCAATTCAGCCGTTGCCATATCAGCCCCCTCAGGTACTCAATGGGTGGATGCAACCAACTCCCCAAGTATTTGGGCAAAATGGGCCGTATGGTCAGATGTTCGGCCAGACTCCCTACCTGGCTGGAACGTCCGTTCAGCCTCAGCCCATTGATTGGCAGATGCGTTTGTTGAATTTGGGAGATAAGCCGCCTCCGTTTTCGCAAGACATATTAGCATCTCCTCAACCAGCAAAAGTCAAGAGTGTACTAGTGGGTGCCTATGATGGTACGGGCAACCCAGAAGAGCATGTTACCTCGTACAGGAATCTGATGTACTTGCAAAGTGTAGATGATGCTACATGGTGTAGATGCTTTCCGGCCACTCTCAAAGGGGTAGCTCAGGATTGGTTTAACAGCCTCCCAGCCGGATGCATCAATTGCTTTACCACCCTCAGTTTGTTGTTTGTGGGAAACTTCTCATACAACATCCCACCAAGAAAGACAAGTCTCAACTTGGCTACGATTGTCCAAGAAAAGAATGAAGGACTACGCTCGTACGTCCAAAGGTTTAACCAAGAAAAAGCCCAAATTCATAATCTTCCGGACGAAATGGCTTACTCAGAATTTCTCCGGGGATTAAGGCATAATGGTTTTAAGTTTGATTTGGTAAGGAAAAAGATTCGGTCATACGCAGGTGTATTGCGGGAAGCCGAAGCCTATATTGAGGCCGCGGATTTTTGTTCGCTCACCAAATCAGAACAGCCGGCCAAGGGGGCTGAGAAGAAACAATCTTCTCGGCAAGACTCGGCCGGCCGAAAGAAAGAAAGAAACAAAAGAAAAGAAATCTGGGTAGCTGATGACCAGCAACCCAAGTCAAAGAAAACCAAGACATACGAGCCTCAGCATGAGTTCAACAAGGATGGGTACTCTATTTTGATGGAGATAAAAGAAAAGTTTGAGTTTGAGAAGCCTCAGCCTTTGAGAGGCTCAGCCCAATACAGAAACAAAAACAAGTATTGTCATTACCACAAGGATGTGGGTCATGACACGAATGAGTGTATTAACTTGAAGAGACTGTTGGATAAGTTGGCCGACAAGGGTCTGCTGAAACCCTATGTGACCAAGTCCAAATTCACCTTCAAGCGGACAGACAACACGTCCGAGAAAAAGCAACAAAGCGAAAAGAAGAATGACAAGGAAGATGATGGGAATAGCACTGATTCAGGTTTTGTGGCCGTCATATCAGGAGGCTTTGCTTCAGGCGGCCCTACCATGAAAGGAATCAAGCAGGACGCCCGAAACCTGTCAAATGTGATGCAAACGGACGTTGTTAAAGCCGAGCCATTTCCTGAAGTTATCATAAGTGAGGCTGACCGTGGTGAGGTCAGAGCTTTGCACAATGATCCCATGGTCTTTGTAATGAAAATAGCAAATTTGAAGGTGGGACGGATATTGATTGATACGGGCAGTTCGGCCGATATCATAAGTCTCTCTGCCTTGAGGAATTTAAGCTTCCCAGAGGATGCCCTCCAAGATATAACTCACCCCTTAGTAGGATTTGGGGGGAATATCATTCATCCAGTCGGACGGATTGACCTTCCCATCCGTTTCGGGCAGAAGGGGGAGGGAAGAGACATGGTCGTCCGTTTCCTTGTGGTAAAAGAATTGACTGGGTACAACGTAATCCTTGGCCGCCCTACTCTCAATGCAGCCAAGGCGGTCATAGTGCCCCACTTGATGTTGCTAAAGTTTGAAAGGTCAGACGGAAAAATCGGAACAATTCAAGGAAGTCAGAAAATGGCCAAGGAATGTAATCAGCTGGCCGTGAAGCCAACCGCACGCGGCCCAAAGTTGTCCGAGGTAAAGGAGGAAGGAACCTCACTCCCAGCATACCAGGTCGGCCAGAAGCGTAAGGCGACCAGGACAGAGGAAGCCTAGCAACTAATGACTGTCGGCCGGCCAGATGAGTTGAGGCCCCAGCCGGCCGGCAGCCACCAGGATATAGTGCTTGACTCCAACCACCCAGAACGGACGGTTAGTGTCGGCACTATAGCCTTGGAATTGCTTGGGGATGAGTTAGTGCGGCTGTTAAGAAAATTCAAAGATGTGTTTGCATTTGAAGTTGGTGAAATGCCAGGAATAAGTCCTGACCTGGCCGTGCACAAGTTGGCCGTGAATCCTTTGATAAAGCCCGTCCGCCAGAAGAAGAGAAATCACGGGCAAGAGAGGAATCAGGCGGCCGAAGCAGAGGTAAAAAGGCTGCTGGACGCCGGTTTCATTCGGCAATGCTTTTACCCAGATTGGGTAGCCAATGTAGTTCTTGTGAAAAAGCCGAATGGGACTTGGAGGATGTGCGTAGATTACACGGACATGAACAAGGCGTGTCCAAAGGATAGCTTCCCCTTGCCTAAGATCGACCGTTTGGTTGACTCTACGGCCGGACACGCCCTTATGAGCTTCATGGACGCATACTCCGGATTCCACCAAATTCCTTTGTGGGAAGAAGATCAAGAGAAAACAGCGTTTGTGACCGAGCAGGGGTTGTACTGTTACAAGGTTATGCCATTCGGCCTCAAGAATGCCCCTGCTACATTTCAGAGGCTTGTTAATACAGTCTTCAGAGACCAGCTCGGCCGGAACATGGAGGCATATATTGACGACATGATTGTCAAGTCAAAAGAGCCGGCCGACCATCTCAAGGATCTACGAGAAACGTTTGACGAACTCAGGCGGCACAAGATGATGTTAAATCCAAAGAAATGTGTATTTGGTGTTGAGTCCGGCAAGTTTCTCGGATTTTTGATTGACCAACGTGGAATTGAGGCCAACCCTGAAAAAATTCAAGCCGTCCTTGACATGAAGTCTCCAAGAACAGTCAAGGAAGTTCAAAGACTGACCGGCTGTTTAGCAGCCCTTGGAAGATTTTTGTCAAGGTCAGGGGATAAGTGCCGTTACTTTTTTCAAACCATAAAGAAGAAAGCCATGTTCGAGTGGACAGAGGAGGCCGAGAAAGCATTCGTACAGTTGAAAAATCACTTGCATACATTGCCTCGCCTCGTCAGTCCGCTCAAGAATGAAAAGTTATATATCTATCTTGCCATCTCCGAACACTCTCTGAGTGCCGTCCTTCTTGCTGAAAGGGACGGCCATCAGGTCCCGGTGTATTTTATCAGTCACGTACTTCACAATGCTGAGCTGAAGTACCCCCCAATTGAAAAATTTGGCCTGGCCTTGTACATGGCATCAAAGAAGCTGCGGCCATACTTTTTAGCACATTCAATCGTGGTCTACACGGACCAACCCTTGAAGAAGCCGTTCTCAACTTTGGAGGCAAGTGGCCGCATGCTCAAGTGGGCCTTAGAGCTCAGAGGTTTTGACCTTGTGTTTGAACCAAGGAAGGCAATCAAGGGGCAAGCCTTTGCGGATTTTTTGGCTGAAATGACACGGCCTGATCTTCAGCCGGCCGGGGACCAAGTTTGGAAAGTGTTTGTAGATGGTAGTGCAACAGCGACCGGGTGTGGCGCTGGTATTATATGTCAATCTCCTGAGGGAGACAAGTATGAGTACGCGCTGAGGTTTCAGTTCCAAGCGTCAAACAATGAAGCTGAGTACGAAGCATTGTTGGCCGGCCTAAGGATGTGTAAAGCGGCCGGGGCAACCAAAATTGAAGTATGCTCGGACTCCCGGCTGATAGTCCATCAGGTCAATGGTGGCTTTGAGGCCAGGGAGCCGGCCATGATGAAGTACATGCAGCTAGTTAAGAATGAGGCCGAAGGCCTAGAGCTTTTCTCCCTCAAGCAAGTTCCCCGTTCAGAGAATCATCAAGCGGACGCCCTCTCCAAATTGGCTTCCTCGGCATCATGTGATACTCCAAGATCAGTGTTTTGGGAAGTAAAGGAAAAAAGGAGCATTGATGCCGAGCCCGTTCATATAATAGATAGAAGTTCAACCTGGATGGACGGAATTATTTCCTACTTAAGGGATGGAATACTTCCGGACGATCCGAAAGAGAGTTGGCTATTGAAGAGAAAGGCGGCCTGGTTTGAGATGAAGGACGGAGAGCTATTCAAAAGAGCCTTTGTGAAGCCTTACCTTAAATGTATAACTCCCGAAAGAGGGCATGATGTGTTGGATGACCTTCATCAGGGGCATTGTGGTTCGCATATTGGAGGCCGAGCCTTAGCTGAAAAGGCGACACGGTTGGGATATTACTGGCCGAGCCTAAAATCGGACGCCATGAAAATGGTGAAAAAATGTGACAAGTGCCAGAGATTTTCAACCCTTATTCATCGTCCAGCAAATAGCCTATCAGCCATCAGTAGTCCACTTCCCTTTGCCAAATGGGGCATGGACATTTTGGGACCGTATACTCCTGCATCCGGCCAGAGACGGTATGTATTGGTGGCAGTAGACTACTTCACCAAATGGGTTGAAGCTGAGGCCGTCCGGGGCATTAAATGGACGGATGTGTCAGCCTTCATTTGGAAAAGCATTATCACTCGGTATGGGGTGCCTCAGTCAATGGTGTTCGACAATGGACCCCAATTTGAGACACGTCAACTCAAAGAATGGCTGGGCGACCAAGGCATTACCCATTGCTTTGCCTCGGTCGGCCGACCACAAGCCAATGGTCAAGTTGAGGCCTATAACAAGTTGATTGCAAATGGGATCAAGCGCAAGCTTGAAAAAGCAGGCGGCCTATGGGCAGACGAGCTGGTCAATGTGCTATGGTCCATACGGACAACAGCAAAGAGTTCTACAGGGGAGACTCCATTCTTTTTGGTCTATGGAGCTGAGGCCGTACTCCCAATTGAAATGTATGAGCCCACTTTGCGGGTAATGCTTTATGATGAATCGGCCAATTGGGAGGCCATGAAGACCGCCCTAGATTTCCTTCCGGAAGCTAGGGGCAATGCGGCGCTTAGGCATGAAATTTATCGCCTAAGGATGACAAGGGCATATAACCGCCGAGTGTCTAAGCGGCCGCTCAAGATGGGGGATCTAGTGTTGAGAAAAATGGAAGCTGTTGGCCGTGCCAATGAGGACGGCAAGTTGACTCCAAACTGGGAAGGACCGTACAGAATCAGGGAAGAAGTCCGAGACGGCACATATCGCCTTGAGGCAATTGATGGCCGACAGATCCCACGGACTTGGAACACTGATAACCTGAAGAAGTATCATGTTTGAGCTTAGTTTCTTTAAATACTTAGCCAAAAAGCTGTTTATACAGCTAGGTCTACTGACCGAGCCTTGTAATTAAAGCCGTACGGCCACAACAATGTACTTTTGACAAAAATTAATGAAGTCAGGCATTGTTGAATTATTTGTTGTTTTTATGATTAAAGGCCGAGTTAATAAGGAAGCAAGGTTGCTTCCAATATAGTAACACGGCCCACCATTCTTTTTGAATGGCCGAGTTAAAAAGGAAGCAAGGTTGCTCCCAATATAGCAACTCGGCCACACACAAAAAAAAAAAAAAAAGAGCTGATTTAATTCAGAGATCAATGCGTCCGCCCAAATCTAGGCGGACGATTGAGGCAAGGTATCTCGAACTTGTGTAGAGAACAAGTGTCCTTTATAAATAGGGCAAGGGCATACCTAGGCATTTAGCCCGGCCAATCAAGGAATCTCTGAGTTGAGATAATACTCAGGATTTCCAGGGTACGTCCGAGCGATAGATTCAACGGACCACTCGTACAATGATAGCCGAACGGCCGATTAAATTAATTCGGTGCTTCACCTAGCCCAAGGGCAATCATTACTATGATTTGATTAACCTGCTAGCCGTCATGCCCTTTTAAGGCATAAAAACTACCAAGTTAATCAAACCACTTAGAAAATGGACTAGGCGAACACCGAATAAAGGGGCATACCCCTAGGAACGTACGAAAGGGCATAATACTGAGACGTACGGAAAACTTGCAAAAAGCATAAAATTTGCAAAAAAATTGCCAAGTATGAAACAGAAGTAAGAGCCGCCATAAGGCGGACAAAGCTTTCATTAATAAGACCGCACAAAGGCGGCCGAAATGCTTACATAACCGCTTGTACAGGCGGCCTCAAAAAAAAAAAAAAAAAAAAAAAAAAAAAACTAAGTACACAGTAAGCTGAAAAGAAAAGGAAAGCTGAGCAGACGGCTGCTGGAGGACCTGAGCTCTACTTAGCCGTGTTATCTGTGGCAGGCTCCTCCGCTATCTTGGCGTCCTTGGCCGGGACAGCCTTTTTGTCCGCCTCCTCCTCCTCCTCATCCCCGTCCTCTCCGGACTCGGGGGAAGTAACTACTAGTTCTGGAGGAGGCATGCCGGCCTTCCTTGCCTCTTCTTTAAGGCAGACGTACTGAAGCCGCTTTTTGAAGCGTTCCTCGTAGTAGGCGGCTTCACCTTCGTCCACCATCAAGTTGAAGGCATCATAGAAGTATGCCTTAAGCCTGTCTTCTGCATTTTGCTCGATGCGGATGACTTCTTCAACGCTGATCGGCCGAGGAGTTTTAAGTTGCTCCTCATAGTCCGCAAGGGACTTCTTTAGGGTTTCCACCTCGGCCTTCAGCGCGTCCGCTTCATCTAGCGCAGACTTAAGGTTGGCTTGTGCCATCTTCAGTTCGCTCTTCAGGGCCTCGGACGCCTCGAAGCCCAACCGCCATTTTTCCTTTTCCAGGACGGCCTCGTCCCTCTCAACCCTCATGGCCTCCCTGGCCAAGGACTCCTGTTCGAGTGCCTGGCCCAGTTTGACCAGGTCCTCCGTTTGCCGCGCCGCTTTGTCGGACAGCGCGGTTATTTGGGTCTCAAAGTGTACCCTTTGGACGGCGGCCGTCCCAGTTACAGCGTCCTCAGCTTTCCTGATTTCAATCCAAGCGTTCTTCAACCGTTCATTCTCCTTGTCCTTCCAATCTAGGAAGGCGTTCAAACGGAGGAAGAGCTGCGGACAGAAGGAAGAAACTCAGTCAAAAACATAAAAAGTTGGCTAAGTGTTGGAGAGCAAAAACATAAGGGGATAGAAGTATACCTCGGCACTGCAGTTCAGCATGGGGCCGAGGAAGCCTTCGTTGATCCCCCGCAGCTTATCACGCTGCGCTTGTGGGACCGCGCGAACCATGGCCTCGCGCATGGCCTTCCTGTCCGCGCCAGTCAGTGACTGGCCGGGTACCTTCAACTGCATCTCCTCTGATATATCTGCGGACGACCGTGTAAGAGAAGTTAGCTGAATTTTACAACAGACTTATAAAAAGTGAGGAAAAAGATGGCTAACCAGTGGAGAAGGTTGGAGGAGAAAGGTTGGTGGGAGGAGGCGGTAAAGGAGCTTCCTCCTCCTCCGGACGGCTCCCTTCAGCGTCGCTGGACGGCGGGTTGACCAGCACCGTCCCGATCCAGCGACCGGTCATTTGTTCTGGGGTTAACCTATCCCCACCGTCCGAAGGGACGGACTCCTCACGGACCTGACCAGCAACAGGTTCCGTGGGCTTGGAGGCCCCGCTTTGTGTCAGCCGGGGTTGTTCTCCTTTAGACTGCGTTGTAGCAGTCTGCGACTTTGCCATGGCCGCTGCTTGAGAAGACGTCTTGGAAGCAACCGTCTTTCTCCTCTTGGATGTGTTCGCATCTGGAGTGGACGTGGCCGGCTGCTTCCGCCTGGCCTTCGGGGTGGAAGAGGAGGTCTGCAAAAACACCAAATTAGAACAATTTGATGGCGTCCGTGTGATTTGGGAAAGGGGCTCCCTGCCAGCATGCATGAACGGACATAGAGCGTCCGTGCAAACTCAGGAAGTAGGCTCCTTCCAATATAGCAGAACGGACGCATTAAGAAATGAGAAATTCAAAAAATAAGCTAAGTGTTTACCTCTTTGAGTTGCTCGTACATCTTGAAGCGAGCCTTGTATCTGGCCAAGTCCACCTCGGACATCTCAACCTCCGCTTTTTGGGCCGAGTCAAGCATGGCGTACGCCTCCGCTGCAAAAACAGAAAGCAAAAGTGTTAGAATATTTCTCTGAAGAATTCTATGTGCGTACAGAAAAGTTTATATATCTAGGTGCCCACCTTGGGGCATGTTCTGGTATAGGCCGTACGCAGACATGAAGATAGGGTCCCTAAGCCAATTGGCAAGTGGAACCCAATGGCTAGGAACCCGTTCAGTTTTGTTGCCCCGCCTGACTCGATTAACTTTGAAGTACTCGAGCTGGTGTTCGTGGCTTGGGTGGATGGGCGGCTTGTCAGGCTTGAGGTCTCCGCGTCCGAGTTGAATAGGCTCTAGACGGCACCTGTTCATGCGGAGGTTGAACTCCGCGTCCTGAGTTTTGATACGGTAGAAACGGTGCTTCCAGTCCCTCCACTTACTGACACGGTCGACCACGACCATGTAATCCCTGGTTGCGCTCAAGATAAGCCAACCATCCACCTCCTTTTCCAGCCGAGTGAGTGAGTGCATCTCACAAAAGACCGCAAAGTCTGGTGTAAATTTCTTAGCGATGCACGTCACTAAGTACCCAAAGATGTTCAACCAACTGTTTGGCGTCAGTTGGAAGAGGCCGATGTCATACTCGTCCAGGACAGTCCGGACGAATGGGTGAAGAGGGAAGCGGAGCCCCACATCAAAGGCGGCCCGGTAAACGCAAAACGCTCGTTTACGCGGCTTCTCCTCATCCCAGATAGCCACAGCAATGGCCTTCCTGGGGACTTGAATCTCGAATCCCTCCCCCAAATGGAGGGACTCCTTATACTTCTCAAAATCCTTCTTTAAAAACTTTAGGGCTGTCTCCCCAACCGTACAGGCGTACGGGTCCCTAAAGTTATCGATGTTGGCGACGGTCTCTTCGGCCGCCTCCTCGCCCTCGGCCGTCTCACCCACGGCCTCTTTTTCAACTTCCTCCTCTTCCACCTGGTGAGAAGGGGCACTCCCAAACTCTGAAGACAGCACTCTGTCCAAATCTGCTGCCTCGGCCGAGCTTCGGCCCCTTGAGCTTAGGACGCCCATTGAAGAAGGAACGTCCTCCTCGACCATTGGACGCTTGCCTTTATCCTTGGCAGCGTCCGCCCCATTTCCCGAAGGAGGGGCGTTGCGAATAGGCAGAGCGGACGGTTCTCGGATTGAAATTCCTGTTAAGGGTCTGTCCGCCCCACCCAGTTGAGGCCGAGGTTGAGAAGAAGGGACGGACGAACCAGAAGCGTCCGCCCCCGGGTTGGAAGGGTTGTCCATACAGGCTACCAGTTCAGCCCCATCCATGACTGAATTGGCAAATTGAGGGAACCTAAGTTCCGGAGCGGGTGCGGACGAGGCGCCTTCAGCTCTAAGGCGTTCCTCGAAGGAAGAAGTGACCTCCACGGCCAAGTGATGAGAGCCAGTGGAGGCGGTCGTTGTTTGGGCGGTGGAGTCAGTCTCCACCATTGTACTTGGATCACTAGGGTCATAAGGGACCCTAGGATGAACCAGACTTCCGTCTGGGTTCCTGGCCGCGTTAAGCTCATGCGTACGCATGGTTCTCGCCATTGCCTGTTGGGACAGAGAAAAATAAGTGGGGGTGAGTATGTACGCATCAGACATAGACTCACTCCAGGGAGGAGACAACTCTTCTCCGTCCACTCTAGATTCCTCAGTCCCAGGCGAACGGCCGGCCTCATGAGAAGAGTCGGACGAAGCCGAGTATGGATCCAGAATTGAAGTAAAAGAAAAAGAAAACGAGTAAAAGAGAAAATATAGACGGTCTACCTCTGTACGTTCTGAAAGTTCTGAAGGTGGTGGTGAAGTTCTTGAAGATTGACCGGAAAGCTCAAAAATGCCCGGAAAACTCAAACTCACGGCGGCGCTCTTGAAGATTAAGGGAAAAATAACTTTCTCTCACTAGAACGCTCTGACTTCTCTCTAGAATTCACAATTGGGTAAAGTGTGAAAATGAGAATTCACCTCCCATATTTATAGAGTGAATTCAGGAGGGCAAAATGGTAAAACCATCTTTCCCGCCTAAACACTCAAACGGTAATTTCTTAAGAAATCACTCGAAGAAAGGGCCAGGACGACGTTAGGGTTCTGTTAACTTGTGAAAGAGACCAGATGAACAATTAACACCTTCAGCACTTAGTCTCCAAAAATTGAGAAAATCTAAGAGGAAAAGCGTCCGCCCAGTTCTCAGACGTACAAAGCATGATTAGAAAGCCAGGAAGTACATCTGAAATCATGGAAGCCCAGATTACCCCAAGGAAGATAAGTGGCCGTTCTGGTCAGTTAGGAGATCAACTCCTCCCAGAGTACCAGAACGTCCAGTCCCATTAAAGTGGCCGTTCTGGTCAGTTAGGAGATCAACTCCTCCCAGAGTACCAGAACGTCCAGTTCCATTAAAGTGGCCGTTCTGGGTGGTTAGGAGATAAGCTCCTCCCAGAGTACCAGAACGTCCAGTTCCATTAAAGTGGCCGTTCTGGTCAGTTAGGAGATCAACTCCTCCCAGAGTACCAGAACGTCCAGTTCCATTAAAGTGGCCGTTCTGGTCAGTTAGGAGATCAACTCCTCCCAGAGTACCAGAACGTCCAGTCCCATTAAAGTGGCCGTTCTGGTCAGTTAGGAGATTAACTCCTCCCAGAGTACCAGGACGTCCAGTCCCATTAAAGTGGCCGTTCTGGTCAGTTAGGAGATCAACTCCTCCCAGAGTACCAGAACGTCCAGTCCCATTAAAGTGGCCGTTCTGGTCAGTTAGGAGATCAACTCCTCCCAGAGTACCAGGACGTCCAGAGTGCAAGATCAGAGGAGGCGGCCAGTAAGTGTACGAGCCACCCCCTCTGAGGGGCAAATGTTTAGGGTAAAAATACCCCAGGTACGTGGCCCAATCTCATAGTGACACGTGGCCCAATAAACAGGTGACACGTGGCCCTATAAGAATGTGACACGTGTCCACTGGTCATAGTGACACATGTCAGCCATCTCTAAATGCCCCAATACAAGAATCAGAAAGAGAAAAGGGCCCTGATGACCTCAGGCCCAAATCCCGAGAAAACCTTGAAAGCCGTAAAACGGCGCCCTTTACGACACGTGGCGACTTCTGATTGCGCAGCCAATCATATCACGAAATTCTAGGGTATAAACCCTAGAGGGGTACATGTTCTCACCCCTATAAATACCCCAATCATTTATGATGGGAGGGGGATTTTTGCGACATAACATAAATATAGAGCATTAAAAAGCTCCAACTTCTCTCTACTTTCTCTCTCTAGCCTTTTACGTTTCCGTTCACTAACTTGAGCGTCGGAGGCGAATATTCCGTACACCGGAATATTCGTTATTTTGCAGGTGTCCGAGTCTCATTGCCAGCAGAGCGTGACCAGTATCCGAGGGAATCACAAAAAACCCCGAAACAACCCTGGTTCTCTTTCCTCAGTCAATAACAGACCCTGGATCGACTTCTTCAAGGTCTCTTTCTTTCTCCCTAATACAAAATAAGTACGGTTTTTAAGGAGTATGGAAAAAGTAGAGGAATATTGTATGAAAAAGATAAAAAGTGAAGAATGTTGTATGGGGATAATAAAAAGTAGAGAATATTGTATGGAAAAGTTAAAAAGTAAGTAATGATTCTTTGGGTATGTGTGTATTTTGTATGAAAAAGAGAAAAAGTAAGTAATGAAATTTTAGGTATGTGTGTAATTTGTATGGAAAAGATAAAAAGTAAGTAATGATAAGGTGTTATTTTTAGTAATAGGAGGAACATTTTGAGACACCCAAAATAGTGTATTTGTCTGTAATTATGGGACAGAGGGAGTACTACATTGTGATTTTTGTAATCTATTGTTTGTGTTTTAGGCATTCATCTATATATACTTTGGTCATTTTTTGTAGACTGGAGTTTATCGGTTTTTGCAAATAGCTATATATAATTTTGGACATTGCCAAAATTTCAACTTTTAGATTATGTTGCATTTGTTTTTCTTTATTTTCTTAAAAGTAATTAAAGTCAATAGGATTAAACACAAAAACCCAGGCCATTACTTATTTGTTGTACATATGTTCTAGGATTTTCATATTAATTTTATTTGAAATTAAATGAAAATCTCTATTAAACTTCATTAGATTTTTATATTATTTGCTAGATTGGATGTATATGACGCATAAGATTTATAGCTCGGTATATTTTTATCTACTATGCGCCCCACTAATTGTTTGTTATTAAAATGAACCTCAATTACTTTAAGTTAAAATGTTTGTAATTAATTTAATATATAGTTAGGTAATATCCTGTTATTATTATTGGTTATATCCAAATTTAGTTACTCCCTTCGTCCCTAAATTGCATTCCTCTTTCTAGCATTTATTCCTCACATAATAGAGAGAAAGAGGAATGTAATTTAGGGACGGAGGGAGTACCAGATACAAAAATATGAATGGTTTTCACTACTTATATTAGTATATGCTTGAAAAAGTAAATAATGGAAGCTCATTGTCAAACCATACATATATATATGGAAAATTTTTCAGAAAGGTCCTTAAGTAGGTCTTGTAAAGGTCCTTTTATAAAAATAAAAAATAAAAATAAAATTAAAAAAAAAAGTGGCACAAAAGGTCTTTTATCACACTTAGGTTGTGGAGAGGATCCTTTGAACGGATTCCGACCATTGAATTTTTTTCTGGCCAAAACAAGTCATGGCCAAAACAAAATGCAGATATAGTAGAATATACTTTTGTGGTTTAACTTTTCGTATTGATCTACTTTGAATTGAACACAATCTCTATTAAACTTACTTAGATCAATTCTTTGTTACTTTAAATTCAGATGAATGTAATCAATAAAAATTGTAGGTAATAATCTATTATATTATTGGTTATATCCGAATTTATTATATACTTAATTTTGTTATTTGATTTTTTATATTGATTTTGTCAACATATCCTATGATTTTGTAAATTATTGATGTTTTTATCACGCCTAGCATTATGGTAATGTTTATCTTTAATAATGCAACTAGTGTGTAGCCCGGGTGTTGCACTGGGTTGCTACTTTAACTATTCTTTGTGATTATATGTATTTGATATTTATATATTTTTTTAATTAGATCTTGTAATAATCAATTAATACATCTATTTTCATGTTATAACATAGTGGATGATTGGCTTAGATGGTTAGATAACCATCCTTTCTATAAGAGGTTGGGTGTTCGATTCCCCTTATCATCATCTTTTTATATGAAGCAATATAGGATGATGTGGCATGAAGATTCAAGTTGATTGAGTTGTGATGATGTGGCATAATGAGAGATTGAATAAGTGACGTGACGTGGTCTACGTGGCATATAGACGTTCTTAGTAATGCCTTTTAATATATAAGTATAGATAAACATGGTATGTTTGATCAATAATCGTGTAAAATAAATTTAAAAAGAGGATAAATTTGGTAAATTGAATATTAATAGAGTCTTTGGATAATAACTGATTTACTTTCCCTCAAATTTTAGTTTAACCTGAGATTTTGTTTACTTTTTCATGCAATTTGGTAATATTAATAAAAGCTTAGGATAATAACTCACATACTTTCCCTCAAAAAATGATAAAATTTGGAAAAATACCATAATTTAATTAGTGTTTATGATTTTAAATCTATGTTTTTTAAGGAAATATTTTAAGTCTTTTTTTTCTAAAATAAGATCAGATTCGTTCAAAATTTTTCTTGACATGCTTATCGTAAAATAAAATCAAAATGTTGGTTTCCTGGCCTCCACGTCGAAAAAATCATAAAGTTGGAATTTTTACAATACTCAAATAACATATGGTCATTCGTCAAACACATTAAACTTTATTATTTAGGTAATAACAAAAGTACACATAAGCTAATTCCTGAGCTATAAACAGATCAAAAAATTTACACTTGTGTTCTACGGATCAAACAAGGTCTATGAGAAGAATTTTTTTAAAAAAAAAATGTATCTTCTTCCTTTGACCGATTTGCTCATTATATATCTTTGTACCTTAAAATTGCGTCTTCTTCCTCTGAACGATTTGCTCATTATATAGGTTTGGACAATAATTTTTTGTTTTTTGGTTTGTGTAATTTGAAATTCAATCCAGCTTTCTACAAGGTAAAAAAATCTTATATTTAAAACAACCAATAATCAAAATTGAAATTTAGATTAACAATGGAAGGTGTTTGATTTAAGATCTATTTGAAGAATATTGCCTATATGATGGCTGTTGATTGCTTATTTTTAGGAAATATTGTTACTAAATGATACATAAGTTATCCCATATAAATTATCGTCCAAATCTTTTCAAATATTCTATTATGATATCTAACGTATTGTTTAGGAAATAAATCAATTATATACAATATATAGTGTTTTTATCAGTTATTTTTTATAAATTTAAATTAAAAATAAGACTATACTAATTAAAAAACGATAGTCGTAGAGTCGTAATACCTAACCATTGGGTAAAATACTAGATACAATGAAATCACATTTAACATTATCTTGAGGAAAAAGAATATTTTTGATTCTCATTAATATAGCTAGATTACGTGTATATATAAAACAGAAGCATGATATGTCCTCATACAACTAGCAATAGTAACATAAATTAAGCCTAGATATAAGGATTAAAATATTAGCTTTCCCTATTTTATAAATACAAAAATATATTTACTATATTTAACAATTTTCCATTGTATTCTTTCAAAAAAAAAAACAAAAAAAAAATAAATAAATAAAAGAGTTTGCCGTGTAATTGATCTATCTCCACATTTTTTTTCATTTGGTTATTATATAGGTTTCGTCCGATATTAATTAGGATATGACATTACTTATATATTTAGAATTGGTCTCAATATAATCTCCTTAATTATTGTAAAGGTATAATAATAAACAAAGACGGTTCATTATTTTCATTAATAACAAACAAGTATCCAAGTAATCCAACCATTGGGTCACACGATAGATAAGAATAATCATCTAATTTGACAATTAGGTTGCCATTAGAATATCTCTAAAGGTGGTTTGATTGAGAGTTAGGGCTTGTTATCTTCAGCTTATTTTCAGTCCAATTCAGTTCAGTTCAGCTCCAATCAATTCAAATCAGTTTAATTCAGTTCAGTTCCTAATTTCCTTCTCTCATAAAATATTCAGTTCAGTTTAGTTTAATTCAGCTCAGTTTAGTAAATGAGAACATGCCCTTAATTTAATTTTGAGGAATATGCATACAGAAATCAAACCACAATAGCAAATATATAAGTGAACATTCATATCAAACTTGGTATATATACATTGTGACTTAGCTAGTGAATGAGGATTAAGGACCACGATCCTATCCGCTATCAATTAAGAAAAATATTATGATATCAATGCATGCGCAATATGACTAATAATTAGCAATGTCCAAAATAACGTATGGTCGTAGACAAAATAAACAATAATACTGTATTTTATAGGTAATGTCCTATTAGAATTTTGGTTAATGCCTTATATGCAAACATAATTGAAAACTATATCTTCTTTTTATCGGATCAAACAAGTATTCCAAAACAAAAATCGTTGTCTTCTCCAATTTGCCTCACAAACCCAGATTTCGAAAAATTGTTAATTTTTTTTTTATTATTTTTGCATACACATAATGACCGATTTTGCATTCTTTGTTTGCAATTATCCAATTAACATATATTATTTTAGGATTACAAACAATCCCAGATTCACACATGAATCCAAATTTCGAATGAATTCAAACTTCACATATAATATGTAGATCGATGCATATTTTCAATTTTCATTGATGTGCAAGTGTATTTACAGGACAAAGATTACCATAATGGTGGCTTATTTCATCCATAGATGAAGAACCTTGAGGAACTTTGAAGAACGGTGAAGAACATTGAAGAACAATTTTTTTTATTTACTTAATTTTACATTTTTGATTTAATTAATAATTGACTTAAATTAAATAATTTTGCAAATTAAAAAAGAATTTTCGGAAAATCAAAAATTATTTTTGGAAAAATGAAAAAGAAATAAAATTGGAAAATACTAAAAATAAGGTTTGACCAAGATTTTAAGAAAAAACATAAATCAGCCAATAATAATTATGTATAGTCATGGTAATGAAATATTATATATCATGATTGATATTATCGTATCTTCTATTTATGTGAGGATATATTTAGCAAATTAAATATCATCTTGAGCTATTTAGTTAATATCCTATTATTCTAGGATTTCTTTTGATTCTAGAGGAAATGATTACAAACAATATATATTCATATTGACATTAATTAGAAGGATGAGCTATTCGATTCTATTTTCCTCTCTAATTTATCACATGGTCATAGTGAGAGTGACCATACTAGAATTTTTATTCTTTTTTTTTTTTGTTTTTTTTTAATGTTATTCACTTTTTTGAATTGCTTCATAGAATGTCAAACTATCTTATGATAGTAACTAATAGCCTAATACTTTGTATAAAATTTTTAAAAATAGTAAAATTTTACACACAAGTATTCAACGCTATAGAACTAATAATTAAGTAAGAGAAGATGGATAATGAATTAAACTTTTAATTGTTGATTCCATGTAATGACTTAAACTATTATTACCCAATATCAAATGCTAGTTTGTTTTTTTTTTTTTTTTGGTGTTTAGAGAGCCACAAGGACGGGAGATGAGAGTGGATTCCAAGATCTTTTAAAACCGGGAGTGAAGCTCTAACCACTTGAACTATACTCCACTCTCAATACCAAATACTAGTTAATTAGTCAAACAAATGTGCAATACAAAAATAGTGTAAAATTAAAATAACAAATGAGAAGCAAAGAGAAAATGAGCTACAATTTATTGCTTGGATATCCAGAAAATAGAACTGTCTAGAATATATCTCAATCAAAATGATTTTAACTACTACAATGTCTACAAAAGTACAAAGTATATATATTCTGGATATGAAAACCAAAAAATGCAAATTACAAATGTAATAATTGAGTGTAAATATAGTCTAAGATAGTGGTATAGATCAAATGGCCGATAATCACCTCACCTAATAACAAGAATAATGTGTTGGGTATAAATGGGGTTTTTGTTAAAGAATGTAATTGTAAAGAATTTGGTTCCAAACATCAGGAACTCCAGGCAAACACCAATGACTGCAATCCATTGAAAAGAGCCCATAAATAGAAGGGTGTGCATCTTTTCTTAACAATGATAGTTGTGTAACATCAAGCAATGTCACCGGCGTCTTGATCTTGCTTAAGGCTCGCTTCACAACTGTCACGGCCTCAGGCATCGGTCCGGGGTAGTTGTACCCTATCACTGGTTGTGTTTGTCTTAAACAGTTTATAGCCCCTGGCTCATTCCAGTCACTCCCACTGGTTTTTACAAAGTTCATATTCCAACATTCATGGTCAGTTAGAAATGCTTAATTAGGAAAACTATGAAATGAATATACCAAGTACGTAGTATATTTCAATTGACAATCATTTAAGCTTATACACGAGAAAATACGTACAGAACATTGTTTTCTTTACCTAAATATTGTTATAAATATAAGTTTGCTTTTATGGGTTAAAAGTTGATTAACATATTATGAATTGTTTTTGTTGATTTCACTAGTGCTAGGTTTTAATTAAATGTACATAAACTATATAGTATTAATTTAGAGAGGGTTGATATAAATGCTTACTTGTAATGAGAGGGAGAAATTCCTTGAAAGAAGACTTTAGTTTTTGAAGGGTTGATGTTGGTATCTAACCAATGACCCCATGTACCAAGTGCTCTTTCAAAGGCAACCATGCGATTCATGTCTTTAAGCGTTACGTTTCCGATTCGGATAAAGTCCCATCTACACAACCCAAACATTTCACACATAAGAAAGTCCATACTAAAAAATGTCGTAAAACTCGTGACCTTGATTTATCTATTTAGCAGTGAATATTGCCTTGGAAAAATCGTTAGAACTTAAAACATAACGTAAAAAGTTAGGATCGAGTGGAGGGACTAACGGTTGTGTGGGTCCACGACGACCCCACCAATGCCAAGTGTTGAAGATGAGCATGTCCATGCCTCTCCATAATCTACCTCCAGTGATGGAATCCAAATCTAGAACTCTTCCAAATCTTCTCCTTACAACATCTACCAAATACACACTTCGGTCTATCATCACTCTAACTCCATAATCCTGTATCAATATTAGAAATTATAGACTATAGTCTAAACCACATTACATCTTTATGTGGCATATTACACCTATAATGCAAGAAATTTTTTAAAATAAAATCATATGTTGTAAATGTGTTATAAACATAATGAAATTGAAATAATAGACTTACCGTAAAAGTGAATGTAGAAATCATGTCTTGTCGTGTGAGAGTATATCTAGCTGTAGGTACACCCGAGACTAATAGGCATGAAAGAGATTGCCATTGATTTAGACTTAGTGAATCTCCCACAAACATTATGCTCTTCCCTCTGAATTTTTCTAAGAAATCTCTAGCATTGAATCTGCAACATCAAATATTTTTACACAAACTTGATTAGCTTGAAATTCCAAGCATTAGGTTTTTTTTTTTTTTTTTTTTTTTTTTTTTTTTTTAAAAAAAAAAATTATATTTATTTTAACGCAAACATTAGCTAGTCATTTTATAGGAGTACTAAAACTAGATAATAAAATGATACGTTTCTTTCATAATATAATCTTATTAAGATTTACGGATTTCTTACAATAATCAAATGCGGCCTAGGCGAATATAAACTATAACACTTGAGGGTGGAGGATGCTAACACAATTTCTGTTTCCATGACCTAAAACTAAATCATAGCTATAGGAAAAGCTCCTCCCGCTAGACTAAGGCAAGCTTGGTTAGGATGGGCATGTAGAATGCCTAATTTTGAGCTTTTGACTATTGGCATCCTTCTCAAATGATGCAATGCCATATCGACATACATAGAAATAGAATTAATAATACGAGTGACATATAAATCTTATGCACAATTTTTGCAATTGTAATAATTAAGTTCGGTTACCCCATACATCCATCAAGATCTGAAAAATCCAGATTAAAAGAGACTAGATTTTAAATCAATAAATAAAATTGACTCATTATTACTTAATTAAGAAGAAGATCACAAAGATTTTTGGGTTTTTTTATTGACCTAACACAATTATGTATAGATCTAATGTAAGGCACACACATAAAAGATTAGATTATAATGTGTTACATTAAAGTACAAAAAGAGAGGCCCATGAAATGGGAGACACGAAATAAGACATAGAAACACGGTTCCCAGCGTATAGCCCGTGAAAATGTAGCTCACATCTATGTTGGGCGTCGGTGGACTAAATTACATAAAAGAATCTCTGTCCTATCCAATCTATAATATCATATGATATGGTCCATTACCCAATGTGCCAGTTAACATCTACGACGTGTGATTTATGTAATTTTCTAACCTTGTTAAACTTTTTATCTGTCGGTGCATTATGCATATCATATGTTCTACTAATGTCTAATCTTTATGCTCCTAACACCCATGTCACTTTTTTTAATTAACTCCTTACGCTTAAAGTGTAATCTAATAACTCAGGCTGAATTGACTCATAAAGAGTGTTTTTCCGATAAGATTGTTATTTTACGTGTTGTGTCACACCATGACATATCACTACTCTCCGCACACATTATATACTACCTCCGTTACACATTATTTGCAACGATTTGACATAAAGTAGAGAGGAAAAATGTCCAATCATTGCAAATAATATGTAACGGAGGTAGTATTAACAATAATGAGAGCTCTAATCGTACGAATAAGGAAATTCCACCCCAAGCGCCCTCACTCGATCAGTCCCTCACTTGGCAAAATGCAAAGCTCATAACTTAAGGATCTACGGTAATACTGTAATAGATTTACCACATGAGCCAAACATTTCCTTTTTCTAAAATCTAATCTAATATAGATATATATATATAAAGGGGAGTTTTTTCCCGAGTTTTTAAAGAACCACGTAGGATTTAATTTTCTTAGAGCGTCACGTAGGATTATAAGTTTTAATCGTAGCCAATCAAATAAGAGATTAATATATTATTTTAGAATTAAATAATTCAAATAACACGTAAGTAAAATTGGCGAATGGGATTTTTAAGTTTAATCTAATTAAATATAAATTATTATCTTTTGATATAAAGAACTTTATCTAAATATGTAACAAATTTTAGCATATAAGTTAAAAAAAATATTTTAAAAATTTCAAACAAACCGTGTATCGCATGAGCTTCATCTAGTGAATATATATTTAGATGAATAATATACCGATAGATTACCCAGTCAAGAAAATAAGCTAAACCACTAATTTTTGGATGGAAGACTAATGACAACAACAAGATCCAACTTTTTCTTGTTTATAATAAGAATCATAAACTAAGACCAAAATTTATTTATTTATAACACATACGGAGTAAATAGTATAGAGGGAGTAACTATCAACTAACATTAATAAAGGTACAAATTTAATTATAGGGGAGTAAGGCCGTTAGGAGGCACAGGAAATTAATACAACAAAGTACATGTTAGATGAAGGGATTATAAAGGCAAACAAAGCATGGATAAAACTGCTTGGCATATTCTATGGCTAAATGATAGGGAAAAATATTCAAAATGTATAGGAGTAATCACTAACTGCACACCATTCTTACTGCTTGGAATGTTTTACCCGCCAAATCTTACTTAAAGAGTCTAAATGTCTAAGTATGTAGTAACTCTATCTATATGAATTTTTAACGTGCATGCATAACACACGTCGACACATATATAACACGCATTGCACACACCACTTTACATGTTCGTGAAATAATTTATTTGATAGGTATTATGTATTTTGTTATCTCAATTTGAGTAGCTTGTATGTTTTGGCATCGGTCTTCTCGTCTTTGAGCTTATTTTTTTCTATGTAATACACTTATCTTAGAGGGGACCAAGATGGACCCGATCTTGACCCGGTCTGATTTTGGGTGGCTATGGAGTATGGACATAATTACATAAACATTCAGCCGCCTCATGATCACCTCTATCTTATCAGTCATTCTCATTAAAATTTAATTTGAATAGCTTATTTATGTGAAGCAAACTGAGTAATTCTTAATGTCAGTCTACAATACTCTTTGAACAATGAAGACAATTGACTTTATTCTGTAATCAAAGAATATATTGTGATATTAGTACTTCATGAGTCCCATTTAAAAACAACACTTTAAACTAAATTCAGAAATTTCATTTTTATAATAAAAAGTTTAAAAATGACAAGATTGGGATGCATGTTCATAAAATGATTAAAATCAATTTTAAAAAAGTTACTGTAATTATAAAGAGTGGGTTGCAGAGTTTGTGTGATCTAATTGATTAATTGGTCACGTATAAATTGTTGCTACTTGTCAAAATCCTAGCTGCTCCTCTATTCTATTTCATTTTTACTGTAAAAGAATATTGTCAGGAGCACTTCATTCAAGGGTAAAACCCAAACAAAAAAAAATAAAAAAAAAAAAAAAAAAAAAAAAAATTCAATCAGTAATCAAATGTTCAATGTTAAGGAGCTCCTTTATGATGGAATTAATTTATACGAAAATTCAAATTGAGCTACTATGTATTTGGTTTGATTTATTTGTCGCTTACAACTTCACTTTCAAAACAGGATTAAATCGATTGGCTTCAATCTAAATTGACTCAAACAAGTCATACTCATCACCTCAATACTATCCAAACCGCAACCAATCACAACGACCCATTAGCACCTCTACTTATAACCCATTATGGTTTAGAACTCGTTTGAAAGTTAGGGGCGAAAAAAAGACTTGAAGAAAACGATATTGATAGTTAAAATAATTCATTGGGGTCAATTGTAGTTGGGTCTTGCTTGTTGTAAATTGTAAGCCATAATGGCTGAATGAATAAATTGTCATTTGCCAGTCTTTTTCTCAATTGGGGTACCAATACAACACAACACAACAATGCTGGTATTAACTGTCTATTGGTGTGCCCACTTCAATTTTATTTATTTCTCTTCAATTTAAAATCACTTTTCATCTTAGCCCAAAATTCATCATTTAATAAATTCTACAAAAGGTTTTGTGTGAGACCTGACTCACGTGAGACCGGGCTCAATAACAAAAGTCCAATAAAAAGGCGCGGGCTAACTAAAGCCGATCGTGAGGCCCGCAACACCAAAAACATGATAATGGACTCACGTGAGTCCATCTCACCCAAAACTTTACCTAAATTCTATGTCACTTTGTACTAATATTAAAAATTAAATAATTTTATTAAAACATATTGTCAACTTAGCCTATAAATCATCATTTAATAAATTCTACTCTATGTCACTTGGTACTAATATTAAAAATTAATTAATTTTATTAAAACATACTCGTATTATCAACTTAGCCTATAAATCATCATTTAATAAATTCTATGTCACTTTGTACTAATATAAAAAATTAAATAATTTTAGCTGTAAAGTTTAACTTCTTTTTCAATAGGTGTGAGTATGTGACCGACAAAAAGCCCGTGCTATATTCACCCAATCGCCGCACGCTAATTTACCAAAAAAGTGATCAATTGTTAAAATTAAATTAATAAAATAACAAATATTCCTCAACTTTGATGCGTAATTTTCCCTTCATCATAAGATGTTGAATCCTAAATACACCACGACATAGATTTGCCTTCATTAACCCCAATAAAAAAATTACAATCTCCAATGCCAAATTGCCAATCTTATTGGCATACGTGTTCTTAAGAGTGCACGTTAATTACTTTGTCACTTTGCACAATTATCGTCTTTTCGAGTTTATATTATCTGACCACTAAACTAATTTTTTATTCTACTCCATACAATATTTATCACTTAATAACACTTCAAATTAGTAGCTTTAGTTTAGTATAGTGTACTTATTGTTAATGTATTCCCATTTTAGAAACCCAATTGAAAGAAAATGATTTATGGTGGTATGATATTATTGATATAAGTTCATATGATTGATAAAGTTGATAATTACACTTACACCCACCAACTTTATATTCCAATAAATAAAGTAATTCCTTTAATATACTTTCTTGTTCATTAGCTAGATCAAGAAAGAATTTCAAAATGAACCTTTCAACAATGAAACAAAGTTCAACCTAACTTTGGCTTTCCAACAATATTCACATTAATTTTGGAATAATATCCAAATCTACATTACCCGCGTGTTCTGTTCACCTGATTTTTTTTTTCATCGAAACCAATTTTTACTACGAAATACATAAAAAGCAAGAACTTGCATCAAAAAAATCAGAAAAATTACCTGGCTAAATTGCAAGAAAGAGGCTTCCAACCATAATGAAGATAAAGTTGATCTCTTCTACCATTTTTGAGGCAATTGAATTCCTTCTGAATAAAAGGGCAAGCAGAGAAATTGTAAAGAGGAAAAGAGAAATCAGCAACCCATCTTCCTTTGAAATAATCACATCTATTTCTATTAATATTGTTGCTATTATTATTATTGTTACTAATAATAGTATTTCTTTTACTAGTATTGTGTTTACTACTATTTCTTCTGCTGCTACTTCCTCCTTCTGCTATCATGATTCCACCAATCAAGAGGAGAGAGATTATGCATTTCGCCCATAATCCCATTTCTTTCTCTCTCAACAACTAGAGAGAGAAAGAGTGTTTTTTTTTTCCTCTCTATTTTTGCTCCTATTATATTTGAGTTTGTTATCTTTAATTTGATGCGGGTGTATTTTGCATATATAGTGTGCTTAGGTTCGGAAGTTTGGTTTTTAAATTGTGTGTTTATTTTTTTATTGTAGAAATTGAATAAGGTAAGTGTGTGTGACAGTGTTTGTGTTCTGTTTGTGTTGGTGTGGACTGTGAGTCTGTGACCTTTTTACATTGTGGCCAACATATGTTTAGTCTTGTCGTTTAATCGATATAAGATAAATTTAACCATTATTTTAGTATAAGTTATTGTAAGTCTAAGTGTCTATTCTTTTCACCGTAATTTCATTTCAGTTCAGTTCAACTCCAATTAGTTTCTTTTAGTTATAAGTATTCAACAAGTAATGCTATCAAAACTTATCGCATTAGTTATTTACATTAAAATCAAGGGTATCGGGTTTAAAGTTACTCTCAATTTATAAGAATGGAACGTACTTCGAAATGGTTGAATGAAGAAATCTGGACTCGGATATGAAAAATGATAAAAGCCTTTTTAAAAGAAAGATTACATGGCCTATTATGATTGACTAAACTAACTTGAACTGGCCTGAATTGAACTGGACTTATTGGAACTTAACTTAACTTAACTAAATTGAATATTTTATGAGAGAAGAAAACTATGAATTGAACTGAACTAAACTTATTGGAATTGAACTGAAAATAAGCTGAAGAGAACAAGTCCTAAGAGCATGCACAATTCAAGGCAAATTTGTCAAAAAAAAAAAAAAAAAAAAAAAAAAACCCCTTTAGATACACCATTTTGTGGAAAAAAAAACATTTTAAAAGCTTTATCGGCACAAAAAAAAAAAAAAAAAAAAAGCTAAGTTAAAATTTTTTTGTTCAAAGAAACCTAGTATCTAACACTAATTAACTTAACTAACCTCTAATCTCTTCTAATTACTCCCTAACCCTCACTTAACTATTTAATAATAAAATTAATTTATAAATAATAACAATAATAATAATAATAATAATAATAATAAAACACACCACTCTTACCACCAGCCACCCTCCTTCCTTTCCCCCACCCCTGGCGGCAGCCCCTTCCCCCAACTTAGTCGCGCGCCTTAAGCCCTCCACCTCCGGCTAACCCCCTTCCAAAACCCTAAACCTAACAGCCCACCTTAAGCTTATCAAAACCTAAAGCAAAAAAGGAGAAAATCAACAACGAATTCCACAAATTAAGCGAGGAAACTTTGGGTTTTTTTTACGATAAAACTTTTAAAAGGTATTTTTTCACAAAATGGAGCATTTAATAGTTTTTTTTTGACAAATTTGTCCACAATTCAATTTACACATTAATCACTCTACTTTGATTTAACATGACACAATATTGCAATTCAATAACAACAATTATTTTTGAAATTAACAATAAAAGGAACACATCTATCTATCTACAACTAAGGGCCTGTTCATATTTACTGAACTGAGCTGAACTGAACTGAACTGAACTGATTGGAGCTGAACTGAACTGAACTGAACTGATTGGAACTGAACTGAACTGAACTGAACTGAATTGAGCTGAAATGAATATTTTATGTGACAGGGAAATTAAGAGCTGAACTGAACTGATTGGAACTGAACTGAACTGATTGGAACTGAACTGAACTGAACTGATTGGAGCTGAACTGAACTGAAATTAAGTAAATATGAACAGGCCCTAATACTAAAGTAGAAACCGCTGCATCATTAATTTATCCACATTGTACACATGTCAGCTTCTCCTTTAATTTTTCCCGCCTAAACTTTTATTCTCTTTCACATTTTTTTTATGGAAAAACTAAATATTAACTACAAAATACCCTTTTTTTTTTGAGAAAAAGCAGGGGAATTAAATATCACTCATGAGATGACAAATTGTCCATAAGTACATAAGGAGTTATGCCACTTGGACAACAGTTAGCCCAAAGTTGTTTACACCATATGGAATAATACGAGCTGTGCGCTACAAAATTCCCTTCCCACTTAACATGAGACCATGAAATATAATACTGTACATTAAACTCTTCACAATTTTTTTAATAAACCTTTTGGCAACCATTTACTTAATTACCCAATGAAACATTAGTGTTTAAATATTGTTTTCTATAGCTCTTTTTTTTTTTTTTTTTTTATTATATCCGTGTATCACACGGGAGCTAATCTAGTAAGAATATGAAAGTATATATATATACACACACGTTAGCATATATAAAACATTAAAAACACATAAAACTAATATTGTACTTCCTCCCCCCCCCCCCCCCCCCCCTTTTTTAGTCCATCACTTTCTGAAAATGGAAACCTCAAATTTAATGAATCACTTTCTGTTATAGTTAATAAAATCTCTATCTCTCCACTTATTTATTTCTTTCCATCTCTGTCATCTCCAAAATTTGTTTAAGAGTCCGCAATTTTGAAAGTGATGAATCCAAAAAATGGAGAGGTTGTTACATACACTCGGGTGTACCGTATACCCATAAGTATTTGTTCTCATTTTGATGATTGTTTTTCATTTGATCATTAAATGAAGAACATAAACTAAACTTAGGTTAGTTGGGTCACTTGGGTGTACGTACACCCGGGTGTACATAACAAATTCCATAAAAATGGAGGAAGTATTTAATGATAGAGTATTAAAACTTATTCATGGGCCTCAACCATTAGCTTAACTTTTTGGTTGAGATTGTCCACTAGCATGGTATCGGAGCCAGCATGACACAAAGGTCATAGGGTCGAATCTCATCCGTCCACCCCTCACTTTCAAGTGAAATATTAAGCGCATGGTATAAGGAAGACCCATGCTGCATCCACGCTTTAAAGCCCAAAATGCTCTCGTGTAAGGGGACGTGATAGAGTATAAAAACATATTCTTGGGTCTCAATCATTAGCTTAAGGTTGAGATGGTCCACTAACATTTAAGTGTTTATTTTAATTATACAATGTTGAGCCCAATAACAACCCACATGTGAGCATTCTCTTGCCCCACACTAATTCACTAAAAAGGGGGAGTGTAGTGGTAATGGAATCCCACATTAAAAGAATTCAAGAGTTACCATCACAATATAAGGCTAAGGGGCTACT
This sequence comes from Chenopodium album, assembly GCF_948465745.1. NCBI lineage: Eukaryota > Viridiplantae > Streptophyta > Magnoliopsida > Caryophyllales > Amaranthaceae > Chenopodium > Chenopodium album. Next base: position 31,677,585 of record NC_137855.1, read on the forward strand.
CCCCTCATTGCCATATGGTTTTGAGGTGGAACCTCCTTAGTCTTGTGAAGTGGTGGACTTACACTCTCCTGTGACCGGTGCAGCCCGGACCTGTATTTAACATGGTATTAGAGCCAGACCCACAATCTCACAGTTGGGGCCTTAATGGCTAAACTATATTGGGCCAAAAATTATGGACAGTTCACATGTGATGGGAAGTGTTGAGCCCAAGAACAACCCACATGTGAGCATTCTCTTGTCCCACATTAATTCACTAAGAAGGGGAGTGTAGTGGTAATGGAATCCCACATTGAAAGAATTCAAGAGTTACCACCACATTATAAAGCTAAGGGGCTACTCCCCTCATCGCCATATGGTTTTGAGGTGGAACCTCCTTGGTCTTGTGAAGTGGTGGACTTACACTCTCTTGTGACGGGTACGGCCAGACCCGTATTTAACATATATACAACAATGTTATTGAGGGATCACAACTAGTTGTTGAAATTTTCTTATTAAACATGAGTGTAATACATTTGTCTTAGTTAATTAACAAATATAATAATTTAATAAGGTGATCATAGATAAGCCAAAAAGATTATATAAAAGGAAAAGATACATGTTGCATATAAGAAGCTTAATCAAAATGGAAACAATAGACAATAAATAAACATTTATTACATAGCTTCACTCGTAAATTATTGGTAAATTTTCAATTTAATACTAAAAAGGAAGTTGTAGTGAATATATCAAGCATTACCCCAAATGTGAACCCCACTGTGATCATACACTTAAGTACGGTGGCATCCAAAGGGAAAGAAGATAGAGCAAAAGAGTCGACAACAAGTTTTAGGAACTTGTAAACCGTTCACGAGATGAAGGTTACACCCCTTAACGATCCAGGAGATCGTTAACTCCAATAGGTCTGGAACCATGACTGGTAGTTCGGGGATGAGGGTACAAATCCAACCTAAAAGAGATTGAACCTGCCCTAATAATATGCCTCTACTTTATTCTGATCGTATTCATGTGCGCTTTCTGACTAACATGCAATCAATAGGTTTACCCTAAACCTGTTTATCTTTGTTGGTTGAATATAAATGCACAAATAAATCTATTATTGGCGATCACTTGAATTATAATCATATTACCCTAAACAAGATTATTAATCATCTTATTAAGCGCGATTACAAGTACAAATTTCCTTTAAACATACATAAAAGGCGTGATCTAGCAATAACAATAAATATATATCAAGCAACATAATAATAATCATAATTAAAATAATCATAATCATAATAATAATTATCATGTTAAAGCATAATAATAGTAAGATCCTAGGCATGATACTAACAAGATTAATAATAAACCCTAGCATGTCACTAAGCAATAAAAACCAAAGCTTAACCCTAACATGATATTAGGAAAGACAATAAAAGGCATCATAGAAATCACAATTGTCATATTTGATATTAGAAATTAAAGTTATTACCGTAAACATGGTACTAGGAAGATCAAAACATCCTAACATGACATTAGGAATCAAAATAACAATCTAAACATGATTTCTAAATCATAATATCAATAAATCAATTAAAGCACTTACTTGGATGCCTCGTATCTCTTTCTAATAGCAAAATACACACATTAGTAACTTCAAGGACAATAATAAAATTAAAGAATTAAATTAAATAATTGAAAGAGAGATTTGGGACCAAACCCTCAAAAATTAAAACCTTTCACGTCTAGGGCGAAGGCAACTTCGAACTTGGCTAGGTGTGTCTAGATCTTGTGAATGCGGAATTTTGTATGCAAAAAGGCTAGTATAGAAAAGAGAGAGAGAGAGAGAGTAATCAAGAACTTCTTGATGAAAGTTGGTGAGAAAAGAGAATTAAAAAATTGATGAAAAAGTTAATGATAGAAGTTTTAACGATTGAAAACAGAGGTTTTAGGAGGCTATTTATGGAGAAAATCAGCCGGATATGATAAAAAACGAATTAGAATTTCGAAAAGAATAAAACACGACCGCAGCGCCAAACACGCGCGTGTCGCCAGAGACGCTGGAGTGCAGCGCCAAACGCCAGGTCTGTCTCCATGCTCCAGGTCTGTCGCCAGACGCTGGTCCTGTCGCTTGACGCTGAAAATAAATTTTCACGCATTTTCTTAATTGATAAAATTTAGCCGTACGAGAGGGCAAAATCATATTTTTCTTAAAAACACTTCTTTTATTCTATCAAAACTCTTAAAAGTCAACTAAAGTCAATTTATCAATGCTAATTAAATTAGGATTCAAAAGAACCTTCTAGAAGAATCTAGAAGACTATAATCAATTCTAATCACGTTAGGAATGATAAATTAATATTAGGCCCTTCTCTAGATCATTGGGCCGCATATAAATATCAAGACGGGCCCAGTTTAGTAATTTGGCCATAACTTCCTCATTATTCATCGGAATTGGGCTTATAATATATCGTTGTAAAGCTTTTTTTGAACCCGACCCAACTACACTATTATTGAACCCTTGCCATGGACCAAACCAAACTGGATTGGCTATTTTCTTAAAATAGGTTTTCAAAAACAGAGAGAAAGAAAAGAAATTAAAACTAACCACAACTCTAGACTTTCCACACTTTCACTTCATTCGATTATGATTTGACGTGAAAGGTACTCATCAATGGGTTTGGTTTTGGGGAGACACAAATGGGTGTCTACAGAAGCTCCCACTTTGACTGAGTTTGTAGAAACGCAAGTTTCGAAAACAAAACTCAAAGTAGCGATAGGGACGGAGTGATTCAGAACGTTCTGCGATCCTAAATCATTCTTGTAACGCCAATACCTGCAAAACTAGTATTAGTTTAATAGATAAAAGAGTTAAGAAACGCGTATCTTGCACCGTCGAGCGCACGTCTCTGAATGTAACCGATTTGTTGTTGTATTGTTGTTGTTTGTGACAACCTTCCGCAAGCTAGGGAATGCTATCCTCCTGTTTTAACAATCTTCCCCAAGCTAGAGGATACCGCCTGAAGACTTTTATGCTTGTAACTGCCTCCAATTTTCGCCGTGATAGTCTTCTACAAGCTAGAGAACACTATCGAAGATTGCTTCTCTTGAAACGATCTTCTACCGCCTTGTGACCATCTTCCGCAAGCCAAGGAATATGATCAAAGATAACTTCGCTTAAAATCACCTTCAGTTGTTTGTGACAACCCTCTACAAGCCAGGGAATGTTATCGAAGATATCTTCGCTTGAAGTTATCTCTAGTGGTTGCGATAATATTCCGAAGAAAATTACCGAAGATCAACGCTTGTCAATCCTTAAAAGCTCGCTTGAACTTTGCTTCCGCTATGCTAGCACGTCGGTGCTTTTTTTGCTTGTGAACCATTATGTCGGTGCCTCTGCTGTTTATGAACCATTATATCGGTGCCTCCGATGAGCCAATGCTTAGGCGCTTTAAGCTAAGTGAGATGATCATTTATCAGGTCAATCACTTAATGCGATTGTAATCGAGTTGATTACTAGATCATATCAAGTTGCTTAGAGGGGCTAAATAGCGTACCAAGGAACCCAAACTGCTGCACGAGGTCCAAATAACCATATTACAGGGCCACAAACTTTGTCGCCGTACTAGCGCCTGCTGGAAGGACTTGTCGCCGTGCTTTTTGCTTGTCGCCAGGCGACAATTTCGTCATCAGGCATTGCACTCGAGATTTTTAGATAAATCCTCTTTCCTTATGCTGCTGCTGTTCATTGCCTGGTTTCGCTCCGAACCTTTAAGTTGGTTGTTTCCTTTCAACCAAATCTGCTTAAATTAAAGCTCTTCATCTCTAATTTGTAAGTTTTGCTTAATCCCCTCTTATCCTTTAAGGAATCTCATGCATTTATATTCGCGGTTTTTCGAAAAAAATCCGGGAATATTCTTACTCGTTTGCTCTTTGGATTGTGCCTGTATTTATACTTTTTACTATAGGAATTTGCTCATCTCTTTAATTATCTTAGGACTGTCCTAAGGCTCAATTAAGACTTAATGTGTTTTTAGCACATATGAATTGTCATGACTCGACTCAAAGTGTTTAACACATGCGTTAGAAAAAACTCGAGATGATATGACACAACATGACTCAACGTACATGACTCGTGTGTATGCACAAAAAAGCAAAAAATTTCCGTCATTTTTTGTGGAGGGTACCGACTTTTAAAAAAAGAAAGACATAAAAAGTAAGAAGTTTTTGAAGGTGCATGTTAAATGAGCTTAGCCAAGTATATGAACTTGATGTTGTCTCTCAAGGTGCAAAGGTTAACTCATCCTAGGCTATCCTAGTTGACTCAATAATGAAACTATAAATCAACCAAGGTGGCAAAATATTTTGAGCTTCCATAGCTCAAAATTTCGGACCCTTATGTAGAATTTTAGGAAATTATTTTGCTAGATTTAAGGATTAAAAATAATTGCGTAAATAATATATTTTGTATAAAATAAATAATTAGGAAAATACAAATTATTCACTATTTAATTTCACTAAGAAAATCAGATTTCCTTTACCAAGAAAATCCAAAAATTCCTAGTTAATTATTTAGGGAATTTGGCTCTTTTAATTAAATAATAAAATACAATTTTGTTTAATTAAAATATCCAAAAATATATAAATAATCCAGCTTTTAAATAAAATTAATGGATAATAAATATTTTCCAAAATAATAATTGGGTTTTAAAATACTTTTGGCGCCAAAATTTTAATATATATCATTTTGGCTCCAAAATTTAAATAGTAAAATAAATTTTTAAAATACCCTTTTAAGAGAATACTAATTAATTAATTAATTAGAAATACGTTTCAAAAATACGAGGTATTACACTACCAGCCCACCTAACTTGTAATACCACCCCATCAAATGCCTAACACCACCCACAACCCGACCTCAACACCCACCAAAGCCTGTAAACCACCACCATACACCACCACCAGCACCCACCTCACATTATCAACCCAAAACCTCAACACACCCACGCCCAAACAGACAAACCACAAATTGGAAAAAAACACCCAAAACGTACCCAACCCCACCAACCAGAAATCAGAAATAAACACCCAAATCGCACTGAAACGCCGCACAACTAGAAAAATTAAACTGAACAAAAAAAAAGAAATCAGGTCGATCCCCAATTAGATCCACTCAAACCACACCCAACTAAATCCACTACGACAACACAATAATTACTACAACAACAACAACAACAACAACAACAACAACAACAACAACAACAACAACAACAACAACAACAACAAAAAAAATAGCTTAAAACAAAAAATATTAAAAGCAAAATGAAAAAAATACCTTAATAGAAACTTGTTTGAATTCTATCTTGAATTTGGTTTACTAAGGCCAAATTCTACCATGAAAAGTCTAGATCTAGAGTTTTCATGGTCGAATTTAACTTTGAAACCCTTGAAAACAAAAATAAAAGGCTAATAAACCATGTGCACATAATTTGGGGTTAAAACTATATAAAATTAGGAAAGGAGAAGAAGAAGAGAAGGGAAATGAGAAGAGGAGATAGAGATTTCGACGAGAAAAGAACGAGAAGAGGAGATGGAGTTGAGAACAGAGGTGATAGGAACGAAAGAGAGGAGGAAAGGTGAGAAGAGGAGAGAGAAAGAGGAAGAGAAAAAGAAAAAAGAGGCGGAGTGAAAGAGGGATGAGGTAGGTTAAAATAAAGTTTAGGGTTTTGTTTTTCCATTTTTTTTTTAAATTTTATATCGACGGAATATTCTATCCAAAATTTCTGACGGATTTCCGACAGATTATTTACATTCATCGAAAATATTCGACGGAATATAAATCCGTCAGAAATTTCGGGTTTTCCACCGGAATTATTTGTCCGTTGGAAGCTGTCCGTCGTAATTTTACCCGATTCTAGTAGTGACCATATGAGATGTGATACATTCGATACTTTGGATTATATCACTCCCATAGGGAAGCTCTAATCACAACACTCATAGGAGCAAATAATGAAGTGTGTGGGTTATGGGACAATGACTTTAAAAACCTATAAGTCTCTTAATATGCCTCCATCCCACCTCCACCTTGTCTCCAAAACAAAATAAGTGGAACGCTTGATTGGGATCATTTCTCTAATGAATGCTCTAAGTACTTTGTCTGTAAGTACGGACACAACTCCACAGGATCTCGTTAGATTGCTTACTAGCGAAAAATCCGACAATTTAATCATCTTTACTAATGATGACTTTGTAGGAGTTTATAGGTACGGATTGGGAAAACATGAATCACATTCATATAGCACCTAATCCCAAGATCATGCATAAAACATAAAGAATTAGAATTAATACCTTTGTAGCGTGATTCCACGTATGATCGAACAAGAACAATAAGGAGAATAAGAACCCCACGTGTGATTCCTCTACTAAGTCCACGAGCACAGATCAAACCTCCATTAATGCTAGTTAGTTGTATTCAAACACTTCAATCAACCTTTGACGGAGATTTGAGTCATGAGCACACCACGACCCACCCAAACAACCACCACACGTGCCACCCAAGTGGGCCGACCATACGGACAAGGAGGAGAGAGAGAGAATTAGGGTTTTAGGAGTTTGTTGCTTGATTCACAATTAACTGTTAATTGTTATGTCTTACAACCCTAGTCCCTAGGCATGGATTATATTTATAGATCACATCTCTATATAAATCCATGTCAAGCACAAAACACTCTAAGCTCTTCTAACTATTCTAGCCCAACAACCAATGTGGCATGTCATAAACTCATGAGGCCCAATAATGGGCCTCTAACTTGTTTAACCCAAATACTCTTGTGTGTGACCTCATAGGATCCATTCTATAAGGATTTGGACTACTCAACTAGCCCAAAGATCAATTGTCATATCTAGCACCAAACATTGACGACCCTATAGAATGAAATAATTATCTCCATAATTGTGATCCTTGATATATCTAGTAATTGCACTTATCGAAGACAGATCTGCTTCAATCTCCCACTTGTCCGAGACAAGTGCGCAATATTCAAATTCCTTAAGTCAATGTGTGTAGACAAGTGTAGATTTGATAATATGATTGCATCTCATGTCGTGATCATATTAATCTACAAATATTTTCTTGAAAACTGAGTTAGAATTACAACACAAATGATTACTATGTAATCCATTTGAGCACGACCATGTATTTTCTGAATTCTCCCTCCTCAAGGGCCAAGACACTTTCATAATTATATAGATAGACTCAATCCAATCTTGTGGCAACCAAAGCTCCCACTCAACTCATGAAGTAACCGGGAAACATACTTTATAATCTCCAGTTACAGGAAGATATTTGAGTGTACCATAAATTGAATGGAATCAGTGTCCCACTTATATCAAAGGAATAAACTAATATATCCGGAACTTCTATACTTGAACTTCAAAGTAGATCTATAGTTCGATCATGCATCATTTATGCATACCCATGTGATTAACCGAGCATCATCACTATGCTCCTATAGCCCATGAAATTGCGCTATCCAAACAATCTTACATGCATGCGAGTCCATTTATTGAAATCATTTATGTCCACTTTAATGCTTCCGAACTAGGAACTCAAATAATTTTTTTGACATCTCCTCTGCCAACGAATTCTCGAATGAGATTATACTTCCTGTCAACATGTTTGGATTTGAAGTGTGACCTAGGATCCTTTGATTGAGCAATGGTGCCAGTGTTTTCACAATACAACTCGATTCCCTTTTGAGCACTTGGTAAAATGTCCATCTCAATAAGGAATTTCTCTGTCTGTTTGGAAAATCACATCCGTATAACCTTTAACAACCAACTCATCTTCGCCGCCACATACTAGAAACACTCATTTAGTCCTTCTCAAGTACTTAAGGATGTTCTTGGCAGCTGTCCAGTGTGCTTCTCCTGAATTTGCCTGAAATCTGCTACACATGGTTAGATCATATGAAACATCCGGCCTTGTACATATCATAGCATACATGATTGACCCTTTTGCCGAAATATAAGGTTTATCAACAATACGTCTCATCTTTTCTAGCGTTTTAGGGCACTGAGATTTACTGAGCGTAATGCCATGAGACATGGGGAAAAATCCTCTCTTAGAGTCTTTCATCGAAAATCTGTCAAGAACCTTATCAACATAAGTCTCTTGACTCAATCCAATCATCCTTCAAGACCTATCTTGATGGATCTTGATTCCCAATATGTACTCTGCGTCACCCAAGTCTTTCATGGAGAAACAACTCTTCAACCACTCCTTGACTGACTTAAGCATTGGTATGTCGTTTCCCATGAGCAGTATGTCATCTACATATAAGACTAAGAAAACAATGCTGCTACCACTAGACTTCTTGTATACAAAAGGTTCCTCTTCTCTTTTGAGAAAATCAAACTGTTTGATTGCTTCATCAAAACGAAGTTCCAACTAACTTCTTGATGCTTGCTTCAATCCATAAATGGATTTCTGAAGCTTGCACACCTTTCCAGGATTTTCTGGATCTTCAAAACCCTCAGGTTTTGTCATATACACTATAGACACCTAATTTTGGCCTCTTGCCCCGAAAGGAAGTGCGATGATGTTACAAAAATTCGTTCTTCATGTTAGATCAAAATTAAAATGTTTATGGACTATGAAAAGAATTATGAAGTAAGTTAAAACCCATATTTGAGACCAAGTTATCTTAGAGCCTTGTTTGAGTACTAATTGGGCCTAAAACATGTTAATACATGTTTAAATTTGATTAATAACGGACCCAAATGCGTCAAATGCAATGATTGGATCCAATGGAACCTACATTGTTGAAAACCGAGCCAAACAGATAAATCAACCATCAAATTCCCATGCAAGGCCTATACAGATGGATAGCCCTTTCAAGTAGCTTTCCAACGGTATATTATAAGCCCAATTCCGAGCCAAAACGTAGAAGTTATGATCAAAACACTAAACCAGGCCCAAAACCAACACCCTTGCACTCCAACGGCCATAACTTTTGGTCCATAACATATTTTAACCTAATTCTAGCTGAATAGGAAAGTAGGCATTCAGATATTTCCAATGATATCTCACACGCCTTAATCTGTCTTTTGAATCAAAAGTTATAGACGTTTTAAAAACGCATTTTTGTATAAGGCCAGCCTTAAACCAGCGCTACTCAATCAGGCGCGCACAACTTATTGAGATGCGCGCGGCACCCAGCGCGACTCAGAGAGTTGCGCGTGCCATATGACGGCGCGGCTCTAAAACCCTAAACCTAGATCCCTACGCCTATAAATAGAGGTCTTCGTTCAGCATTACAAGGGCCGAAAAAATTCAGAATTAAAACCCTATTATTCTCAAAACCCTAATCTCTCTACTTCTCTTACTATCATACTACTTTTCCTTCTTTCTTCCCAACTACTCTTCAACTATAATACATCCATACATTGAATCTCTTGAAGGTACGAAGAAGAAATAAAGTCCATAAACACATTAAACGGAGATTTAACATAACAGAAGAACGGTTAGTTTCCTGAGCACTTAGATAAATCACTTTTCTTTTATTGTTTAAATAACTTTAATTGATTAATTAGTGTTATTTGTTCACTTTAAACAAACTTTTTATTAATTAATTCACATAGTACTTTTTCGTTAAATAACCCTTGATGATTCCTCATAGTCTGCTTCCCCCGGTCCACCCTACAAATAAATATAGCCTTAATTAATAACCCTTGATGATTCCTCATAGTCTGCTTCCCCCGGTCCACATAGAAATCCGAAAAGAATCCTCAAGTAGCTTGATAAAAAACACCCTACAAATAAATATAACCTTAATTAATATAAGGTTAACAAATAATCACAAATAATTAAATTAAAACCTCCCAACTATATGTACATGAACCTTTTGAATTAATTCAACATAAACAATACTAAAATCTGATTTTATATAATTAAAGCTACTCATAATAATTTTTATATAAATCTCCCATAATAATAATAATAATTGAATAAGAGAAAAAGGAGAAGAAAGATAAGAAACCAAGGAGGAGTGGAAGGAGGACGTGTTGGCAAGGGTGGCTGCCGGTGGTGGCTGGTGGCAGCAGGTGGCGCCGGTGGTGGTGGCTGGTGGCGGCAGGTGGTGCCGGTGGTGGAAGATGGTGCATGGTGGTGGTGGTTGGCGCAAGAAGAAAAGAAAGAGAACAAGAAATTAATTAGAGAATTTGAGAGAAAATTATGAGAATTTTGTGTGAGGTTTGATCATGAATTAAAGGGGTATTTATAGGCTAGTATGAGCATGAATTATGGCAGGAAAAATGTAGGAAGAATTATGGTAAGTAGGGTTTAAGGGATTACTTGGAGAAGTGAGTAAAAGAATTAAGGAAAGTTTTGATATTAAGGCGATTGTGTATAATAATCTGGAAGGTATGTATGTCATGAAAAATATTAAGGAAATTGGAATTACTTGGGGAATAATTAAGAAGAATGAATGGCAAGAAAATATGATGATTAGATATTAAAAAGATGTAGAATTAGAATTAAGAAAATAAGAGATTTTGGGAGATAATTAAAAATATAATTTTACCAAATAAATTCCCCCAAAATAATTCATGAAGGCCAAAAATATTGAGTTTACCATTGCTCAAATTTTCGGATTCCTCTAGATGTATTTAGGAAGATTTTGCTCGATTTTTAAGGAATAAAATAATTGTAAAAAAAATATAGAATAATTAATTAATTAATTAAATACCAATAAATAACCAATAAAAATCAGATTTTCCATTCATGGAAAATCCGAAATCCTAGCTAGTTATTAGGTAATTTTGTCCATAATAATTAATTAATTAAAATATTATTTTTTCTTTAATAAAAATATCAGAAATATGTAAATAATCCGGTTTTTATAATTAGATAAATGGATAATAAATCTTATCCAAAATAATGATTAGTTTTCAAAATACTTTTGGTGCCAAAATTCATATATTATTTTGGCTCCAAATAATAAATTTACTAAAATACCCTTTTTACAAATTAATTCCTAATTAATTAATTAGGAAAATACGGGGTATTATAACGCAGTGCAGCCTCCAGTGATGCGCCCATGGGAGATTTAGAATTTAACGAAAATACTGAATCGAATCTTACCATAATACCACTCGCATGAACATCAGTTGCGCTGCAAGGGGCAGCGCATCCAAACTACTTCCGCACAGGCGCGTGTGACCATTTGTGATGTGTGCGCCACCTGTAGCGACAAAATGCTCAAAACTCTAAACGCATCCATTCCCTATAAATAGGGGCTTAATACGAAGCTTAAACACATAGAAATTAACCCAGAAAAACTAGCAGGAACTTTTGTGAACCTGTGTACTATCAACCTTCTTGTCCTAAACACTCACCCCTCTTATTACTTGTCCTTACGGTGGAGGTTCTCGAACAAGAAGGAGTCCATAAGGGTTCTAAACGAAGATCTAGCAAAGAAAAGTGGTTAGTTTCCCAAACACTTAGATAAATTACCTTTCTTTTTATTGTTTAAATAACTTTAAATCAATTATTTAGTGTTGTTTGAACACTTTAAATAAACTTTTAATTTATTTATTTCACATAGCATTCTTGCGTTAATCAATGATTAGAATTGGAATAATTAATTGTTGTTTTATCACCTAAGAAAAGACGAATCTTGTTTATTTATTGTTCCTTTTCACGAATTTGAATTAAATAAAGAATAACGACTTTGGAATGTAAGTCCTACATGATTAATGCTTGTAAATAAAATCAACTAACTTAGTTTTAGGTATCATGTGCATATATTGTTTGGTGATGAAATTGTGAAAAAGAAAGAGTTAGTAGAGGCTGCAGTAGGGCTAGAATAGGGATTGCCCCCTAAAGGAAGCGTTATTTTAGTACCCTCGCTCCCGAACTCATTTCTGGTACTAGTAGACCAATTTGGGCATGGGTAAACTTATGATTCGTGCTAAATATCCCTTGAACTCTACTTGGGAGAAAGGCATGAACGAAGTTTATGAGTTTTCAAAAAACTCATTGGCGACTCCTTACTAGTTTCTTACAAAAATGCATAATGATAAGATGAACTCTAATTCAAGGTCCCCAAAACAGTCAGGAATTCAAATCCTAATACACTATAACAAGTGTATAATCCTAGGCTTTTAGAGGGCTATGAGTATAAAGGAGAAGGATCCCCTACGATGGGCATACCCTCCTTACAGTGGTGCACCTAATTCTGTGCACCATGGTGTATATAATTGGGCGTCCCCAAGTTGCTCTTCTTGAGAAACAAGAAGTGTTTCTCTAGTGGCAGTTGTGTAATATTTGTGCTTTAGGAATTGTAAACAAATATTATCCTCTGCTGACTGTAATAAACACTGAAGTTCCTGATGTGGGCATTGGGAAGACGAATTTAACTCGTAGCAAAAACTTCCGTCAGTTCTGTTTTTCCAACAACACCACGATCGGCAGCCTAACAATACAATTACATTATTTTTCTTCTTCCTCCTTTTCTCAAATTAAGCTCCATTAATGGAGCTTGAACTTTCATCTTCACCCATCCCCCACCACACCGCCATTTTCGGCGGCGAAGCCGCCGAATTAAAAGAAAACCCTAATATAAAGGGGAGAAAATTAGGGCAAGATCAACCCCGAAGGGTAAGGGTGTTGTCTTCCTCCATTGAAGTAGCCTTTGAGCTTTTGAAACTCCATTGAAGAGAAGGATGAAAGTTGAGAGAAGGGGGTAACTATTGGAACAGTGACATAACGTTTTCAAGAATATTGGTTTCTTCCGTCAAATTATTGAGTTAACGGCCTTAACGCCTGTCTATTCTAGAGTTTGAAAATAGTCGGTCATACCCTTACCTGCTCATGGGAAATTCCCAATTCACCCTCATGAAAAACACTTCTTGTTTCTCAAGAAGAGCAACTTGGGTTATCCCGTATATAATTACTATTGATACTAATATGGGAAAAATTTATGTAGATTAAGATAATGGTGGCACGGAGATGAATAAGGCCCTAATAAGAAATAGTTGAGGGTGTAGGGTCTTCTAACTATAGCAGTACAACCCCATGCAAAACGATGTCGTTTGATTCCACTCCTCCACTAACCACTAACCTCTAACCTTCATTAATCTCAGTAAGCCGTTTAGTGGATTGCTATATACCGCCGGCATTTTTTTATTAAAACGCCAATAAAAGTGATGTAGGGACAAAATTAGCCTTACTCATCCGCACTTTACTTTCTCTCTCCTAAGTCCATTATGTTTAAACTCAATAGTTAACCACCACAAAACAACCACCATTGCCGCCACTATGACACTACCATGCCACCACTGCAACAATGACCACCACCACCCATTGCACCATCACTGCCCACAACTACCACCACCCACTGCACCATCACCGCCCACAACAACCAAGAGGGCAAGAGGTATCAGGATTTTTTGTGTTTCCAAACCACTAATAGCTACAGTAGGTCAGCATTCATCAACCATTAGGAAACGACGACCCACCACCGTCCCTTGTTGTATGGGAAGGTGGTTTTTTAAATTCCGGCGACCAGCACAATCGGCACTCAAAACCGGCCATCTAGGACGGTAATCGGTTTCCAAAGCCGGTTGACCACCGTGATCGGCGTCCAAAACCGTTTACCGTCCCAAGTGACTGGTTTTACACGCCGATTGACCATGGTTGACCGGCATGCAAAACCGATTACCGTGGTGTTTAATCGGTTTTGGGTGAGGCTCTGCTTCATATCAACACAAGTAGCTGCGCATACGTAAACAGTAGCTCATGAAGACAAGTAATTCATAAAGAAGTGATTTATTAGGTGTATAAATAAGTTTATATCCAAAAGATGTATAAAAAATCTGGCAGCTCTTAATAATTTCAATAGAGTACTGTAATTTATTATAACAATAAACATATTTTTGCTTGTTCATGTTTTGTCAGAATGTTACTATTGTACTTCAACAAGGGAATTTTTAGTTGACTTGAACATTTTGAACACAATCAACGCCTAAATTGGGTTGCTATCTAAATTATTATATAAGGTTTTTGTTGAGAATTTCTAAAGGGCCATGAGTATAAAGGAGAAGGATCCCCTACGATGGGCATACCCTCCTTACAGTGGTGCACCTACTTCTGTGCACCATGGTGTATATAATTACTATTGATACTAATATGGGACAAATTTATGTAGAGTAAGATAATGGTGGCACGGAGATGAATAAGGCCCTTATAAGAAATAGTTTAGGGTGTAGGGTCTTCTAACTACAACAGTACAACCCCATGCAAAACGATGTCGTTTGATTCCACTCCTCCACCAACCGCTGACCTCTAACCTTCATTAATCTCAGTGTGTTGTTTAGTGGATTGCTATATACCGCCGGCATTTTTTTTATTAAAACGCCAATAAAAGTGATGTATGGACAAAATTAGCCTTACTCATCCGCACTTTACTTTCTCTCTCCTAAGTCCATTATGTCTCAAACTCAATAGTTAACCACCACAAAGCAACCACCATTGCCGCCACTACGACACTACCATGCCACCACAGCAACAATGACCACCACCACCCACTGCACTATCACTGCCCACAACTACCACCACCCACTGCACCATCACCGCCCACAACAACCAAGAGGGCAAGAGGTATCAGAATTTTTTGTGTTTTCAAACCACTAATAGCTACAGCAGGTCAGCATTCATCAACCATTAGGAAACGACGACCCACCATCGTCCCTTGTTGTATGGGAAGGTGGTTTTTTAAATTCCGGCGACCAGCACAATCGGCACTCAAAACCGGCCATCTAGGACGGTAATCGGTTTCCAAAGCCGGTTGACCACCGTGATCGGCGTCCAAAACCGTTTACCGTCCCAAGTGACTGGTTTTACACGCCGATTAACCATGGTTGACCGGCATGCAAAACCGATTACCGTGGTGTTTAATCGGTTTGGGTGAGGCTCTGCTTCATATCAACACAAGTAGCTGCGCATACATAAACAGTAGCTCATGAAGACAAGTATTTCTTAAAGAAGTGATTTATTAGGTGTATAAATAAGTTTATATCCAAAAGATGTATAAAAAATCTGGCTGCTCTTAATAATTTCAATAGTGTACTGTAATTCATTATAACAATAAACATATTTTTGCTTGTTCATGTTTTGTCAGAATGTTACTATTGTACTTCAACAAGGGAATTTTTAGTTGACTTGAACATTTTGAACACAATCAATGCCCAAATTGGGTTGCTATCTAAATTAGTATATAAGGTTTTTGTTGAGAATTTCTAAAGCAATTGTGTTGCTTATTCCAATTCAATGTTTCAGTCCATAAATAAGTATCAATCATTGTATCGTCGACTATGAACACCAGGTATTTTTTTAAAACAAATTGGAGGTAAACAACACTGTTATACCAGTTCATTACCTCTGATCGTCGCCGCCTCCAGGCCCGACGCTATTTTCTTCTCCGACGTACAGCTGCTGTTGTGGTGGGAAGTGCTTGTTATGGGCCTTGTGGGTGATGAGAGAGAATAAAATAAAAGAGAAAGAGGAAGATGGGTGGGGGTATAAGTAAGGCTATTGTTGTCCATTCACTTTTAATGTTGGTGATTTGATAAAAATTGTTGGCGGTATTTAACAGCCCCCATTGTTTAACCGTCCCTACCACATATATATATACATAAAAAGAAATAAAAAAATAAAAAAATAAAGCCATTTTGAATTGTCTTCTCTTTCCTCACCCATTTCTCTACATTTTCTCTCTACATCCATTTATCTGCCATTTTCTCTCTTAAAAAACTTTAACTGCAACATTGTTTTAAAATTATCAAAATAAATTATTTATTCACTTTGTGTTTCTCTAAACTCAAAAGAAAGAGAAAAAAAAAAGAGAGAGAGAGAGAAAGTGATAATCATTTTAATATCTAAGTTTTGTTTAAGCTTTACTTTAATCAATTTATGATGTAATAAAAGCTATGAATTGAAGTAATTGCTTGAATGTGAATGTAACGGTCACGTTGTCACAAGTCATTACCATATGGCTGTCTCAATTACGACACTTTTGTAAATATGGGGGAGTCCTCACTTGAACTTTATCATAAACAAAAATCGTTTATTTAGTACGGAGTACTATTTTAATCTGTATTTAAATTAATTAACTATCTCAATTAACATGATACTATTGTAAATAAATCAACATTTGTGGATCTTAGGATCTACATTCAATTTGATAAAAGTTGTTGACATAAATATCACTAGATAAACATTGTTTTATTCGAACACCCAACCGTTTATAAGAAAGATAGTTACTTAATCATCTAAGCCAATCATAAACTATGTTATATAAAAATGAAAATAAATGTATGTAATTGATACTCACAAGGTCTAATTAAAGTAACAACCGGTGCAACGTCCGGACCACACACTAGTTTTCTCTTTAAATATCAGCCTTATTTAAAATTTACCTGTAAACGGTAATCAAAACCCCCAATCATCCATTACATTCCTCCAAACCTTTCCTGAAAAAAACTGCTCTCTATTCTTTCTCTCTCCTCTTTTCACACTCTCATTCTCTGTTTCTCATCTTCTCTGTTCCTCACCTTCTCTGTTTCTTCTCCCTCATAAATCTTCATTTCAATGGTTACTTTGTAAACTAAATTCAATTATTAAAATGGTGCCTTCATTTTCTACTTCTTTAATTTTCTTCCTTTTCTTCAATTTCTTCGTAATTTTTGGAATCAACGCTCAACTTATCCCTCCAAATGAAGGTAACACTATAATTTTACATATTTATACTGCGTATCATGCGAATTTCCAGTTTATTATGTAAATATAGTTGTTTTTTTTTTTTTTTTTTTCGGGAAAATGATTTGTGAATGTTTCGTCAATTATTGATTCATTTTTCGACTTATTTACATCATTAATTGATTATTTGTTTTATTTTTTATTTTGTTCTTTTTGTTTTTAATTACAGTAATATTGAGTAGACTGGGCCATTTATGTCGTTTTTTTATTATTTGGTTGTACCACATTCGCATAATCTCATTTTAACTGCTGACAATTGACACCCATGAAAAGTATTTCCTTCATTCCTTTATTATATGTCTATTTCTCATTTTGCACGGGAATTATGAAAGTTAAAGATTCCTTAAAACTAAAAATTGGGATTATAAATATTGAGAATTGATGTAAAGTACAAAAAAAAAAAGAAAAAAAAAAATGACGACAATTCATCAAAACAAGAATAATATTAGCAAAAAGTACAACCTATAAATAGAAACAGACACTTAATTTTGGTCACCCTAAAA
This sequence comes from Chenopodium album, assembly GCF_948465745.1. NCBI lineage: Eukaryota > Viridiplantae > Streptophyta > Magnoliopsida > Caryophyllales > Amaranthaceae > Chenopodium > Chenopodium album. The sequence continues at coordinate 31,694,883 of NC_137855.1, forward strand.
AGAAATGCAGGCATGTAATAAAGGGACGGAGGGAGTAGATCTTTTTGGATTTTCCCAACAATTCTATTGTTAGAATTTCTAAATTAATTTTTGTTACAGTATTAATCACATCTTATTATATGAGTTATGAATGTAACGTGAATAATTCTATTGAACTTACACTTAAATAATAATGTTATGGGTTGGTTCCACTTGGTTTAGTACCTCGGGTTTGGTGATTGATACATCGGGCACAAACGGCCGATTTTTATTATTTGTAACTTTTTTGAGATATTATTTGTATTAAAAGGTAGTATACACTTCCTTCGTTTCTATTTCAGTGACGCGTTTGATTTAGTCACATATATTAAGGAGGGAAGAGATAGTGAGAGAGAATGAAAAAGCAAGTGGGATACCTTGTAAATGCAAGGTAAAAAATTTATTCAAAAGAAAACGTGTCAACTAAAAAAAGTTCCTAAAAGAAATATGTGTCAACTAAAAAGAAACGAAGTAGTATATTTTACTAGTAAGTACTTTAGTATTAAGAGAAATACATAAAATAGGTGATCAAATTGCGTCTATATCTTTTTGTAATTATTTTTACATGGACCAAAAATTGTTGTGTCATCACAATCGTTCTTTCAAAAAAAGGGAATGAATGAAATAAAAGTAGAGGAAGATTCTTTTGACTCATTTGTCGACTCTTTCACAAGATAGAAAAGCTAGTTAAGTAAGTCGACGTTGTAGACGGCTAAAAATTCAATTCTAATGTCCTTTAATTGTAATTCGTACCAATCTTGATAACAATTTTGGTACGACATTTAACATAGATAGTGACTTCAAACAATAATTACTTTTTACAAAGTACATATTATTTTCTCGACTATCAATTTGTTTTTGCTTTTTTTTTTTTAATGTTACGTTGTTACGTAAAATAAGCTTCCTCATAAAACAAATTTGAACCTATTATGTGTACGGGAATTGATTGAGTAATACTCCCTTTATTTCATATTGCAAAGTATATTTAAATTTTATCACGGGAATTTAGGAGGTTGTAAATTGTTTGATTGAGTAATACTTCCTTCGTCTCATTATACTGTTTGAGATCCAATTTTGTGATTAATCTCTATGGTTCTCTATAGACATACTCGTATTGAAATTAGTAGTTATATTGTATGGAGTATAAAATCATTTCATATAATATTTTGAGAATAAATTGCTTTATTGTTAGCTTTAATTAAAGTTTAGGGACTTTGGACAAGTCAATGCAAATTTGAGCTTTTTTAGATTACAAAGACAGCTTACTATTACACCTACACCGTCGCAAACCGTGTGCATTAAAAGTTTTTACTCCTGGTTTAGTACATACTTTGAATATGTTGAATATTGTGGGGTATTGTATGAATGCAAGTAGTGAAAATACTTGCTAAGACATATCACAACATGACAATAACATGGCATCCTAATTTTTGATAAATTTTATCCTTTCGACCTTCTATTGTATAATCTAGTCATAGCATATATGAATATATTTATGGAAATAAAATTAAAGAATATGTATGTTGTCCAAAATTCTAAATGACTGAACAATTCGTTGACAGTATGAGCAATAACTTTAGAGTTTAGAGTATCTATTTCATGCATCAATAACTTAATTACATTAATTTGAGTAACTTGATTTACAAAAACATCTCCCGACAATAGGCTAGGGAGGATGACATAATTAGTAGAAATTAGGAAACAAATTTGTATCATATTACTTATTACATAAGAATATATCAACAATGAAAGAGGGGGCAATTAATTATTTGATGGTTATATTATTATTAGCCTTCTGCCCGTGTAGTGCAATCTCAAAGGGAGGGAGTATTGCCAAACTCGAACAATGAGATTTTTCTTAGGGAAACTTGATTGTATGATTTGGAATGTTACTTTGTATAGTTGTATTTGTTATATTTGGCATGTAATATTGGAGATTTATTATTTAATATATCTTGCTTATGTAATGTGATAATGAGTTTTGGAATGTAAAAAACAATTAGGTTCGGGCTTTGATGTTAAAATTCATATGTTAGACACCAATCCTTATAGAATAGAGATTTATTCTATAATGATGTCTAGTAAGTTTGGGAAAATAGTTATAGTTTTTGTTGTGCTAGAAAAAATCACTAATTGATATGGAGTCTTAAAAAAGAGTTGCTGCAATATTAACGGTTTTAGTAAAATTGCTACATAATTTAGATAAGTGCATGGTTTAGTGGTTGGCGGTTGCTTTGGTGGGGCTAACATGGAAGTTTAGGGGACGAGTTGTCATTGAGTTGATTTTGGAGAAAGGTGGATGATGGACTGATTTGGTGAGGCTAATGTGGAGGTTTAGGGGACGAGTTTTCATTGAGTTGAATTCGGAGAAAGGTGGATGATGGACTAGGGCTGTGGTGGAAATTGGAATATAAATGACTACACCATAAAAAAGTACAGGTTAGTACTTTGGATGATTTTTAATCCCATACAATCATATTTGATACTAAAATTTGTTAAACATATTGTCTCCTTGCTCTTCAGTGTCAAGAGTAACATATTTCTAATACTTCGTATAAGTTACCCTCTAATATAGAAGCTAGGCTTAGACAAAACAATTAAATCAGAAATGTGATGTGAAGTTCATGTTAAAATCATCCTTCAACTAGATTTACCTTAATTTTGCGGATGAAGGGAAAAACTTGTACAAGGAAAAGACTATCAATTTTTACAGACTGTGACAATTAAACTACCAGTAGTTTTTTTCTTTTATGAAGTCAAATTTTCACATATGGTTTTTAGTTTTGTAAACTTTTAATTACCAGATCTGTTAATCGAAGTTTAATTTTTTCATGAAAGCTCTGAAGTTGTTTGTATCCCTTTGGATTAGGGCTTTGGTTTTGTTGTTGTTTGACTGTTTCACTTGTGGGTTGGCAGTGAAAGCCCTGCAAATAATATCAGACAAATTAGAGATCCAGTCAATTCCTGCAGTACAGACATATTGGAAGGTCACTGACAAATCCTGCAATGATGGAGGTCGAAGCTTCAATAGAAATCTTGGCGTCAAAATTTTTACCAACGTTACTTGTGATTGTACATTTAACAGTGGCACTGTTTGCCATGTCACGAATATGTATGTTCTTCATTTACATCTTATTTGTCTCCATTTTCAGATTAGTTTATCTATAGCCTCTTCCTTCATTATCATATATGCATTTTATATGTTACTTTTCGTATTTATAATAGACTTGTCTTCAATGTACATTATTTTAGGAGATGATGATATGCTGTAAGGAGCACTTCCTAGTTCATAACTTGGGTTGATTGGGTTGGTAGATCATATTGTATTTCAGTCCTTGATAAATTTGGGTCAAACTTTGGAAACTTGTGAGAGGATGGATGGGGTATTGAATGGCTCCTTTTTGGTTTCCACTTCGTATTAGATCTCTAAATTTGCCATTGAAATGTATATACAAAGTACAGGATTTCAAACACTACCTTTTAGAATTATGGTTTTAAAAGTCACCGTGTTTAAGGAATTCTTTGCTTATACTGCCAATGCCAAATTTTTAGCTCTTTAAGGTGGGTAATATATTAGTTTCTTACAATATAATTTGATTCAAGTCTAAGAATACACACATCTGAACTGCAAATTTGACTTGAAATTGTTTTTATTTTTTGAAACCGGGCTTGAAATTGTTAAATGGAGCATGGAGGTTGTGAAATGTGCTGTTGAATTGTTAGATCCTTTGTTTCATTATATAGTTAACTCCACTCAAAGCATCCTCAAAGATTAGTGGTGTCATCGAATATAGTTAATCTGAACTGCTCTTTATTAAACATGAGAAATATTGTTTTTATTGGCCAAAATGCTAATTTGACGCCATACTGCTCCTAATTAAACAGTGACAAAATCAAAGCTGTCCCACTATCCATTTTTCTGTTGTCTACAATTGCATGGGCTGTATGTTTTACTGGCTATGCTTTTATGGTGAATACATGTGCATTGGTTTGGCCTTTTGATTCTGTGTTGTAATGAGATTTTTTTTTCTTCTTTTTGCAGCCAATTGAAGGGTCTGAATCTTACTGGATACTTGCCTGAAGAATTTGGGAACCTTACTCAGCTGCAAGAAATGTAAGTAGGATGCTCTTTTGCAGTGAAAAGTAGCTAAATTATCTGTTCTTTTATGACTCTCTTCATTTATATTTGATGCTTTAATTATCAATATTTAGCATTGAAGATCCTGATGAGTTAAGCATTAATGCAGTGATCTTTCTAGAAACTATGTTCATGGAACGATCCCTAAAACTCTATCGAAGATTCCACTTGTTACTTTGTAAGTATGACACATTCTAACTATATTGAATTTGCCTGGTGTTTTTTGTAACAAATTTGTAACTGTTTGTGCTCAGTCTCTATTGTTTAAAGACAACCACCATAAGAATATACTGTTCATGGTTGTATCTGAATTCTTTTTGCTTTGCAGATCACTTGTGGTGAACCGGATGACTGGTCCCATTCCGAAAGAAATTGGTCAAATTTCAACCCTGGAGGAGTTGTAAATATTTTTAACTGACTGTTCCTATGCCGTTGATGTTGGCTATCAATAGTCCTGATTTGATCCTTTATCTGTTTTTACATGGATTTACTCAGAATGTTGGAAGATAACCGACTAGGAGGTCCATTGCCTAAGAGCCTTGGAAATTTGAAAAGCTTGAGAAGAATGTGAGTTCATTTTCTTCAAAGCATTTTAGTCATTGGAATGTTTTTTTTACTAGAAATGAACCCATATCATATTTAACTTGGTTGGTTATGTGCAAAATGTTACTCCCTCTGTTTTTAAATACTTGCTCCATTTCTCCATGCACGGAGTCTTAGGAGAAACTGGAGAAAGTAATAAAATTTTGAGGTAGTGAGGTTGGTGGAAGAATTAAAAATTGTAAAAAACCAAAAGTAGTTGAGAGAATTGAAGGAGAGAGAATATGGAATTAATATTGTTGGGTCCACTTGGTAAGAGAAATTAATTAAATATTGTAAAAGCTTTTCAAATAAGGAAATGAAGCACCTATTTTAAAACGGCCGGAAAAAGAAACAGGATCAAGTATTTAAAAACAGAGGGAGTACATTTTATTAATTACGAGTAGTATTGAATTTTACTTGTCTTCAATCTATGATTTTAAGCTGCTAGTGTTGAAGTTCCTTTGTTCTCCACTTCTGTGATCTCCCTCGTTGAAGAAAGAATAGAGTATATACCACCTTATAAGCTAGAGGAGTACCACCAATAGGTTTTAGTTTGGAAACTCCTTTGGGTTTATAAATGAATCAAACTCTCCTCATATTTTTTTTAGCATGTTGTATTCGTGATATTAGATTTTTATAGTTTGATATTTGTATCACTGTTTACTTAGCGCATTTAACACACCTTTTCTTTTCTGTAGGGTGCTTGCTGCAAATTTTTTTAATGGAACAATTCCCGAAACATTTGTCAATTTGAAGAACCTCACTGAATTGTATGTTCCAACTCCATATGTGAAGTTTAATCAAGCTACACTTCTGTTTGCTAAACTATTACTGTGTTCTACTTGCAGAAGACTTAGTGGGAATTTGATCACTGGGAAGATACCTGATTTTCTTGGTACTTTAACCAACCTTAACACATTGTGAGTGTACTAGTTTTGATTTAACCACATTATATCTGGTAGAAATATTATTTCCTGGCCACAACCAATATTCAGCTTGTATATCTTATTTAATGTAGTGTTTTATAAATCTTACAGTGATATTCAGGGAACGTCTTTGGAGGGGTCGATTCCGTCTACCTTTTCCAGTTTGAAAAATTTGACAATTTTGTGAGTGGCCTATTACTTCAAGTGTGCATGATAGGCTCACATGGCTAACTTTGGTTGAAGAAACTGTCAATTCAGTCTATTGTATATATAAAGAAAATATATACTAGTGTATAAATTAGGCCACTAATTAGTGAAGTTGGAAACAGCATACCAAGCATTAGTTTTTGATAAATCTTTGATTGTTTTCTAATTTTCAGGAGAATTTCTGATCTAAATGCAAGAAGTATCACTTTCCCAAACCTGACAAATATGGAAAATTTACAGTATCTGTGAGTTATTTTGTATATTTTATTTTATTTTATTGTTTCAGCAGAATTTGGCATTTTTTTAGATGTTAATTTACTGATTCTTTTATTAAATTGTGTACAGGGTACTCCGAAACTGCTCAATTACTGGTCCAATCCCCGATTTCATTGGAAACTTACCAAATTTGAAACTTCTGTGAGTTCTCGCATCTATCTGCCATAATTTAGAGCTTACAACTTGTACAAAGAACACTGCGTTGTAAATTGTAAAGTGTGTGGCCTATAGGTATTATATATAATGATTGAAATGTAATTGTATCTTATTTGTAGAGACCTGAGCTACAACCAGTTGAGTGGTCAAATTCCCGAATCAATGCAGAATTTACAAAAACTTGGATATCTGTAAGTCAAAATACATTCATTTTGGATCATCCATTTTAACTACTACATTAGGTTGAGCTTCAAATCATATTTTCGACGTAGGTTCCTTACAAACAACTCATTTTCTGGACCGTTGCCAGTTTGGATATTGTATAGCAGGCACAACTAGTAAGGTTTTTTGGTTTTTGATTTTTAAAATTTTTCTGTTGTCTTTCCTCTTTTATAGCTTATTGTTTATAGCAGTGCTTTTTTCTGAAAATCTTAAATCTTCTAATTCCAATCTTATTGTTGCAGCGATGTGTCTTATAACAATTTCACTGGTTCATCTCCAGCTAGTTGTCAGCAGTCAAATGTGTAAGATCATCTGCAATACTTTGCTGCCTTTTCTATTAAGCTTTTTGCCTAACTATATGATCCCATTTTTTATTAATCAATTATGAAACAGGAATCTTGTCGCCAGCTATTCGTCTGCAAAGACCAACAAGTAAGCTCTGTTTACTATTGATTCTTCATATATTGAACCTTAAAAAGTCATCAATGCTCACATAAATTTGAGTCATTATGAAAGTACATTGTGATTTTGCAGAGTAAGTTGGTGCTTGAGGAGGGACCTTCCTTGCTCCAATAAGCCCCAATGTAAGAATCTACTAGATTTTTGTAGATTGTAACTGTAAACGCGATCTTTTTGACATGAATATTCTATATCTTGCTATTAGTTTACCCTAGTATTTCTTACTATTATCATAAAAAAACTAGAAAGAAGAACAATTTATTCTAGCGAGTGCTCTCATGTTTCTACAGATTATTCTATGTCTATCAATTGTGGTGGAAACAAGATGAGTTTCCGAGGGAATGAATACAACGAGGACAGTACTCTTGGAGGCCCTTCCACTTTCTTCGCAAGTGGAGAAAAGTGGGCTTATAGTAGCACAGGATCTTTTCTTTACGATGACCGAGCCAGCTTCTTGGCAATGGAAACATCCAACCCTAATGTGACGGGTATTTATCAAACAGCTCGTCTGGCACCTATATCACTTAAATATTATGGCCTTTGCTTGATACCAGGAAGTTACAATGTGAAGCTTCACTTTGCCGAGATAATGTTTGCTGATGACCGAACTTTTGACAACGTTGGCAGGCGCTTCTTTGATGTAGCAATACAGGTGATTCAACAAAATTTCCTATCCTCCTCCCCCCCCCCCCCCCCCCCCAAAATTATATATATATATATATGTACTTCATATTTAGTATAAGTTTGTCTTCTTGTTTATATTGGTTTGACAGGGGAATATAAAGCTGAAAGACTTCAATATCGAGGCTGAAGCTGGAGGGGCTGGAAAGGAGATAACCAAGGCCTTTGATGTCTTTGTCAATGGGACCACCCTTGAGATCTTCTTATACTGGTCTGGAAGAGGAACAACAGGGTCTCCTAACAGAGGTGTATATGGACCTCTTATATCTGGGATTACAGTGACGCCCAGTGAGTCAACGTCGTATTACTAAGCACTGTTTTATCGTACTTCATTTGTGTGGCTTAAATTATCTGTAAATTTGAACGTATCACTTTATTTGTAGATTTCAAAGTCAAAAAAGGATTGTCTGTTGGAGCCATTGTTGGAATTGTGCTTGCTTCATGTGCCATTTTTTTATCTATCCTGGTAATTCTATGGATGAAGGGTTGCTTTGGTGGAAAAAGCCAGGAAAATGAAGGTAATCATGTGTTTTATTCTGCTCTAAATTGGCCATTTACTTGTGATGGCAGTATTGAACATCGGGACTATAAACTTATTATAAATTTGTTGTAATTTCCTTCGAAAAAAATAAATTGTTGTTGTAATTTTTATAAAGATTTTACCACTTATTTTACAGCTTAATGATAATAAAGTTTGGAATGTATTACCACTAATTGGGTATGTCTTATCTAATGTACATATGGCAGAACTCCGAAGGCTAGGTACGGGATATTTTACTTTGAGGCAGATTAAAGCAGCTACCAATGACTTTGATCTCAGAAACAAAATTGGTGAAGGAGGTTTTGGGCCTGTATTCAAGGTAATTATGGTTCATAGTTTTCTTACCTTTGTTTTGTGTTTAAAGAAACAGACGCATGTAACAAGCATGTCTTGGCATTCATTCTTAATTTTTACTATTGAGATTTTCTAATATTAATTTTGTTTTTGTTAGGGTGTACTACCAGATGGTAAAGTGATTGCCGTCAAGCAGCTTTCTTCCAAATCAAAGCAAGGAAATCGCGAATTTGTCAATGAGATAGGCATGATCTCTGCTTTACAACACCCAAATTTAGTGAAGCTTTATGGGTGTTGTATTGAAGGAAAAGAGCTATTGCTTGTATATGAATACATGGAAAACAACTCCCTTGCCCGTGCACTGTTTGGCAAGTGCCTTTTTTAGCATCTTGTATTAAGTTGCTTCTTTTACTAGAAAGCTTGATTTCTATCCAATCTATGCCCTTTTTAAATTTTATTGCCAACTTTCTAGGTAAAGAGAATCAGAAGTTGCACTTGGACTGGCAAACAAGAATGAGGATATGCTTGGGAATCACAAGAGGATTAGCATACCTTCATGAGGAGTCAAGACTCAAGATTGTTCACCGGGACATTAAGGCAACAAATGTGTTGCTTGATAAGGCCTTGAACGCTAAAATTTCAGACTTTGGTCTGGCTAAACTTGATGAAGATGAGAATACGCATATTAGCACTAGAATTGCTGGAACAATGTGAGTCAAATACTTCTTCTTAACAAAAGAAACATTAGGTTTCATATGTAGGATCTGGACCTAATATTATTATTTTCCATATATCTAGAACCATGAAGAAGTTACTTTCACGAACAAGTTTACAAAAATGGAAGAGAAATGATATCCTATTTTGATGTATACTGCCTTTCTCAAATGCACAAATAGAGTAACACCACACCACTAAAAGTCCTTTGCTTGAAAAAAAAAAAATGGAAATTTAGCATTCCCATTTTCCTTCGTTTGGTTTTACCTTTCTTGGGTTGAAAATTGTTTTTAGGTGGAAACAGATTTTACAGAAATAAGTATTCATCTCAATTTTATGTACCATCCTTGCTTCCCATATCCATTCTTTCTTTCTTACTCCAATTTTTCTAGCATGAAACCATACCAGAGTTAAGCTGTTTTGATGTTTAGCGTCTGCTACAATTTTTTTTCCAATGAAATGTTTGTTTAAACTGCTTTCCTTTAAACCAAACATACCTTACTGTAACCGTACTAAATACCTTAATTTATCTTAGTGGTATAGCCTATAGAGAATTAAGAAACAGTGGAATTGTAGATAGAATTCAAATCAAATGATTTTATATCTTTTTTTTACTCTGTATAATAACATTAATTATCAGTGAGTCTGTTCATTTTCATACTGCAACTCTGTGTATTGTTAAAAAAAAACTATATATTGTTGATTTTGAAGCATAATGTTCTGCAAGAAGGTTATAAAGTTTTTTTTTATCATGCAGTTTAAAATTTTAATACTTTGTAATAATTTTTTTGCGAATCAATTCTTATCTTTCATACTTTCTTCAGAGGTTATATGGCCCCTGAATACGCAATGAGAGGCTATCTCACAGATAAGGCAGATGTGTACAGTTTCGGGGTTGTCACACTTGAAATTGTGAGTGGAACTAGCAACACAAGTTATAGGCCGAAGGAAGAGTTTGTTTATCTTCTTGACTGGGTAATAAACAGCTTCTATGTACAATCTACTTTTCATGTCTAATTATATGTTATGTAAAGATTTTTAGTGTATTTCTACTTTAGGCTATTCTTTTAACTTGTTATCCATCTGGGATTTTGAAGGCCTATGTTTTACAAGAGCAAGGAAACCTCTTGGAGCTTGTGGATCCAACTCTAGGCTCGAGTTACTCCAAAGATGAAGCATTGAGATTGCTGAACATAGCTCTTCTGTGTACCAATCCATCTCCTAGTCTTAGACCCTCAATGTCTTCAGTTGCAAGTATGATTGAAGGCCAAATCCCTGTCCAAGCACCAATTGTCAAACGTACAGGGACGAATGATGAATTAAGGTTTAAGGCTTTGGAGAGACTGTCACAAGACAGTCAAACTCATGTTTCAGGGAGCTCGATGTTTAGCCAAGTGCAGAGCATGTCCATAGATGGGCCATGGACGGATACTTCGATTTCTATGCAAAGCAAGGAGATTAGTGAAAAATCACCCTCAAGATCAAGGTTGCTTCCTGATGATGTAAAGCCAGAGTAACATGACCAATTGTTAGTATAAACCCTAATTTGCTAGTGTCAAGGTTAAGTAGTTAATGTCGTTACTAGAGTTTTTATTACATAAAACAAGGAAATTATCTGTGCTATTATTTACCAAGAAATAAAAAACAGCTACAATAAGTAGCAATCCCTATTATACAGCTATTGTATAATTATGAATTTCAATCTATAAAAATTATCCAATTAAGCTATTACTTGAACACGAGATGTCAAGATATTTTGTTAGTCCAGTCCGACTCAAATGTTAAATCACCTCTATGACAGCGTCATAATTACACCCATTGACCCATATGACTATTGACTAGCCACCTGTGATAATTTAATTAGCGTTGATTTATAGTTTACTAGTAAACGGTAAGACCCCATGCCCCCATCCTACATTACATATTCCTCCTTATAACTGCTCTCTATTCTTTCTCCCCATAAATCTTCATAAGTTCATTTCAATGGCTTTCTTGTAAAACTAACTTCAATTATTATTATGGCGCCTTCATTTTCTACTTCTCTAATTTTCTCTCTTTCTTTCAATTTCGTCGTTAATCTTGTAATCAACGCTCAACTTATCCCTCCAAATGAAGGTAATGATATTTTTTACATATTTATGTACATTTAAATTTTATTTTATAGTACTTTATTATATACATAATGCATGTATCATGTCATTTTCCAGGTTTTTATTCCCTCCGTGTTTTAATTAGTGTTACACTTGCCAAATCCGACCGTGTTTTAATGAGTGTTACACTTCCTTTTTTTTTTTGGTAAAAAGCTACATAAAAAATATTAGGGGGTGTTTGGTTCAAGCATAATAGGTATAAGATATGGGTTTAGAATGACCAAAACATATACCTTGTGTTTGTTTTTAGAAATTTTATTTTTCAAACCCATACCTCAAACCCCCAAAGTATGGGTTTTTGAAACCCAAGGGGGGAGGTGGGTATGATTCATACCCATACCTTTAGGTTTAAAATTAAAAGAATAACTATCATTCCTACATAAAAACCAAACACATGAAATCAAGTATCAAGTTCCAACCCAATACCATCCAGGTTTCATTCCTCATTCCAAACCCATACCATTGTTTGAACCAAATGCCCTCTTATTTCTCTCTCCTCTCATAGTCCCCACCCAAATCCACTACTACTTTTTTATTATATGTTTTTTCTCACACTCATTACTTTTCAATAAACTATATTAATTTCCCAACCAATATTGTAACTCTTGTGGGCAATGATCTTCCCGTGAATGAGAATTAGTTGCTCTTTGTGAGCTTTCTTCAAAAAAAAAAAAAAAAAAAAAAAAAAACTATATTAATTCCACTATCTTCTTTTATAATTTTTTAATATTCTAATTACCCCACTTACCTCTTATTTTATTTACGTCAATTAAATTGACTAAAACTATGTGCCGGTCAAACTGGAACACTTAAAAAAAACACGGATGAAGTATGTAAATATAGTTGTGTTTTTTTCCCCTTGAAAATGATGTGTGAATGTTTCGTCAATTGTTGAATCATTTTAAGATTTATTTGCATCATTATTTGATTATTAGGAGTAATATTTAGTTGACTGGGCCATCATTTAAGTCGTTCGGTTTTTATTTTTTATTTTTTTGAGGTCCGTTCGTAATTATTTTTTGTACTGTACTAGATTAGTACCCGTGCATTGCACGTTGGTTGATTAGTAATTTTTCTATTTTTTTATCTTTTGTTGTTATAACTACCTTTCAAATATGATTTGGCTCATTATTTTTTTAAGAAAATAATTGGTTATACTCCCTCTGTTCCTATTTTTTTGCCCCATTTGACTGTGCGCGGTCTCCAAAACGCGTATTAAAAAATCTATATCTTTATTTCTATAAACGTAAAAAATATAAAAACATGATATTTATAAAATATACAATGAGACAAATCTAACAAGATCACTCATGACTATACTATCTTTTATAGATTAACGGTAAATTATGGTTAAAGTTTTTAAAGTTTGACTCAAAAGATGGCAATGGGGCAAAAATAAAGGAGCAAAGGGAGTATAAAAATTAAAAAATACATGTGCATAATCTTTTTTTTTTTTTTTTTTTTTTTTTTTAAATGTTTATTATTTAATGCTGCATCATAATGTAATATATACTACTCGTATGTTATTAAAAATATACTAAAATGATGGTTAGATTAAATACATTAATGTTTTATAAATGTATAATCATTAAGCTTATACATTTAGAGTGGAAGCTAAATATATGTGTACTTACTATTTAAAAAAAAATTTAAAAAAATTTGTTAAAAAAAGAATGAGTATAATTAGATACCAATATCTATGTCTATTTAATATTGTTGTATTATGGATATTCAAAAGTAGTGTGGATACAGCAATATTGATATCAAATTCAAACTTCAAACATAATTGGTCCTATTTTCTAGCTAGAAAAGGCAAAAAAAAAAAAAAAAAAAAATGATGACATCATATGTAAAATTTGTAGGGAAATTTTGTTATGAGAGTTTGACACGTAACCACTTTAAGAAATTGATGACATCATCAAGGTTTTGTTTTAGTAACAATTAATAGATTTCGAATAATCTTTTTTGAGGTCCGTTCGTAATTATGTTGTTGTACTGCATTTCGCATAATCTCATTTTTAACAGCTGACAAGTGACACCCATGATAAAAAATTACGGAATACTAGTTTACTACCTTCTTTGGTTTTTTGACAATTAATCTTAAGAAATTTTAAAATGAGTTTTTTTTGCTGTTTACATAATTTCATATTAATGATCTAAATTTGTCAAAGAATACTCTCCCCGTTTTGTAATGATTGCAACACTTTCCTTTTACACCCACTTCATAATAGTTTCAAGCTTTCAACACTTTCTATTTTAATAAGAACCCATTATTTCTCTCTCTCACTTATCCTACTTGCATAAATATTTAATTATTTATCTTATTTACAAATCCCATTTATACTACTTCTTTTTTTTATTTTTTATTTTTATTATTTCTCTTTCCTATTAACAATAAAATATATTTCTATTAACTATACTTTATAATATAAAATTCACCCTATGATCTCTACCTTATAAATTTCCTAAAACTTTGTGCAATGCCTATGGTTGCGATTAATATGAAACGGAGGGAGTAAGTAATAAGTGTCTGAAATAAGTTAAAGGGAACAAGTCCTTTACATAGTAAGTGACTTCAAACGATAATTATTTTACATTATTTTCTTTTTTTAAGTTGACAGATTTTGACTTCAATGTTGTTTATACACTTTTTGACCGTGTTTTGTGATTAACAAGTTGTGGAAAATATAATCATGTAAGATATTATTATTTTCGTCATGATATATATTCTCAAAATATCAACTTTTATAATTTATGATAATTAGTAATTAAATATATTAATAGTTGAATTTGAGCATAGACAACATGACTAAGAAAAACGTGTCAGCTAAAAAGCAATGGAAGAAGTACAAAGTACTCCATATACTTAAGGACCCTTAAATATAATTTTTAATTAAAAAGATAAAGTAAATAACTTAAAAATAAAAAATAAAAAACTGAAATAAAAATAAAAAAATCCCTCCCCTACCGGCAAACACCCCACCGCTGGGTTCTCCCCATAGCCGCTAGCGGCCAGAGACCCATACCCGACGCCGGCATCGGCGCCCGGCGACACCCCTCCTAACCTAAACCCCGACCACCCAGCCACCTCCCGAAAGTCGAAAACCTTAAAACCACCACTCGATTTTGGGGTTTTAGAGTTTTTGGAAGGTGGTTCAAGAGGGGGGGGGGGAGTAGAGACGGTTGTCGAAGGGGCAAAATGGGTCGCCAGCACAGGGGAGGTAGTTTAGGCGCCGACCGGTGGGGAGAAGAGGGTTTGCTAGGGGAGGGAGGGGGTTTTAGGGTGGAGGAAGGTGGTTTAGGGAAAGGGGGGTACGGGAATTTGGCTGCCGACGCTGAGCACGAGATTCTGACCGTCGGCGTTTATTGGGAGGACCCGGTGATGGGGTGGCTGCCGGTAGGGAGATGAGGTTACTTTTTTAAGTTTATGTTTTTTTTAAAATATTAAAAAAAAGTTTTATTTTTATTTATTTTTGATTTTTAAAAAAAAGTTTTTTTTTTTTGGGACAAAAGGTTCCATTAGAGAAAAACAGTATTACAACCTAAACACAAACTAAAACAAGAACACATAACAACCTAAACACGCTAAGTACCATTACATGAAGATCGAAGCGAACACAATACTGAAAAGGTCTTGCAGCAACCCAATGCAGAGCACGAACATCCAAGAAAACCGAACCACATCCAAACTGTGGACCAAGAGAAGCCGAATGAACTGAAATAGTCGTGATGGACTAATAGCGCAGATCACAAACACTGAAGAGAACCCAGACTGGCATTGATAGTGAAGGGAACTCAAGATGGAAATTGTTGGGAGATGAAAGAACCCGAAATAAACGACCTGTTGCTGAAGAACGGACCTGTGACACCATTCCACTCCTAGGGATCAAAAGCATAACTGCATCCTAGGAGTCTGGGAACAAAACCTATGACTCTATGAGAAACCGTGCATCAAAATGCAGGTTCTCCTCTTACAACTCTACCAACAAAGAATGCAAGAAAATGAAGGGCTTTACTTAACCCAAACATTAAATATGGGTAGCCTCCTTCAAGATATAGATTAATAGTGATGACTGACCTTGTCATCACCCAAACTAACAAAGGGATGATAGCAATTGTCTGAATTCCCATATCATCCCAAAACCTAGAAACAAGACCTGCAAACCAAACTCTTCCCTCAAATCCACACTCCTCCTGAAAACTCCATATGCAGGGAAAACCATCCATTTGCGCAACTAACTTACCCCCCTGAAACACTATTTTAGTTACTGGGGGAACACGTTCACACCCCGACAAGGCTACTAGTAGGACCACCCACCCGACACTTTCAACCCTCAACACGCACCAACAAGGCTCCAAAGACCATGAAGGCTCCAAAGACCATGAGAACACTTCGAAAACTTCCAAAACTAGAACTATTCTGCGAAACTCTAACTCATGACCAAATAGAGAACGAGATCTATTTAAAAACAACAAACCCAACAACAAAACATACCACTTATACAAAAACAACATAATTAAACAAAGCAAATTAAAACCAAAACAACACTTAAAGAAAATAAGCATGCAAACTAGCGTGAGAACAGAGGAGCAACTTGATAACACTACTTCGGCAGCAACCCAACCAACACTAAGGACAATCGTCAACGGCAATGTAAAGAACCCCTCACCGAACCTAACCTTTGGATACGCGAGGAAACCCTAACCTTAACTTCACCTTTACCGTCGGGAATTAATTAACGAAATTTCTTTCGACGGCGGCGTTAAGACTAGCCTTTGGTTCTTGATTCGTTGAAGCAAGCCGCAAAACACTCGACGATGAACTCAGTTAGTGAAACCACTATCGAAGAGGAGCCCCGAATTCTACACAAACTGGCCTAAAAAAAGTTGTCAAAAAAAATTGTGACATGTGTCATTAGTAACCTATTAAACAGAATACCAACCGGCTACATTCCATTCTTGGCAAATGCGTGCGTGTCAAAAGTTTGTTCTATTTTGAAATTATCCGAAGGTCGTTACATTTATGGAAGATCGGTAAAGTATTATTCCTGGCAAATTTCCAAAAAATTACAATTAAACTAGTGTTTTTCTTGTTTGAAGTCAATCTTTACATATGTTACTTAGTTTTGTAATTTTTTTTTCCTAAACTATCAATTGAAAGTTTTACTTTTTTGTGAAAGCCTTGAAGTTGTTTGTATCAGTTTAGATTAGGGCTTTGGTTGTGTTGTTGTTTTAACTGTTTCACCTGTGGGTTGGCAGTGAAAGCCCTGCAAATAATATCAGAAAAACTAGAGATTCAGAAAATTCCTGCAGTACAGACATACTGGAAGGTCACTGACAAATCCTGCAATGATGGGGGTCGAAGCTTCAATAGATATTTCGGCGTCGATATTCTAACCAACGTTATTTGTGATTGTTCATTTAACAATGGCACTGTTTGCCATGTCACACATATGTATGTTCTTCATTTACATCTCATTTGTATACATTTCCAGGAACAAAATTCCACTATTTATTTTCTGGTGTCTGCAACTGCAAGGGCTATATGTTGTACTTATGACTGAATTGAACGCGTGTCTTCTATTAATTTGCCTTTTTCGTGATTTGATTCACTTTTTGCAGCCAGTTGAAGGGTCTGAATCTTACTGGATATTTTCCTGAAGAATTCGGGAACCTTACTCAGCTGCAGGAAATGTAAGTTATGAAGTCCCTTTGTAGTGAAAAGTAGCTAAATTACTTATTGTTGTTTAACTGCGATCATTTTAATTGCTGTCTGATTAATCAATGTTAGTATTGAAGATGCTGATGAGTTAAGCCTGTAATGCAGCGACCTCTCTAGAAACTATGTTAATGGAACGATCCCTAAAACTCTGTCGAAGATCCCACTTGTTCATTTGTAAGTATGTTTTTTTTTTTTTTTTTTGAGGTTGTGAACTTGTGAATTTTTTTGTTTAACTGGTTAGTTACTATTGTTTGAAGATAATCATCATAGAAACTTACTGCTTATGGTTGTATCTGAATTCTTTTTTCTTTGTAGATCGCTGCTGGGGAATCGGAACACTGGTCCCATTCCGAAAGAAATTGGCCAAATTTCAACACTTGAGGCGTTGTAAATACTATAAAGTCATTGACAATACTTTTGATGATGGCTTTCAGTAGTCTTGATTTGATCCTTTATCTGTTTTTAATGTGGTTAATTTCAGGATCTTGAAAGATAATCAACTAGAAGGTCCGTTGCCTAAGAGCCTTGGGAATTTGAAAAGCTTGAAAAGAATGTGAGCTCATTTTTCTTACTGCATTAATATTTTGCTAGTCATCATAATGATATCCTCCCCTAGAAATGGACCCAAATCAATTTAGCACAAATTTGTCCATTGATCCATTGACCTTGCTTGGTTATGTTAAAAAAGTCACATTTTAATTAATGAGTGTTGAAAAATTTTACTTGTATTAAGATGATGGTAGTAAGCTTCTAGTGTTGAAGCTCCTACTGCTCCTTTGAACTTCACGTGTGACTTGTCCCACGTTGGATAAAGTGAAGATAAAATACTACCTTATAAGCTAGAGGAGTCATTCTTACTGCCACCACTGCAACCTCCTTTGGGCTTGTAATTGAACCAAACTTTCCTCCTCCTTGTTCGGTTAACCAGTGGCTTAATTATGATTAGCAACTAGTTTGTTAAGCATGTTGTAATTGTTCTTCATGATAGTAATTAGATTTTTATTGTTTGATATTCATAACACTGTTTACTAAGTGCATGTAATATGCCTTTTATTTTCTGTAGGGTGCTTGCTGCAAACTTTTTCAATGGAACAATTCCCGAAACATTTGTTCTTTTGAAGAATCTCACTGAACTGTGAGTTTCCTCTGCCTATTTGGAATTTTAATCAATGTAGAATTCTGTTAGCTAAACAACTATGCTCTACTTGCAGAAGACTTAGTGGAAATATGATTTTTGGGAAGATACCTGATTTTCTTGGCACTTTAACTAGCCTTGAGATATTGTGAGTGTACTAGTTTTATTTTGACTAGCATTATATTATTTCATGGCCACAACCACGGTTTATCTTGTATATTTCATTTGATGTATTGTTTTATGAACCTTACAGTGATATTCAAGGCACGGCATTGGAAGGATCTATTCCGTCTACCTTTTCCAGTTTGACAAATTAATGTAATTAAGTTTTATTTGTAGTGACCTGAGTTACAATTAATTGAGTGGTCAGATTCCTGAATCAATTCAGAACTTACAAAAACTTGAATTTCTGTAAGTAAAAAATTAAAAAAGTGTTTTGGATCATCCATTTTATCTACTATCATTGGAATGAGATTCTAATCATATTTGATGTAGGTTCCTTACAAACAACTCACTTTCTGGATCGTTGCCAGGTTGGATATTGAACAGCAAGCAAAAGTTGTAAGTTTTTTTGTCTCTCCTATTTTTAAGTTTATTGTTTGTAGCAGTACCATTTTCTGAAGAATATAAATCTTACTATTCCTATCTTATTGTCGCAGTGATGTGTCTTATAACGATTTCACTGGATCATCCCCGGCTAGTTGTCAGCAGACAAATGTGTAAGATCATCTGCAATACTTTGTAGCATTTTCTTTGAAGCTTTTTCTTAATGATATGATCCGATTTTCTATTAATTATGAAACAGGAATCTTGTTGCCAGCTATTCGTTTGCAAAGAGTAACAAGTAAGCTCTTTTTACTACAGATTCTTCTTATATTGAACGAATAAAGGCCATCAATGCTCACATAAATTTGAGTCATAATCAAATTAAATTGTGATTATGCAGTGTAAGTTGGTGCTTAAGGAGGGACCTTCCTTGCACCAGTAAGCCCCAATGTAAGAATTTACTTTAGATCATGAGTGCTTGTAGATAGTAACTCTAATCTCAATATTTTTAACATGATTACTTTAGATCCTGCTATTAGCATCACCTTATTATTTCCTACTGGTATCATAAAAAACAGGCAATAAAAAGACATTATTCTTAGAACTCTTTTGTCATGCTCCCATGTTTCTACAGATTATTCTCTTTCTATCAATTGTGGTGGAAACAAGATGAGTTTTCGAGGGAATTATTATGAAGAGGACACTACTCCTGGAGGCCCTTCCACTTTCTTTGCAGATGGAGAAAAGTGGGCTTATAGTAGCACAGGATCTTTTCTTTATGATGACCGAGCCAGCTTCTTGGCAATGGAAACATCCAACCCTAATGTGACGGGTATTTATCAAACAGCTCGTCTGGCACCTTTGTCACTTAAATATTATGGCCTTTGCTTGATACCAGGAAGTTACAATGTGAAGCTTCACTTTGCCGAGATAATGTTTGTTGATAATAGAAATTTTGACAACATTGGCAGGCGCTTCTTTGATGTTGCAATACAGGTAATTCAACAAATAAAATATCCTTTCCTCACCCCCCTGGCCTATGTGTGTTTATCGTCTGTTTGTTTTCTTGATTTTATTGGTTTTGTAGGGGAATATAAAGCTGAAGGACTTCAATATTGAGGCTGAAGCTGGAGGGACTGGAAAGGAGATAACCAAGGCCTTTGATGTCTATGTCAATGGGACCACCCTTGAGATCTACTTATACTGGTCTGGAAGAGGAACTACGGGGTATCCTGACCGTGGCGCATATGGACCTCTTATATCTGGGATCACAGTGACGCCCAGTGAGTCAACGTCTTATTATTAAGCACTTAATTTGTGGGGTTTAAATTGTCAGTAAATTTGAACGTATCACTTTTTTTGTAGATTTTGAAGTCAACAAAGGATTGTCTGTTGGAGCCATTGTTGGAATTGTGCTTGCTTCATGTGCCATCTTTCTGTCTATTCTGGCAATTCTATGGAAGAAGGGTTTCCTTAGTGGAAAAAGCCAGGAAAATGAAGGTAATCATGTGTTCTTTTCTGCTCCAAATTGGCCATAATACTTGTGATAGTAGTATTAAGCTTGGGACTGTAAACTAATTATAAATTTGCTGGTGTAGTTTTTTTAAAAAATGATCATAAAGTTTTGGAAAGTACTAACACTAATTGGATATGTCCTATCTAATGTACATATGGCAGAACTCCGAAGGCTATCAACGGGATACTTTACTTTGAGGCAGATCAAAGCAGCTACCAATGACTTTGATCACAGAAACAAAATTGGTGAAGGAGGTTTTGGGCCTGTATTCAAGGTAACTATGGCTCATAATTTTCTTACCAATGGTGTGCGCTTAAAAAAGAAACAGACGCATGTAAAAGGCGTGTCTTGGCATTCATTCTTAATTTTTACCATTGAGATTTTCTAATTTTATTTTTGTTTCTGTAAGGGTGTACTACCTGATGGTAAAGTGATTGCTGTTAAGCAGCTTTCTTCCAAATCAAAGCAAGGAAATCGCGAATTTGTCAATGAGATAGGCATGATATCTGCTTTACAACATCCGAATCTAGTGAAGCTTTATGGATGTTGTATTGAAGGAAAAGAGCTATTGCTTGTATATGAATACATGGAGAACAACTCCCTTGCCCGTGCACTGTTTGGAAAGTGCCTTTTTTAGAATCTTGTATTAAGTTGCTTCTTTTACCAGAAAACTTGATTTGTACCAATCTATCCCCTCTTTAAAATTTATTGCCAACTTTGTAGGTAGAGAGAATCAGAAGTTGCACTTGGACTGGCAAACAAGATTGAGGATATGCTTGGGAATTGCAAGAGGATTAACATACCTTCATGAGGAGTCAAGGCTCAAGATTGTTCATCGGGACATTAAGGCAACAAATGTGTTTCTTGATAAGGCCTTGAACGCTAAAATTTCAGACTTTGGTCTAGCTAAACTTGATGAAGATGAAAATTCGCATATTAGCACAAGGATTGCTGGAACAATGTGAGTCTAATACCCCTTCTTAACAAAAGAAACATACCGCGTCATGTATAGGATCTAGAACTAATTTATTATTGCCATATATATAGAACTATGAAGTAGTTAATTTCACGAAAAGTTCATGAAATCGGAAGAGAAATGTTATCCCATTTTGATGTATACTGCATTTTTCAAATCCTCAAAAAGAGTAAACACCACACCACTAAGAGTTAAGCTGTGATGGGTTGGGGCAAAGTCCTTTGCTTGAAAAATAAAGAGGAAATTTAGCATTCCCATTTTCCTTGTTTGGTTTGTTTAGAAAAAAGAACACTTTTCTTGGGTTGAAAATTGTTTTTTTACGGTGGAATGAGATTTTAGTATGAAACCATCCCTTGCTCCCCATCTCCATTCTTCCTTCCTTCCTCAAATGTTGTAGTATGAAACCATACAAGAGTTAAGGTGTTAAATATTGCATGTGCTGCAATTTGTTTCGCTGAAGTGTTTGTTTAAACTGTTTTCCGTTTAACCGTATAATACCATCGACTTTCAGTGAGTCAGTTCATTTTCCTACTTGTGTACTGTTAATTTTGAAGCCTTGTGTTCTGAAAGAAGGTTGCATTTATTTATTTAGTTATTTATTTATTTATTTAAATCTTGCATATTATGTTTAGTTTGATAATAACTGTTGTTGGGAATTAATTCTCATCTTTCATACTTTGTTCAGAGGATATATGGCCCCTGAATACGCAATGAGAGGCTATCTAACAGATAAGGCAGATGTGTACAGTTTTGGGGTTGTCACACTTGAAATTGTGAATGGAACTAGCAACACAAGTTATACGCGGAAGGAAGAGTTTGTTTATCTTCTTGATTGGGTAATAAACAGATTCTTTGTATCATTTACATTTTATATGTCTAATTTTTTGTTATGTTGAGAATCTTCCTGTATTTCATCTATCATCTATATAGTATTTTTTCTAAGACTGTCCATTATTTGGGATTTTAAAGGCCTATGTATTACAAGAACAAGGAAACCTGTTGGAACTAGTGGATCCAACACTAGGCTCGAGTTACTCTAAAGATGAAGCATTGAGATTGCTGAACATAGCTCTTCTATGTACCAATCAATCTCATAGTCTTAGACCTTCAATGTCTGCAGTTGTAAGTATGATTGAAGGCCAAACCCCTGCCCAAGCACCAATTGTCAAATGTACAGGGACAAATGATGTATTAAGGTTTAAAGCTTTTGAGAGACTGTCACATGACAGTCAAACTCATGTTTCGGGGAGCTCGATGTCTAGCAAAGTGCAGAGCATGTCCATAAATGCCGGGCCATGGTTGGAGACTTCGTTTTCTATGCAAAGCAAGGAGATTAGTGAAAAGTCACCCTCAAGGTTGCTTCCTGATGGTGTAAAGCCAGAGTAACACGACCAATTGTTGGTATAAACCCTTATTTGCTAGTGTCATTGCTAGAGTTTCTAATTTTCAATTACAAAGAACAAGAAAGAACTTATCTATGCTATTATTTACAAGGAAATAAAGAAAAACAGCTACAAGAAGTAGCAATTCATTATTATTCAGCTATTATTTCATTATGAATTTGTCATACTATAAAAATTATTCAACTAATAAACTAAAATGAAATTACTTACTAAACAAATAATTAAATCATCAGTTAGTGTAGGGAATATTTCAAGCACTATGATCCCAAGCTTGAACCCCACTGTGATCATACACTAAAGTATGGTGGCGTTCCAAAGGGAAGAAAGCTAGAGCAAAAGAGTCACCAACAAGTTTTAGGAACTTGTAAACCCAAAACGATCCAGGAGATCGTCAACTCCATAAGGTCTTGAACCAAATAGGGTTCGGGGATGAGGGTACGAATCCAATCTACAAAAGAAAGGACCCGCGCTATAAAAATAGGCCTCTACTTTGTTCTGCTCGTATTCATGTGCGCTTTTCGACTAACATGCAAACATTAGGTTAACCCTAAACCTGTTTATCTATGTTGGTTGAATATTAATGCACAAATAATACTATTATTGGCGATCACTTGAATTAAAATCACATTAGCCTAAACCAAATTATTAATTATCTTATTAAGCGTGATTTCAAGTACAAATTCCCTTTAACATGCATAAAAGGTGTGATCAAGCAATAACAATAATAAATATCAAGCAACATAATAATAATAATAATCATTATAATAATAATAATAATAATAATAATAATAATAATAATAATAATAATAATAATAATAATAATAATAATAATAATCAAAATCATGTTAATAATAAAGCTTAATAATAGCAAGATCCTAGGCATGATACTAACAAGATTAATAACAAACCCTAGCATGTCACTAAACAATAAAGATCAAAGCTTTAAACCTAACATGGTACTAACATGATATCATGATATTAGAAATAATAAAAGGCATCCTAAACATGACGCTAGAAAGCATAAAAAAATCCTAACATGATACTAGGAAGTATAAAACAATAATAAACATGCTTTCTACATTGTGAAAGAAATAGAGAGTAAGCCAATCTACTTACTTTGAAGCCTCGTACCTCTTTCTAATAACAAAATACACAAGTTAGTAAACTTCAATGAAATTAATAAAGAATAATTAAAGAATTAAATTGAAATCAAATTAAATAAAGTTTAAACTAGATTTGGACGAAACCCTCAGAAAATATTAAACCTTGCACGTCTAAGGAGAAGGTAACTTCGAACTTGGCTAGGTGTTGCAAGATCTAATGAGTGCGGTATTGTGTTTGTAAAAGAGGTTGGTTTAGAAAAAGAGAGAGAAGAAAAGAATTAAGTAATTCTTAATGAGAGTTGATGATTGTTGATGAGAGTTGATGAAAGTTGATGAATAAAAACAGAGGTCGAGGACCCTATTTATAAGAAAACAGTCCGGAAAATCATAGAATTTGATAAGGAATAAAACTCCACTCTTTCGCCAGAAAACTAGACCTGTCGCCTGAAACTCGACCTGTCGCCAGGCGACAGGCTTGTCGTTTTGCGACAAGACAGTATTTTGCAGATTTTGTTTTTATCATATGTTTTGATCTAGAAGTCCAAATAAGTCATATAATATGTCGTTGGAAATCTCTTGAAGTCTACTTTCTAATGCAATTAGAATCAGATTAAAATCTTTTGTAGATAAAATTATATGGCCGAAATAGTAGGACGGTGTCAGTTTTGGATAGAGTTTCGTATTCCTTTCATATCTTTTTTGTTATAGCTCGGAATTAATATTATAATATATCATTGGAAAGATAATTTGAAGATCTATCCAACCATATAAAATTTGGATAAAAATTATAAGGCACGAAAATAAAATCTGACTGTCTTTGAACACCTTTAAATTCGAATAGAATTAGGAAAGTTTTAAAAAAGGAAAGTTTTATAAAAAGGAAAGTTTTTATTTAAATCAAATTCCTTAATCTTCCCTTTTCAAAAAAGGATAATTAAGATGTTTTAGAAACTTATAAAAGATTCTAATCAATCCTAATTAGTTTAGGAATAGGATTAAACCCTTGGACCCTCCTCATGATCATTGGGTCGTAGGTAAAATCTGGTTTGGGCCCAGTTTAGTATTTTGGTCATAACTTCCTCATTATTCATCGGAATTGGGCTTATAATATATCGTAGGAAAGATCTTTTCAAGCCCCATCCAGCTACACCATTATTGGACCCTTATCATGGATAAAACTAAACTGGATTGGACGTTTTCATAAAATAGAGTTGGTTTTCGAAAACAGAAAGAAGGATTTTTAATAAAAACTAACCGCAACACTAGACTTTTCACACTTTCACCTCATTCCATTATGGTTCGACATGAAAGGCATTCATCACTGGGTTTGGTTTTGGGGAGACACAAATGGGTGTCTACAGTTAGTAATTAAAAATAGTAATTGCAATAGGGCTTCTAACAAAGTGCAACCCATCTGACCAAAGTAACGCACCAAACGTATGCTGCTCATACCTTCCAGGTTTCACTTTGGTGAAACTGATATTTAACTTTGTTTCTTTTCCATATTTCTCAAACTTCAACACATTAGGCTCCACTGTGACAGAAGCTCTTGTTTGGTGGCGAACACGAGCCACGTAAACTCCCGGTGAATCAACGTTAGCTCTTCAAAGTCATGCTGACAGTGTCATTCAGATTGTTGATCATAATTGAAGGGTAGTTCAAGTTCCTAACGCTAGTCAAGGCCTTTGCTGCGTCTGGACATGTGTGCGAACCATTGGAAAAGAATCCAAGGTTAGTGTTGTTGAAGAGAACAACACATAAGTAGTCCAAATAATCATCTTACAACCTCACAAAAATAACAGCATTTGATTTAATTCTTGGAAAATTTGTCAAGGACAACCTTTTATAAAAAAATTTTTGTCTGGGACAACCTTATAAAATTTTTTTGGCAAAGTCAGACCACTTTAAAAAAAATTTTTGTAAAGGAAGACCAACCCCCACTTTTAGGCCATTGACCACCGGATTCCGGCGTTGACCCCCACGTGACAAGCATGTGCTCCACTTTTCTTCTATTTACACCCCTTTTCCCTCCAATTTTCCCACGAAAAAACCCCTCTCTCTCTCTAATTTGCTCGTTCTCTCTCTCATCCTTTGATTTTTGCAGAAATGTCATCTCAATTCCTCACTCATTAATGGCAGAGACAATTGCTCTATTAAATCGTCAACCACCAAGTAAGTTCAAAATTTAATTTGCTCAGTGTTTGAATTGGGAAAGTTTTCCTTTTTGGGTAGGTTTTCCTCCATCTCTAATTTTCTTCTTTTTGCCATGGGAAAGCAGAGGAAACGTGCTGGTTCATCAAGAAAAAGGAAGAAGAAGAACACTAATTACATTATAATCGACAAACCCAGGTACGAATTCAACTGTAATCATCGAAATTTGTAGTCGTTTTTTGGGGATAAAAGTACTTCTGTGGTTCTGTTGCATGTGTAGTTTATAATTAATTAATTGTGTTGATTAAGCTTTTGATGATGCATGTGTACTGTTGTTTATAATAATTTATTGATTAATTAATTAATTAATGTTGAATTTGTGTTGGGAAATTTCTGGCAAACCCTAATTTCAAGGTAGTGAATATTGTGTTTTGGTTTGTTTTAGGTTTAATACTAAATACACTGTGATAAGACTGATGGAGCCCATAGATATTAGATTGTATTATGGAGGTCAGTTTGTGACCAAAAATAAGAAAACCACTTATGAGAGGGAGAGCAGTGATTACTTTGGTGTTTCTTTGCATCCTAATGTAGAGGAAGTATGCTATTTTGAGTTTGTGGAATGGATTAAGAAGGAGTTAAAATATAGAGATGTGGGGAAATATGGTTTAGGAGACATGGTTGTATCTTGAGTAATGGGAGGAAACAAATTAAGGGAGATGCTGATGTTCCTGAGATCTTAGATGCTCCTAAAAGTGATGGTTGGTACCATCTATACTTAGTGCATCCAGTGAAGGAGAAAGATAGTGCAGCTTTGGGGGGTCCACAACCTAACATAGTCAGCACCAACGTGGAAAGTGTGGGGGGGAGCAATAGTGGAGGGAGAAAAAGTGGAGATTTAAGTGGGCCACACACCTCAAAGAGGGGTCCACAAGCCAAAACACTCAGCACATGTGGTCAAAACTCTCAAATTGAAAAGGGTGGGAAGCTTATCACTTTGGAATCTCAGTCCAGATCTGAAACCCCATCCAGCTTCTTTTTCTATCCAAAAAATTACTCACCTCTCAAAAACTTTCCCAGCCCTTCCCCTTCTTTTCTGAATGTTGCTCCAAATCAAGACAACTCACTCTCAATCACCTCACCCAAACCTCAGGCAGTGAACAATCCTGGTTGCAGTTCACACACTGGTAGGCAAAAGCTACCTACAACCTCAGCCACAAAGAAGAGACCTGGAGAGAGATCTAGACCCAGTGAGCTGAACATTAGGGCATCCTACTAACACAGACCAGTCTTTGAGGAGTGGGGAGGTTGATGGTGAAGATGATGGTCTTGGGTTAAGGACTTCTGACACTGATGACAATAAAGACAATGATGTTCTTTTGAGTGAAAATGATTATGAAGATGATAGTGATGATGATATCTTCCTTGAGCATGTTGATCATGATATAAGTGAGAAGGTTACAAGGAGTTTAGGTGGTAGAGTAGGTAGTACTGCTAATTTGGGTGGGGATGATGATGAGGAAGATGATGCTGAACCAATTGGTGTGGATAATGATGCTGAATTGATTGATTCTGATGATGATTTGGATATCATAGTTGGATCTGATGAGGAGGGGCCAAATTACCCTACATTTAATCCTCAAGTTGACTTCAAAGGGAAGATTGTCTTAAGCAAGGGTTTGAAATTCCCTTCAAACATTATTCTAAGGAAGGCTGTGAGGCACCATGCTATAGAAAATGGGTACAACTACTACTTTCTACATAACAACAGAAGCAGGATGACTGTGTTTTGTGCAAAGAGGTGTGGCTGCCCTTGGAAAAAGGGAAGGATCTTGCAGTGCACATGCAAAGAAAAGAGGAAGTGTAAGTTCAAGATACATGCTAGAAAGCTCAAAGATGAGGAGATATGGCAGATAAAGAGGATAAGGGCTGAACATATATGTGGCCATCAATACTACAACCCTAGAGTGTCATCTCAGTACTTGGCTGAGAGATACTTAGAGGATTGGAAAGATGACCCTAGTTGGAAGTTGAAACACTTCATAAAAAGGGTGAGAAGAGAAGTGAAAGTTGACATAGGATACTACAAGGCATATTATGCAAGAGCAAGGGCTCTGAAAATGATTTTTGGTGATGCTAGTGAGGAGTATAAGAAGGTGTGGGATTATGCTGCAACAATCATCAAGTATAACCCTGGTAGTACTGCTGTAGTGAAGGTTGATGGGATAGAAAAGCCACCTCCTTTGTTCCAAAGGTTGTATGTCTGTTTACAGGCATGTAAGGAGGGTTTTATTGCTGGTTGTAGGCCCATTATAGGGGTTGATGGGGCTCACCTCAAGGGCCCTTATCCAGGCATCTTACTTACTGCAGTGGGCAAAGATGGGAATAACAATATATTCCCTGTAGCATGGGCAGTGGTGGAGACTGAGAATACAGAGACATGGTCCTGGTTCTTGGAGTTGTTTAGAAATGACATCATTTTTGTTGCTGATTCAGTTACCTGGGTGCATGAGGATGATGAACTTACCTATATGTCTAATAGGCAGAAGGTAATGTCCTTAATCCTTGTCTTTTATGTTTTTTGTACTTTGTAGGTGACTGAGTTGTAATGAAATTTGGTGTCCTATTGTTGCAGGGATTACTTGAAGCATTCAACACTTTTATGCCAGATGCAGAGACAAGATATTGCTGTAGGCATATCTGGACAAATTTCAAATCCAAATTCCCTGGGGTCATATTCAAGGAGTACTTCTGGATGGCTGCTAGATCAAGCACAAAGGTAATGGGCTTACTCTTGTATTTTGTTTTTAGAGCTTGCATTCAAACATGGATAACTTTTTGTCACTTGCATTCTTACAATTTAAATAATGTAACAACATCATTTCAATGCTCACATGAACAAAATAAAAGAGTTGAACCAAGAGGCTTATGAGTACTTGGCTGCAATTCCAACCTGTCACTGGTCTAGGCATAGTTTCAGCTCAGCTTCTAAGTCTGGTATGCTGTTGAATAACTGTTTTGAGTCTTTTAATAATGTGTTGAGGGAGGCAGGATCAAAACCAATTCTGCAGTTAATGGAGTGGATAAGGAGATATGTTATGCAGAGGTTCTGTTCTAAAAAGGAAGGAATAAGGGGTTATGAGGGTAAAATAATGCCTTCAGTGATGAAGATGATTGACAGAGGGTATGATGAGGTGTCCAATATGAGAGTTATGCAGGCTGACTTGTATGAGTTTGAGGTTGACCATGAGGGGGACACTTTTGTTGTTAACTTGGAGAACCAAGAATGTGGCTGTTACAGATGGAAGCTGATGAGCATTCCATGCTGGCATGCTTTAGCATGTATTAGGATGTTGAGGTTGAACCATGAAGACTACATTCATCAAGCATATCATGTGGAGACATATAAAAAAGCTTATGCACCAGCATTTAGGGCTATGCCAGGACAGACTCAGTGGGAGGTCACACCATACCCTGCTCCCTTGCCTCCACCTTACAGAAAAATGGCTGGCAGACCAAGCAATAAAAAAAGGATGAAGGAGCCAGGTGAAGATGCTGAAAAAAATGTTAAAAGGGCCAAAAAGCCAAACAGGTGCAGTGGGTGTGGTGGCCTGGGACATTATGTGAATAAGTGTTCTAAGCCAGTTGATGGACAAGGAGGGACCACATATGCTCAAGCTCATGCAGCAGCAAAGAAGGCAGCAGCAGAAGCAAAGAAGGCCCAAGCTCAACAAAGTGCACCAGCTCCTAGAAGAAGTGGCAGGAAGAAAGCACCAGCAGCAGAGCATGATGAAATTGTGTTAACTCAGCCAACACAACCTTCACAACCTCAGCATGATGAAGCCTAAATGTAGTTTTGTCCTAAATTTTATGTAGTAGCTTTACTTTACTAAACATTAGCTTATTTTGGATACTTTTGGTGTATTTAAAGGGTGTGGCCACCAAAAATATTTGTGTTGATATTGTGCACACCTATGTATGGTGTTTGACAGATTTCCATACATCTATTCAAGCTAATGTTCTTTTGCATCTTAATAATGTGCTCATCATGTGTCAAAAACTTGTGCTTTATGTGTCAAAAAATGGAAAATTTTGCAACAAAATAAGGATCATCATTTCATTCAACAACTAATAAAGGTTCACAATACAATATTCTAAGCAAAATGCCATTATACCAAATACAAGTTCAATAACTAACCAAAAAGCTTAACAATACAAAAACTAACAACAACTGACACAATCACACATGTTACAAGTAGCTTGTTCCTTGAATTTTCTTCTTCCATTACCCCTATTTCAGCCCTGTTCTTCTTGTTCTTCAGCATATTTAGTTCAGAAGCAAGGCGCCCCTTCTCATGTTCAGTACATGCCAATCTTGTTTTGAGAATACTCAGATCAGTGGAAAGCCTATGCTTTTCTGCTATGAGCACATTAGTTACATCCCTCTGCCAATCTAGAATTTCCTCGTCCACCCATTCAAATGTATTACAACCTCTTTGCCCTGTTTCGTGGTTGAAGAACTTGCAAGCAACAAATTTTCGTCCTGGATTGTCATGGGTCCATGAAGTCCTTCTTGCAACTGGAAACCCACAACCACATCTCTTCTCTTCAAATCGAGCCATAGTGAGTACTAATTCCCTGAACATTAAGCAACAAACAAACCCCCAATCAAAACCCTAGAATTTTAACTTTATGCAAAATTGAACAAGGGTTAAGGAATTACTCACCTAATTGAGACCAACATTCGATTTGCGACCTTCGAATTGCTGATTGACAAAGTCAAATCCGAAATTGGGGAAGAAAATCAGATCTGGAATCAATTAGAGAGAGAGGGGTTTTTTCGTGGGAAAATTGGAGGGAAAAGGGGTGTAAATAGAAGAAAAGTGGAGCACGTGCTTGTTACGTGGGGGTCAACGCCGGAATCCGGTGGTCAATGGCCTGAAAGTGGGGGTTAGTCTTCCTTTACAAATTTTTTTTTTTAAAGTGGTCTGACTTTGCCAAAAAAATTTTATAAGATTGTCCCAGACAAAAATTGTTTTATAAAAGGTTGTCCCTGACAAATTTTCCTTAACTCTTTATAGCAAACTTAACACACCTTACAACCACACAAAAATAACAGCATATGCAAATAAACTGGAAATCGACAAAAATGAAAATAACATAATTTCTTAACAAACTTTCCCGCCAAAAACAACACTCTCAAGTCCAGCTCCTCATTACTCTGTACCACTGCAACACTTGGTATTAGATAAAAAAGATACTTCAGCTGATCCATTATAATGTGTTTCCGTACTAGATGTAGAGGAAGCTGCAACATTGTCATGGTTTGATTCGTAAGTTGTTCCAGCAGTCAACACTTGCTCGAGTTTTGAGCTGGTTTGTTCTTCATCGGTTTGGGCCAATTTGAAATGACGAGACTCTTCTGTCTCTAGTACAAGTAGAACCTCTTTCATAGATGGTCTTCTCTTACCTTTCTTATTCAAGCATTGTGTTGCAAGATCAGCAACAGTGTAAAGCTCTTCCTTGGAACTCTCTTTCAGCAATTTAGGGTCCACAATGTCAAGTAATTGATCAGAGTTTTTCATATGTGAAAGAAACCATGAAACCAAACTTCTATCTTGTTCGCACATAGCACGTATGGCCTTTTGTCCTGTTAAAAGTTCTACAAGGACCACGCCGAAACTATAAACATCACTCTTCTCAGTATATTGGCTTGTCTCAAAAAATTCAGGATCTAAATAACCAAATGTTCCCTTAACATCTGTGCTTACATGGGTTTGATCGGGAGCCACATTTTTTGATAACCCAAAATCCGATAACTTTGCCCTGTACTTATCATCCAATAGAATGTTGGAAGATTTGATGTCCCTATGAAGTATAGGAACATAAGAAAATGAATGAATATAAACAAGTGCTCTAGCTAAATCGGAAGCAATTTGCAAGCACATTGTCCATGTGATTCGAAACTCTTGATGTAGATGATGGAGATGATTGAAAAGAGTTCCATTGGGGATAAACTCGTAAACTAGTAACGGGACTTCCGATTCCAAACAGAATCCTAGTAACCTGACTATGCTCCGATGAATTACTTGAGACATGATAACAACTTCGTTGATGAAATCTTCTTGTTGGCTTTCATTCAATGTGGTAGATTTTTTTACAGCAATAAGTCTCCCTTCACCTAGCATTCCCTTATAAACAATACCTTGCCCTCCTCGTCCAAGTATCCTACTCTCATTAAAGTGGTCTGTGGCTGTTTCCAGCTCATCAATGGTGAAGAAATATGCTCTTTCCATTAAGCGTTCATCAGACGACATACGACGTCGCAACAACAAACCACCATTTTTCTTGAAGTTGTTAGATTTTTGCTTGACAAGCTTTCTTTTTTTGTTGATAAAATACAACCACCACCCAACTGGAGGCAAAAGTAGCAATCCCAATGCTGCACTAATATATACAGCTACTTTTGGAAAAGAATTGACACACCGTGTTCCATTCTTCCGACCATCTCCATGATATCCTCTTGGACAAGAGCATTTGTAGCCACCCTCCGTGTTTATACAAATATGAGAACAATGAGTACTTGAAATATTTGTACATTCATCAATATCTGCAAGGAATTTGTACCAAGAGCTTTTATTAATTGGAATTTATACCAAGATGTTAGGGCCTATAATTAGTGTTTGTATTGTATAGTTAACGGGCCTATTTCTTGAGCCCTAATCACTTGTATAAATACTCTACTCTACACTCTAATGAAACTACGGAAAATATTTTCGTGACATGGTATCGGAGCCAATCAATTACTCTACTCTACACTCTAATGAAACTACGGAAAATATTTTCGTGACACAAGAGCTTTTATTAATTGGAAAAAAAACCATTATTCCCTCAATCCTTTTATTATATGTTGTATTACTTTTTTGGGTCATCAAAATTAAGTGTTTGTTTTTATTTATAAGTTGTACTTTTTGCCAATATTATTCTCTTTTTATGATTTGTGATCATTTTTCTTTTTCTTTTTTATACTTTAACATTAATTTCCAATACTTTCCCTCTCCTAATTCTCAATCACTTTTTCTTTCTCTCTATCTCTCTCTAACCCCACATGCATATTGTACTCCAAACATTAGTTTTAAGCAATATTTAACTTTCTTAATTCCCGCGTAAAATGAGACATAAACATGTAAAAAAAGGATGAAGGAAGTATTGTATTGTAGACAATCCATTCACATGCCCATCCCTAGGGCAGGGCATAAGCTGTCGTCGCCCTAGACCCCAGGCCAGGGAAGAAGCCCAATATTGTTAAAACTTGGGAATTTTTTTAAAATATCCTACTTAATGATACACAGTACAGCTTTATATTTTCCAAATTTCAACTTTCAAGCAATACTAATATAAATCCCGTGCATGCACGAATAGTAGTAATATCTTTATTTAACTTATTAATTTAAAGATTATCCTAATTAAACTTTAATAAAATTAATTTACACATAAATATGTCTTGCTTTTTGAATTTGTAGTACTTATATTAATTTTATAAGAAATTATTATGTTTAATATTTTTTTAAAAAAATTTAATTTTCATTTATACGTTTTTTTTTTTGAAAGAATTTGTAGTACTAACGTTTTCCTTATTCGTTGATTAATAAGAATTTTATCAATTAGTGATTTATTGAATAATGTTATTTCAACTATAGATTTGTTGTAATATAAAAAGGAAAATTATTGCTATAATAAGTAATGAAATATCATGTATATACTTATCCTTTAAAATGATAAGTTTTGGTAAGATTTAGTAACAACTGTAATAAAAAAAAAATTTGGAAAGTAAAATTAGGCATTAAATGATTTCACCAACTTATTTTTACTGAATTGAAATTATTTTTACTGTAATTAAATTATTTTTACTGATTTTCTATTATAATTCTTCTTTAAGAAAACTGAATTTTACTGAACTGAACTTATTTTTACTAAACTGAAATTATTTTTACTGTACTGAAATTAATTTTACTGAACTGAACTCATTTTTACTGAACGGA
The DNA here is from genome assembly GCF_948465745.1 of Chenopodium album. Taxonomy (NCBI): domain Eukaryota; kingdom Viridiplantae; phylum Streptophyta; class Magnoliopsida; order Caryophyllales; family Amaranthaceae; genus Chenopodium; species Chenopodium album. The sequence goes on from NC_137855.1 coordinate 31,728,841, forward strand.
AATTATTTTTACTTAATATTATTATTTTAAGGTGAAAAGAATAGGGCCAAAGTGACACATGTTATTTGAGATTCGCCTTTAGTATAGGTTTATTGATGATTATTGATTGATTGATTGATGATTGATGGATTATTTACTATCTAACTTTGCCCTTAATTATTTCCTCAAATAATTTTTGCCTTGGTTGTTCGATTTCCCTATCATATCCTATAAAATTATTTCATGTCATACTATAAAAGTCAATTTGATAGAAATTTTTATTCATGTGAAAATATTATTTATTTAAAAAACTTTGACCGATGAACATTATCGTAAATGTCCAATTGAAAAAGTTTAAGACTAAGGTAATAAGGGATACAAAAATTAGCTAAGAAATATAGTTTCTTTCCTTGTTGTTTTCACATAACGCTGGATGCTCATTAAGGATTTTGGATTATTAACAATTTTTAGCTAATGAATAATTTGGTTTTTAGACCATGTACTAGTATACTACAATAACATTTGGGTGCTGTGAATCTGTGATTGATATATACTCGGTATAATGTTATCCATTAAAGCTAAATGCATTAATTAGTGATAGTGACCCTAATTTTAATTAATGATATTTATTTTTCTTATTGACCATTATATCAATACTTGCATTACAAAGTACTCGTATATTAGTTTTTAATGTTTCAAAAAAAATAAAAAAAGTATATTAGTTTTTTATGGCCTTTATTATAACCCATTAACTTTTATTATTTTAATATAAGGAAAACCTTTTTATTTATATGTAACAACCTCTTTTCTTTTTATTAGCAACACTTAACATAGTGATCCTAATATGATAGTAATGTGAATTAAATCTGTTTAACAGTTTGCATGGTAATCAAAGTAATTTAATAAACAAATAAGATTATAAACTACTCCTAAAGTACTATATGTCTATATTATATAACGATTACCATTTCTTTGTAGTATTTAAAGAGTCTTCCATTAAATAATACCCAAAGCCAAAATGTTAAAAAAAAAAAGTAGTAAGTACTAATAACTGACCTGTACATCCGGGACGAAGATAAGGATTACCCTGGTAACCAGGAAGACAACTACATTGTTGGCCATAGCCACCGCGGCCAGGCTTATAGTCGAGACATTTGATGTTAATGTGATTAGTAAAATCGTTATATGATACTGTTGGATAATTGGACGAAAAAGTATCATACCGAACAAACCAATCGATGACGACCGGAACAGTGTCTCTTGTTCTGTTGGCGAAGTCAGGGTCACCAAGATCAGCAACGTTGAAGTTGAACTCACTCGGTTTCCCTATGAAAGCGTAGCCATATGGGTTACGCTTGTCAACCGTTGTGTGGTTCTTAAAACTACCTAACATTAAGTTATATTTATACATACCGGTTGGGATGGATGTTTGGCAGCAACCAACCCCTGAACACGACCCGTTTACCACGTCTGATAAGTCTTTACACCCTGCAATGCACCCACCTGTGAAAGCATATTCCTCAGAGGCCCCAACCCTGCCAAGTACGGCATAATCGTCACAGCCAATGGTGATAAGCTTGTTCTCGGTGCAGGAATATACGATTGGATAATCTGATAAATCTGCTTCATCTTCTACGGAAGTTGAATTTACAACTTCTCCTTGTTTGTAGATTGCAGTTGCCACAAAGCTCTTAACAAGCATCTGCCCGTTAATTGATATGTTAAGAATCTCAATGTTTTTGTCTTTTAAAAAGGCTTTAGGAGGATGATGGGCTGATTCGACGCAACTTATGTTGTAGAATTCATTTAAGAAACATGCATCTCCGTCTTTGCTGCTGCCGATACCATACGGGTAGGGAATACTTATGTTTCCGCAGCTAGGTTGGCAGCCTGGTTTCGCAATGGGGGTTGCCGAACTTAACCATACCAGTGGGAAGAGGAAGCACAAGACTCGTACCTTTAACATTTTTTTTTTATCTTCTAACTTGGCTTCTCATTTGTGGTTTATGATATTGTTTTATAAGGTGAATTGTGAAATATACACAATTCTTGTATTTATAAACAAAGCTAATACAAGATGCATTGACTTGAGTCAACCTAAAGATGACTTTGGCCAATATACTTATATACATATTCAATGCCATGTTACGCGTCCGGTCCCATATTCTCCGTGTATTATTGAAAATACTCTAGAAGTTGTTTTATATTATTGCTCATTTTATCATCAAATGAACAAACATATACCCTTGGGCGTATCGTACATCCAGTTATATATAACAATCTCTCAAAATACTCCATCTCTATTTTATTACTTTATTCATTTCTCATGATACGGGTTTTAAGAGGAATAGTAATTTTCCTAACATGGGGTTTAAAGAGGAATAGTAATTTTCCTAACATGGGGTTTAGTAAGTCACGTGACTTACACGTGCAAGTTCAATCACGAAAATTAAGTCAACTGTCAGAATCTGGGGCAGGTGGGTCTTAACAAATAAAATTTTAAAACAGGTGTGCTTTGACAAAAAAAAAAAAAAAAAAAAAAAGAAGATGATTTTCAACAAAATCTGTATTTTATAAGATGGTTTTCAACAAATTTTTCTTTTTATTATCAATAATTAAATATATTACGGAATTATGGTTGAATTTGAGCACCGACAAACGTGACTAAAGAAATACATCAACTAAAAAGAACGGGAGAAAATATTATTTTATAGGAAATTTTGCAAAAAACCACATTTTATAAGCAACTTTTTGCAAGAAACCACCTAATAAATTTTTTTTTTTTTGCAATGACACACCTTAATCAAAATTTTTTTTGCAAATCAATACCTTTATGTCGGAAAATGAGGTTTGACCCCATTTTCCGGCGTTGACTACCCCAATCTACCCACGAAACCACCTCTCTCTCCAGCCCCACCCACGAAACCACCTCCCTCCTAAGCCCCTCCCACAAAACCACCCTTTCATGGCGTTGACCACCATAAACACACCCCCTTTTACGGCGTTGACCACCCTAAACACACTCCTTTAACGACGTTGACCACCCTAAACCCTCCTCTATAGCCCTAGCCACCCTTCTCCCCTCCACTGTTAGTTTTGTGGGTGCAAATGGCGTAGTCAACGCCGGAAAATAGTGTTTGACTCTATTTTCCGGCGTAAAGGTATGGTTTTACAAAAAAAATTTGATTAAGGTGTGTCTTTGCAAAAAAAAATTTATAAGGTGGTTTCTTGCAAAAAAATGCTTATAAAAGGTGGTTTTTTTTTGTAAAATTTCCTATTTTATAATAGAACTTAAGTTAGTTGAAAAACTAAAATAAGAAGGACAAAAACAAAAGTGAGTATAGTGGAGAGGAAATAAAATATGAAAAATATTAAAATACGATTATTGTGTTTTTTTTTGGTAAATAGTAAAATGTTGTTAAAAGTTTCTAAAAGAATAAATGGAAAAAGTAATTAAATACAAGCACAAAAGAAAAATGTGAAGCAAGTAACAATATACGGAGGAGGTAACAAATTTGCAAGTGAAAATATCACATCTATTCTATTGACTAATATTAAGACAAAACAAGTTAACATCATCCCTTCCCCAAATTGTTCACACACTCTCCCATGAATTTAATTCCGCCAATTTGCTATGATGACATCAAAATTTTTTTTTTAATTGTTTACTTTTTTTTATTTTTTTTATCCTTTTACCTTTGTTTTTTTATCCTATAAACTTAATATTTGAATGTTTAAAAGTATTCATTGTGAGTTTCTTTGGTATATTTTACAAGTAATATGCTACAATAGAAATTATTAACCACGTAGATAGTAAATTTATGTGGTAGAAAACTTTCTTAATTTACATTATAAACAAACAGACCTCATCACAATGAGTTTATTAAATATAACCATACATCACGATGATTCACGAGAACTATATTAGTTTAATTAACATTTCTTCAAACACCCTTTCTCCATTCTTATGACGTTTCAATTATTAGTGAGCAATGTGATAATCTTTCATAAACAATGATTGTTTTGCTGCCCTTCAATAATTATGGTACCACCGCGGTTTGTGACTATAAAGTGCAAACTTTTAGAAAACTAAGGTAGAAAAACTTTGAAAGAGAAAATTAGTGGAAATAGCTAGATAACTTTTTAATAAAAAAAGACTTAAAAAGAAAATTCATGGAGAGTCTGAAAAACAAAATTAATAGAGATTAACCAATTCGAAAAGAATTGATCCATGTACTGATCTTGCATATAATATGCACCGAATGAAAGCAGTTTAAGAATAATTAAAGTAGGCGGCGGGCTACAACAATATGATTATATAAATGAAGGAAGCTTCCATTATAGTCGGTCGATTATTATTTATTACCATCGACTACATAATATGTTAGATCTAGAGCTGTCAAAAACCGAACTGTTTCGAACTGTTCCGAAAAAGAACAGAACCGCTAAAAACCTGTTATTATGAAGCCGTAAACCAACCCAACTTGATTTTTTAAAACCTGAAACTGTACCGATCCGAACGTTTGAGAACCCTTAATGAACCGTACCCGTTATCAAGCCGAACTGATACAACCCGAAACCGAGAACAACCCAAACCGAGTACTTCTGAACCCGATAGCAACCCAACTCATTGTAAACCGAAATCAACCTGACAAAAACCCGATAAATCCAAATCGTTTACAACCTGTAATTGGTTAGGATTGAATCGTTTATAACCCATAATAAGTTATGACCGAACCGTTTATAACCTATAAACGGTTATAATCAAGCCGTTTATAGTCCGTAAGTCAAAAGCTAACTCTAGTTTGTTATTATTATTTGATCCTGAAAATCATTATACAAAAAAGGGACATAAAACTAAACATCTATTTAATACTCCATATGATCTACTAGAATAACTAATTAAAAAAATGTTGAGAATATACTAGAAGATATAAGTTAACGAAACCCGTTTAAAATTGGCAAAACCAGTTGTCAAACCGACTGAGTTCAACTCGAACCGATTATGACCTGAACCAATTACAACCCGACCCGATTATGACCCAATGTGTTAACCCAAAACCCGCTTTAAACTAACAAACCCTGTTTTTAAACCGACTGAATTTCACCCGAACCGATAATGACCCGAACCAATTATAACCCTACCCGATTAGAATCCGACCCGAAAAGAAACTGTAATAAAAACAAACCAAACCAAACCGACACGAAATTATTTAAAACCAACCAAACTGACCCGATAGTAATTCCAACCCGTTAAAAACCGACCCGTTACAAACTGAAAACTAATAAACCGAACCCAAAACCGAACCGCAATCCCGATCGACACCCCTAGTTAGATGACTTAGATCTACACCGTTGTAATTCTAATTAATTGTAAAATCTTTATCGCCTAATCTAATGCTTGGTGTTAAATACGGGTCTGGGCCCCACCCGTCATGGGAGAGTGTAAGTCCACCAGTTTACAAGACCAAGGAGATTCCACCTCAAAACCATATGACAATGAGGGGAGTAGCCTCTTAGTATTATACTAGGTTAGGCCTCGTGCTATACACGGTAATTTTCAATAATTATTTTTTAATTAACGCTATGTTTAATTATTAAAATAAAATATGTCAAGTTATTACTTGGTAAAATGGGTGTCAAAAAAAATATAACTCGGTAAAATGAATTTGTTATGAAAGAGTATTATTAGCAAAGTAGATATATTAAAATACGCATGTGTATATATTTATATTTATTCACCAACAAATGTATATCATTTTAAATATCTTAACAATACGTAATCAACTTGTAAAAAAAAAATTTTTTGAAAAAAAAAACTGTAAATAGATTTCATTTTTACATACTATTATTCATCTCTCTTACCTAGTATTTTTTTTCCTCAATAATCAACCGATTTAAAATATTTTTTATACTCGTATCTTTCTTGGCAAGCTCATAATTAAATACATGCAAAAATCATTACAAAAAATCGTTGTTGTAATAAAGGTATAGAGACATAACATATTGTTTACAAAAAAAAAAAAAAAAGAAGGAGAACACGACATTGTTATGTATGTCACAAATTATGTTAAAAATTTGAATTTTTTTTATTTTACTTAATTTTATGGTATCAATATATATATATTATGGGTCTTTTTTGACTATTATTTCTGTATATAATTTGTTTCCTAAATAGTTTTTTTTTTTAATAAAATAAAATAAAATAAAAAATTAAAAATAATTGAAAGACACACTAGGAAATGACAGTGGCGGATCCAGAAAAAATATTTAACGGGGTCAAAATATATTTAGTTAATTTTAATGGGGTCATTTGATATAAAAATAACTAATTTTATTGAAAAAAAATTAATTTATTAAGAAAATTTCTTTTTTTTTTTAAATTCAAGTGGGGTCATGGGACCCCACTCAAATGGCCTAAATCCGCCACTGGGAAATGACATGTGTCATTTTTGGTGTGTCTGTTGGTATATAGTTATTGATATTGGTGATAACTCTTGAATTCTTTAAATTGTGAGATTCCATTACCACTACACTCCCCTTTATTCTTTTAGTGTGGAACAAGAGAATGCTCACATGTGGGTTGTTCATAGGCTCACACTTGGGCAAAACATGTTGGAGTGTTCATCTCAAGTTCCACATGGAAAGATTAATGAAGTGAAAAACTCCTTATAAGTAAGAGCACATTCCATTACTGTGAGGCGTTTTGGGAAGGGGTTTAAAAACAAATTCGTGTGGACTAGCCCCAAAACGGAATATAATACTAATGTAGACTAGAGTGTGCATGCGGTCCGTCAAGGTGGGTGACTCGGCCCAACATGTGATATTAGAGCCAGGTTCGGCGGGGATAGACACGGGCGCTATGTGTGTAGGACGTTCCATCAAATTAAATGTGTGACCTGCCATTGTAGTACCTTGCGTCGAAAGTTGTCCTAATATTGTGGCTCATGCGGCGCGTCCTTTGGTGATAGTGGCGGTGCAAGATAATTTCGCTGGAGGGGAAGCCGAAGTTAAGTGTAGTAGTAGTATGATTGATCGTAGGGGAGTAAGAGACTATGGTAACACATGACTTAGGGCCTGTTCTCATACGCTGAAATTCAATTTAGTTCACTTCAGTTCACTTCAGTTCAGTTCAATTCAATTTAGCTCAATTCAGTTCAATTCAGCTCAGTTCAGTTCAGCTCCTAATTTCCTTCTCTTATAAAATATTCATTTCATTTCAATTCAGTTCAGCTCAGCTCAGTTCAGTTCAGTCGAGCTGAGTTCAGTCACTGAGAACATGCCCTTAATCCAATAAATCCAAGAATGACTAAGACGAAGGAAGCAAGAGTGGTCCATACGAAATCCCACTTGATACGGTCATAAGTTTTCTCCATATCTAATTTAAGAGCTAGTCATCCTTGCTTATTTTTAGACTTAGTAAAGAGATTCAAAATCTCATGAACCAGCAAAATATTATCTTTAATAGCATGGTCAGGGGCAAAAGCATTTTGGGTTTGTATTGGAAGTTACGGAAACTAAATGGTTTCCTAATTTAAGTTAAGCCTTTCAGCTGCTTGTATACTACTTTAAGTTAGGCCTTTGAGTTGCTTTTTGTGCATTCTTTAACTTCCATTCATTTAGTATTCCACTTAGGATTGTATATAAATACTCCTATAAACTTAATGAGAAGACCAAGACATTCACATTCAATATATCTTTTATCATGGTATCAGATTTCCAAGGTTAGCGATCCTAAACATTTTTTGTTACTAATACTCAACACACACGACACCATGAGCCCACAAATGCAACCCAACCACCTCCTATTTACAACATAGTGCACCAAGTGAGCATTCAAAATCAGCAGTCAGTAGCTCATCTCTTGATGCATCCAACTTGCATAGCTCTCCTATTGATTCCAGAGAACCTGATTCAGTTGACGAAAGTCCAGTGGTCGATTTACCACCTCGTGTTCGTCGTCCGCCATCTTGGATGTCAAATTATATATGTCACTCTGCCCAATCTACACACCCCATTTCTACATCAGCAACTCTTCATTCCTCTTCGGCTTCCTCAGGTATTCGTTTTCCTATTGCCAATTATGTTCAGAATAGTAATTTCTCTAACACACATAAAAAATATTTGGCTGCTATATCTGCTAATGTTGACCCCAGAACATATAAAGAGGCTGTCCGTGAGTCTAGATGGAGAAATGCCATGCAAACTGAGATAGATGCACTTGAAAGCACTCATACATGGGACATCACTGATTTACCTCCCGGTAAGAGAGCTATTGGATGCAAGTGGGTCTATAAGACCAAATTTACAGACAAAGGGGAAATTGAGAGAGATAAGGCACGTCTTGTTGTCCTCGGAAATCACCAACGACCAGGCGATGATTTTTGCGATACTTTTGCTCCAGTAGCCAAGATGGTTAGTATCCGCACCTTTCTTGCAGTTGCAGTCGCCAAAAATTGGGAAATTTATCAACTTGATGTCAACAACACCTTCTTACATGGTGATTTACACGAAGAAGTGTATATGAAGCTCCCTCCAGGTTTCTCCCCATCTTCTTCTCAAAAAGTATGTCGTCTTCGTAAGTCATTATATGGACTCCGTCAGTCCCCTCGGAATTGGTTTGCAAAATTGACATCCGCTTTGCGCAAGTATGGATTTCAACAATCTCATGCCGATAATACATTATTTACTCTTCGAAGGGGGATGATATTTTGTCTGTGCTAGTGTACGTTGATGATATTCTTGTGGCTGGAAATAACCTTGTTTTTTGCACATCCTTTAAGCGATATTTACATGATTGCTTCAAATTAAAGGATGTGGGTCCCCTTAAGTACTTCTTGGGCATTGAGTGTGCTCGGTCGCCAGAAGGCTTGTTCTTATGTCAACGTAAATACGCCCTTGATATTCTTGAGGAGATGGGTCTGACATCTTGCAAACCTGTGGACGATCTCATTACTGCAAAACCACAAATTGGCCCTTGCATGCCAAAGGTGCATTGTATTCGGACCCTGCTCAATATAGACGTATCATTGGACGTCTAATATACCTCAGTATCACTCGGCCAGATATTTCTTATCCTTTTCATATATTGTCACAATTTATGCAAGCACCTTGACAAGAACATTATGATGCTGCTATTCGTGTTTTAAAATATCTTAAAACTCATCCTGGTCAAGGTGTCTTACTTCGTGCACAGTGATTTACAACTTTATGCTTATTGTGATTCGGATTAGGCGAGTTGTCCTATTTCTCGTCGTTCTGTTTCTGGATATTTTATTATGCTTGGGTCTTCTCCTATTTCTTGGAAAACCAAGAAGCAAGCTATAGTTTCCCGCTCTTCTGCTGAGGCGGAGTATTGGTCTATGGCTTTTACATGTGCTGAGATCAAGTGGTTGCGCAACTTCCTTGCTTGTCTAGGCGTGTCTCATCGTAAACCTGTTCGTTTATTTTGTGATAATCAAGCTGCTCTTCACATAGCTGCCAACCTTGTTTTTCACGAACGTACAAAACACATTGAAATAGACTGTCATTTTGTCAGGGAACTTCTACTTGCTCGTGTCTTTGCCACAGTCCATGTTCATACGTCTCTTCAATTGGCCGATATCTTTACTAATTCACTAGGGGCTGATCAGTTTCATTTTTTACTGTCCAAGTTGGGCATTCACGATCCTCACGCTCCGACTTGAGGGGGAGTATAGGAAGTTACGGAAACTAAATGGTATCCCAATTTAAGTTAAGCCTTTGAGCTGCTTGTGTACTACTTTAAGTTAGGCCTTTGAGTTGCTTTTTGTGCATTCTGTAACTTCCATTCATTTAGTATTCCACTTAGGATTGTATATAAATACTCCTATACGCTTAATGAGAAGACCAAGACATTCACATTCAATATATCTTTTATCAGTTTGACCAATAATTTTCTTAAGATAGGGCTTAAGACGAGCAACTAAAATTTTCAAAATTGCCTTTTACAGTACATAGTAGTATAAAGACTAATAGGCCTATATTGACTAGGTTTAGTAGGATTATCAATTTTAGGAATCAAAGACCATGCCTAATTATTTGCTATGTTGAGAATCTTCCTGTATTTTGTCTATCATCTATATAGCATTTTCTTAATTAAGACTTGTCTATTTGGGATTTTGATGGCCTAGGTATTACAAGAACAAGGAAACCTGTTGGAACTTGGGGATCCAACTCTAGGCTCGAGTTACTCCAAAGCTCGCTGAAGCATTGAGATTGCTTAACATAGCTCTTCTATGTACCAATCCATCTCATAGTCTTATACCTTCAATGTCATCAATTACAAGTATGATTGAAGGCCAAATCCCTATCCAAGCACCAATTGTCAAACTTACAGGAACGAATGATGAATTAAGGTTTAAGGCTTTCGAAAGACTGTCACAAGACAGTCAAGCTCATGTTTTAGGGAGCTCGATGTCTAGCCAATTGTAGAGCATGTCCATAGATGGAGCATGGACAGATACTTCGATTTCTATGCAAAGCAAGGAGATTAGTGAAAAATTCACCCTCAACATCAAGGTTGCTTCCTAATGATGTAAAGCCAGAGTAATATGAACAATTGTTGGTATAAAGGTATTTATTTTTTTAAATTCTAACTTGCTAGTGTACAAGGTTAAGTAGCTAATGTCATTATTAGAGTTTCTATTACAAAGAACAAGAAGGAAATTATACGTGCTGTTATTTACAAGGAAATAAAAAACAGCTACAAGAAGTAGCAATTCATTATTGTTGGATTTCGAGAATCCTCAAATTGGAGTGTGTACCATTGATCAATATATATAAAGGTTTACAAGAGTCGTAATCCTATTTTAATTAGGATACGAGGTATAACATAATGTATACAATATAATCCTAATCTGTGACAAATATTATCATAAACATAATATCTATCAATTATTATTCAGCTTTTGTATAATGATAAATTTGTCTGACTAATCATCATAATAATAAAGAGTAATAATTGCAATAGGGCTTCTAACAAAGTGTAACCCTTCTGACCATAGTAACTCACCAAACCTGTGCTGCTCATACCTTCCAGGTTTCACTTTGGTGAAACTGATATTAAACTTCTTTTCTTTTCCATATTTCTCAAACTTCAACACATTAGGCTCCACTGTGACAGGAACTCCTACTGGGTGGCGAACACGAGCCACGTAAACTCTCGGTGAACCAACGTTCTTCAGAGTCCTACTGACAGTGATTGTATCATTTAGATTGTTGATCATAAATGAAGGGTAGTTTAAGTTCCTAACGCTAGCCAAGGCCTTTGACGCGTCTGGACATGTGTGTGAACCATTGGAAAAGATTCCAAGCTCGGTTTTGTTGAAGAGAACAGCACATAAGTAGTCCAAATAATCATCTGTGGTTATGTCATAGACTAATCCAGGGTCCATAGCACGGTTTGGTCTAACATGTCCTGCTCCGTAGCTGAATGGGTTGGCCTTTGTGAGATCTAACTCCTCCTTTATCGAGCTACCCGTGTTGTCTCTAGTTCTAGCTATTAAGAATAAGAAAAAATATATGCATCACAAACTAATTGAAAACTGTTGAAAATATTAAGGAGGTTTGTAGCAAAAACATAATTAATTACCAGTAGTCATAATAGCAGCAGCACTCCATGTAGGGTAGCGTGCCTTGAAAAGACCCACGATACCAGCAATATGGGGACGTGACATAGATGTACCAGATTGAATCATGAAAGCTCTACTAGTACTGGGTTTTTCTGTTGAATCTATAGTCCATGCCCCTGTAAATGCCGCGACCACATTCTCTCCTAGTGCCGTGATATCAGGCTATCAAGCAATTCAGTAGACTTTAGCGTATTACAATACCCACAAAGAGACAGATTATATTTAAACTTCACTCAACGATCACTAATAAAGCTTAGGACAAACCTTCAAAATGTCCATACATGGGCCTCTGGAGGAGAATATAGCAACACGAGGAGCAGGTTTATCACCATACTTTATAGTTGGGGAAGTAATGTAAGCCATGGGTTCACTGCCAATACAATCCAACAACATATTAGCAAAATAACTTGTAAAACAAAACTTCAATAATAAATGGAGAGAAATCATAAATGGAGAGAAATCATAAGTACTTTGTGGAATTAATGTATTCAAATAGAGCTAATCCATCTTTATAATTGATATGTACTGCAGTAAGGAAATCAGGATCAGCCAAAACTTCATTGCCATCGGATTGCTCGTTGCAAAGAATCATGCCAACTCCTTCAACAAGTCTTACTTGCCTCTCCTTGTCCACTCTTGTATTGTCTCATCCTATCATACATACCAATATCTTGCCTTTTGCCCTTTTCAAATCCAGTGTTCCTGCCATACAATTTATACTGCTTGCATAACACACGAATCAGACATGCAGTACAAGTTATCTATGAGTAATTGATTGTTGAATCTTACAAGCATATACATAAAAATCAATAGTTCTTACGCATCAGTGGCAGAAGCATATGGAAGTTTCGCGTCTGCTGCAGATATAAGTGGATATAACTTATATTCGTTCGAACCTTTTGACATGCTCAAACCCTATCATAAACTAAATTTCTTAACAAATGTCTAAGAAAATAAATTTTTATGTTAAAACAGTTGGAGTGAAGAATACAACCTTAAGTTGGAGTCCATTATTGAGCTTAACAATGCTCTGAAACTCTCGGTCTATAGTACTAGCGTGACAGTAATAATCCAGGGAGAAGTATTGGTAACAGTACCTCCATAAGGTCCTGAATTTCCAGCAGGATACACAACAATACCTTTTTGAACTGCATGAAAAGCTCCAATTGAAATTGCATCTCCAGAATAATCATAACGACCGTCTGAAAATCCACCAGCTCCAATTGATAGGGACAACAAATCAGCACCGTCGTAAATGGCCATATCAAGAGCTGCCATGATATCAGAAAAGCACTCTCCACCGGTACTAACTGTTGTCCAACAAACTTTGTACGCAGCAACTTGTGCTCGAGGTGATCCACCTTTTGCAGTACCAAGTTCATTGCCATTTATGGTTGCTCTTTTGACAAAGTTTCCTCCTGCTGTTGAGAGGGTGTGTGTTCCATGACCATCAAAATCGCGAGCTGATTCCATGGATTCTGTCACATTTTCTCCTTCGGCTTTATATCCTTTGTTAAAATACCTTGCTCCAATCAATTTCCTACAAAAAATAAAATAGTTTATAATTTTAAGAATATGAAATAGAAAATAATTTGAAGATTTATTTATCAAATTAGTCATGAAGCAATAGTATGGCTTTGAATTTGAACCTGTTGCAATGCACACCACCAGTCATGTTGCTATTTTCGCAAGTACCCTTCCATTTGGACGGTATAGATCCATACCCTTTGTCGTTGAAGCTCTCAGATTCAGGCCAAACACCTTTATAATAGCATGATCACCATTAATACAATAGGAAGTGCTACTAAATATGTTTTTAATAACACTTCTATAATACTAGCTAAAGAGCAACCAGTGTCGGAGTAAGGTACACGTATTTAAAGATCCCCTAGATGAATAAAGTCTAACAAAACTCGTACACAAAAGATTAAAATATATACTAGTGTGTGTGTGTATTTGTGTGTGTGTATATATATATATATGTATATATATATATACATATATATATACATATACATATACATATACATATATACATATACATATACATATACATATACATATACATATACATATATACATATATATGTATAGATTATTGACCCTTATGAGGTTTTAATGATGATGTTAAGAATTGAGCAAACTTCCATCTAATAAGGATTTTCTAGTGTTGTGATGTTTGCAGGTTCAGTAAGCGTTGGGAGCTGAAGTAGGAACTGAGACAAAGGAACTTTAGAAGATCCATGAGGACAAGTAAAGACAGAAGAAGAGTTCCAGAAATGGAACTTCCCGAAGTTTCTTAATAAGAACTTCAAAACGGGTTGTAATGACCTGGTTCCGGTGTAATGCTGGGGCAAGCCTCAACAACCAAGGATCAGTGCAAAGATCGAGATATCAACCGAAAAAGATGGACTTCATAACTTATAGTTGTATAAAAGATAAGTTTGTTTTGTAAGTTGATGTAAACATATTAATGGTTATTATGCATGGAACTTATTAGAAATCAGATAAAGCTTGGCAAGCTAATCAATTCGTAAAAGATAATTATCAGTTTAATGAAAAAGTATTTATTTGATTTTATCCTTTAAAATCTGTTTTAACTCGGTTTTATCTTTTCATAAAATTCTATCTTTCAACTAAAACGAATTTGATAAAATTTGATTTTCAAATAAAGTGAAATTAAATCTGTTTTGGTTTCGGTTTTAAAGAGATAAGGTTAGATTTCTGTTTAACTTATCTTATTTGCAAAAACCCTACTTTGTGAGCCGAGGAACCTCTATAAATATAGAAGTAATTCAACAAAACAAAATGAGAGTTTTAAGCGTGAAAACCACTTAGTGCTTAAGAGTAAGTTTGCCAAAGGTTTAAGCTTCATCATTTTGATTTCGGGTTTCATGTGTAGCTTTCTATTTATGTGTTAGAGTGTGTCTTTGTGTTGTAATTGGTTTTGGGGTGAGATTGTGAATTCTCTACAAATTCACGTTTGAGTGTATGAGTTTGAATTCTCTAAAATTCAAGTGGTAGTTAGTCACCCCAAGTGTGTCTTGGGTTGTACAGTGAGAAAAAGGAACCTGAGTGTGTCTTAGGTCGAGAAAGGAACCTAAGTGTGTCTTGGGTCGAAAAAGGTGCCTAAATGTGTCTTAGGTCTGATAGGATAGGTTCTTATCAATTGACAAGTGTCCGTGGAGGAACTTGCAAAGCAAAGGTCATAGGTTGTATTAGGAGAGTTGCCTATTATAGTGGAATTTGTTTATAAGTCCCAATAGGGCCGAGGTTTTACTTCCTGCTAGGCACTGGATGGTTTCCTGGTAAAACTTGATGTGTGCTTTAAGCTCCTTTACGTTTTGTTTTTAATTTCCGCATAAGTTCCGCGATTGGAACCTACTACTATTCACCTCCCTTCTCGTAGTAGTTCATCTAAACTAACATAGATAGATAGATACAGAGAAATACCTTAATCAAGATTGGCAATGATAACATCTTCACCAAATCTAGCCTCAGTCCATGACAAATCTGGTATATCTTTTTTTTTCCAACATCATGTAATCCCAAGAATATGTTGTATGCTTTTTCAAACCTTTGTTGCGGAACACTGATATCACATCTTGATGTTCTGATTTACACATAATTTACCAAATAAGACATTTGTATTATATATAAAGTGATGCATAAGGTATATAAATAACAAAAACGTATCTTCTAGTGTATTTCAAGTTTTTGGAGGTAATTTTGAACTCATTATATTTTAATTAATTATTAATATATCTTGAAAAGAATTATATATTTATCAACGCATCTTGTGTGTGGCTAGTCACACTATCTGG
Source organism: Chenopodium album (assembly GCF_948465745.1). NCBI lineage: Eukaryota > Viridiplantae > Streptophyta > Magnoliopsida > Caryophyllales > Amaranthaceae > Chenopodium > Chenopodium album. The sequence continues at coordinate 31,744,295 of NC_137855.1, forward strand.
CCGCTAGTAAAAATTTAAATTAACCGAGTAACTCATGTAATCCCTATAATGCTAACGAAGTAACCCCATAATAGCTGATGTGTGGCCAACATGGCCGTTCCTAGTATTTTGGTGGCTGTAGACACCTACATTTGGCCTCAAGTCCCTAAAGGAAGTGCGATGATGTTACAAAAACCCGTTATTCATGCTAGATCAAAGTTGAAGTGTTTATGGACTACGAAAAGCATTATGAAGTAATTTAAAACCCATATTTGAGATCAAGTTATCTTAGAGCCTTGTCCGATTACTAAGTAGGCCTAAAACATGTTCATACATGTTTAAACTTGATTAATAACGGACCCAAATGCGTCAAATACAATGATTGGATCCAATAGAACCTACATTGTTGAAAACCGAGACAAACAGATAAACCAACCATAAAATTCCCATACAAGGACTATACAGATGGATAGCTCTTTCAAATAGCTTTCCAACGGTAAAGTATAAGCCCAATTCCAAGCCAAAACGAAGATGTTATGATCAAAACACTAAAAACCGACACCCTTGCACTCCAACGGCCATAACTTTTAATCCATAACAGATTTTAACCTAATTCTAACGGAATAGGAAAGTAGACATCTAGAGCTTTCCAATGATATCTCACACGCCTAAATCCGACTTTGCAATCAAAAGTTATGGAAGTTTTAAAAACGCGTTTTCGTATAAGGCAAACCCTAAACCTAGATTCCTACGCATATAAAAAGGGGTCTTTGCATAGCTCTAAAGACACAGAAAATCAGAATTAAAAACCCTAAATTTCTGAAATCCCTAATATCTCAAATTCTCTTACTATCATACTACTTTTCCCTCTTTCTTCCCAACTACTTTTCAACCCTAATCCATCCATTGAAGCCCTTGGAGGTACAAAGAAGAAAGAAGGTCCATAAACATCTAAGACGGAGATATAAGCATACATAGAAGAACGGTTGGTTTCCTGAGCACTTAGATAAATCACTTTTCTTTTTCTTGTTTAAATAACTTTAATTGATTATTTAGTGTTGTTTGATCATTTTAAACAAACTTTTAACTAATTAATTCACATAGTACTCTTTCGTTAAATAAAGATTAGAATTGAATTAATTAATTGTTGTTTGATCACTTAAGCCAAGGCGAATATTGTTTATTTCTTATTCTTTTCACGAATTTGATTAAATAAGAATAACGACCTTACGATGTAATTCCTACGTGAATTAATGCGTGTAAATAAAATCAACTAACTTAGTTTTAGGTATCACGTTGCATATATTGTTTGGTGATGAAATTGTGCAAAGGAAGAGCTAGTAGAGGCCGCAGTAGGGCTAGGATCGCGATTCCCCTCCAAAGGAAACGTTATCTTAGTACCCTCGCTCCCGAACTCATTTCTGGTTTCTAAACCAATTTGGGCATGGGTAAACTTATGATTCATGCTAAATATCCCTTGAACTCTACTTGGGAGAAAGACATGAATGAGGTTTATGAGTTTTCCTAAAACTCATTGGCGACTCCTACTTGTTTCTTATAAAAAAAGCGTGTATGATAGAATCATCTCTAATTCAAGGTCTCCCAAACAGTCAGGTATTCAAATCCTAATACACCCTAACAAGTGTAAAGTCCTAGGCTTTAAAGGGCCATGGGCATCTAAGGAGAAGGATCCCCAACGATGGGAACACCCTCCTTACAGTGGCCTATGGACAAAGTTGCAAATTGAGACCCTTATTTCACTACAAGAAAAAGGTGAATTAGCAACGGAATTTTGCGACTACCATAATAATTAGTTGCAAAAATAATTTTAGCGACTGAAAAAGACGAGTAGTCGCAAATTTTGCAACCGAATTTGCAGTAGTTGCTATGCGGTCGTTAATTAGCGACTGATTTTTGCGACTACTATAATAATCAGTTGCAAAAAATATTTTTGCGACGAAAAAAGACGAGTAGTCACAAAATTTGCAACCGAATTTATAATAGTTGCTATGCGGTCGCTAATCTGCGACGCTCTTGTAATAATTTGCAACTAACATGGTAGTCGCTACTATTATTTTAAATATTTATTAAAGAAATTAAAAAAAAACCCTTAGTATAATAAAAATAAAAATAAAAAAAACCCCTTATTCCTAAAAAAAACGGAAAAAAAGGTTATTGCCGCCAAAAAAATAAGAATGTTCAATCAGTCTTATACTCTTATTCACCGTCAAAAACAAGAACTATCATACTCTTCCTAAAAAAAAATCCTTAATCATTTAAAACAAAACAAAAAAAAGAAAAAAAAAGAATTAATCACTCAAGTCTCAAGATACACGCAGAAGAGTTTTTCAAAGAGAATCAACCCTCAGCCCTCACCGTCGTTCTTCACCTTGTGTGTGTTGTTAGTTGAGGAGTGCGTTTTCGCAGTACGGCGATATCGAGGATTGTAAGGCGGTTACCGATAAGATCTCCGGGAAGTCGAAAGGGTACGGGTTTATACACGTAGAAGGGTTTTTCAAAGAGAATCGACCCTCAGCCCCTCACCGTCGTTCTTCACCTTCCTTAGCTCCGCTGCGCCATCACGTCTCTTTCCAGGTAAGTGTAAATGCCTTCCACCCTTCGCTTATTGTAATTTGTCGACTATGAATTTTAGGGTTATCATTGATTTTTCTTTTTTGGGTCCAATTATTGATTTTAATTTGGTTTCCATGGTCTAATTGAAGTCAATTAATTAAAAATCAATCAAAATTGATTGAGTATGCAAAAATCCCGAATGATTTGTTGTTAATTGAATTCTCGTTTTGCTCTGAATTCCTGTTCATTAGAGGGTATTGAGGCTCGCTAGTTATGATTGAATTCTTGTTTGCTCTGATTTTATCATGTTTTTGAGCCTAATTTGCTGCTGGTTGGTTGTCATGGCAACGGTTGTGGGTGGTTGCTAGAATAACAGTATGTTAATTGAGTTTGCTCCTAATTTAAGTACGGTCTGATGCTTCGACGTTGTACGGAGTTGCTGCGATTTTTTTGCTGTTGATTAGTCATTTGATTTTTAATGGTGTTACTAAGTGTCTCTGTTTTGGGAAAGGTCTTGTTGGTGGGTCCACTACTTGTGCCATCTTCTTCTTCATTTTTTCATGGTTAGTTTGCTATTCTTTTCAATTTATTTCTAATTTTAGTGATTTTTGATGATTTCTGGTAATGCCCTTTTGATTTAGTTTGTTAGGGTTTTAGGAATTTGAATTTGATATAACTATGTTGTGTTGTAAATTGGGATTATTGATTTCTGTTGTTTATTGGAAAGGTAAGAAATTAGTTTTACTAGAGTGCTTTCAACTATGATTGATGGGTGGAATCCGAAATGCAACCCGTTTCGTGGTGTTGTGTTGGGGGTGATAATGTGAAGGTAAAGCATGGTTTTTGTGTCTTAGAGTACCCCTATTTGCCTTAGGAAAAAGACGTGGATTGTCGAGATAAATGAGGAATGTGTGTTGCTGAATTTGCTATCAACTGCTAGTATGTATTCTGGGTTGAATATTATCAGCTGGTTTCGTGGTGTTATGTAGATTGATGTGCTGATTACTAAGAATATAAGATAGATTGTACTGGATTGTCAAGCTTCAAGCCTTGTTCTTGAGTTTTTATTCCTTTCAGGGGATGACTAGGTAAGGACGCAAGGGGTGGTTCAATTTGGTTTTATTTTAGGTGATGAATTTAAATTCATCAAGTGTTTGTTGGATATAAAAATTTACCTTGACCCGGCATCGAATGCATAAATGCATTCACTCATTCTGTTTTCTGAGTATCTGCTTGGTCTGAATTGAATTCACTTCACCTCTATATAATGTGTAATCATGGATCACTTATTTGGAGAATTGGAGTTGCTTTTGGATTGGAAATGTGTTTGGAGTTATTATGAAGTTAAATATATTAACAAATCATTAAAGCGAATTGGTGCTGGAGTTATGCATTTCAACTTCAGGTTTCTTAGTGAACATTGATCAAGACGTGACCCACAGGATTAAGTCAGGGTGGCTTAAATGGAGAGCGGCCACGGGAGTGCTATGCGACCGCAGCATTCCCTTAAAGTTGAAGGGAAAATTCTACAGGACTGCCATAAGACCAGTGTTGCTCTATGGTACAGAATGTTGGGCTTCTAAGAAAGAGCATATTAAAAAGATGGAGGTTACGGAAATGCGCATGTTAAGGTGGATGTGTGGAAACACTTTAAGAGATAGAATCAGAAATGAGGTTATTCGCAAGAAAGTAGGTGTGGCGGGCATTGTAGATAAATTAAGGGAAAATCGTCTGCGTTGGTTTGGACATGTAAGACGGAGACCCGAGGGTGCACCGGTGCGAAGAGTGGAAGAGTGGGACCATGGAGGGATTAAACGAGGAAGAGGGAGACCAAAGATGACTTGGTTGGAAGGAGTGAGGAAGGATATGAAGTGCATGGATTTACGTGAGGATGAAGTTTTGGATCGTAAGGGATGGAGGAGAAAGATTTATGTTGATGACTACACGGAATAATCAAATTTGGTTCATGTTAGCCGACCCCACTTTTGGGATTAAGGCTTTGATTGATTGATTGATTGGTTTCTTAGTGAACATATAGCTGGTGTGAGTTGTGCAAACTACTTGGGTAAGGACTCAGGGAGTCAGGGGTGAAGAACTTGTAATTAAGCATGCAAGTTTCTTGGTCATTCACTGTTAACTTGACTAAGAAACTTTTAATAGTGTTAATTACATACTACGTATGTTGATTTTGATATCCTCACATTACCCACTACCCTCATATTCTTATCTAGGTTGAATAAGGTGTATTCACTGTATTATTGTCATTGTCAAATTCGGTTTTATTTCCCAACATCTATGTGACATCAACCTTGGCCATTAGATGAGGATACCATTAGATGAGGATAACCACAATGCAAATTAGGCTCAAAAACATAATAAAATCAGAGCAACTTAGGGGCAGCAACTTAGGGGCTAGAATAACAGTATGTTAATTGAGTTTGCTCCTAATTTGAGTTGTGGGGCAGCAAGTTATTCCTTATTACGCTCTTGTAATAAGGTGTTAGTTAATTGAGTTGTGTGGGGCAGCAAGTTAGGGGCTAGAATAACAGTATGTTAATTGAGTTTTTTTTTTTTTGTTCCTATTAAGTTTCTTTTTTTGGTTTCTCTATATATATGTTGTCCCACCAAATGAACAATCTGAAGTTGGGCTGCTTTATGTTAAATAAATCAGAAATAAAATTATTAATGTATAATATGCTATTTTGAGTTAAAATAATTTACTTTACTTGTTAATTATGTGCAGCGTACATATACTTGGAGAGCCGAGTTCGATGCTAAGGCTAGGAGAGAATTTGACAAAAAAGCTGGGGACCGACTTAGGGGTACATTGAACCAAGTTTTCAAAATGGTTCTCCATAAGCAAGCTAGTTTCATGACAGACACTGTTCGAGCTGAATTCATAAATAAGCGTAAGCATCCTGATTTTGTGAAATGTTCTAACCAAGCAAGAGATAATCGGTTATCTGGCCAAAAAGTTTGACCCTGGCCACATATCTACTCCTCAAGTGGTTAAAAAAATGGTAAGTGTATGATTTTAGCAGCAAACTTATGATTTTTAATATAAGATTGAAGCAAGTAGAAACTTTTTAGCCACTAATATAGATGACTATAACTGGTCTTTATTACAATTGCTCTGTAGTCTATGTCCCCCTATTTTTTGTTGTTTTATTTAAGTGCTAACAACTTCTTCTAATACAAGGCAAAGAAAAAGGATGGAATTTTACCAACTGCTGCTGAAGTCTATGAGAGCACTCATTCTGTTTGTGTGGGCAATGATGAAGTTGAATTGATGGGTGATAAGTCTCAAAAAGTCATGGAATGATTATACTTCTATATTTTTCTAAGATTACAAAAAGATATATGGTAGTTAATGTTTGGAGATATAATGGATTGTTTATTTGTTTGTGTGATTGAGTTGGAGGATGAGAATGATTTGCCGGCATTAATCATATGATTAATGTGGTATGGCATAATGTGAATTGAAACAGGTTTATTTTGAAGCCATACCCTATAGGAGGGAATTCTTCAATTTACAAAGGAGACTCTGCCGAAATTTTTACTAATAACAGCTTGGACCCTCACTGCCATCAATACCATTTGCTTAGACCATCACCTAACTTTTCACTTTGTAACCAAAATCTGATGGTATCTAAATAAATCAGATGGTATCTAAAGGCAAGTTTTTACTGCTATGTACTGATCTGATGTCCAAAATGAAAGACTATAAGATAACAATTAAATTAAATTGTGTTTTAGAAGTCCAAACAAGTTTTTATCCCAGACGATGTCCCGAGTCATTGCTTGTATTTTTATTATAGTTGTTTTTTTTTTAAATGTATTTAGTTTATTTAAGTTTTAACATTTGAGATCATAGTTACTAATACATATCTTAATGCAGGGAGAATATATGGAAAAACTTGAGGAATATAAGAACAAAGGAATTGAGATAAACCCCGACAAAGTCTACTTGGAGGTTGTAGGTGGGCAAAAGAAAGGAAAAGTCTACGGTTTAGGGAGTGCTTCACAAATGTATTACAAGAGCGATCCTACTTCTCAATCTACTGCATCATCTTCCACTCCTTCCATGATTTCTCAATTAAGTTCTCAAGTTGAAGAACTAAAGAAGATGGTGGAAGAAAACCATAACAAGGTGGAAGAAAGCCAAAAAATAGCGGCAGAGAGCTTAAAATGTGCTAAGGAATTCGTCGAAAATCATGAGATCGAAAAAGCTACATGGAAGAAGGAAAAATTAGCTATGCAAAAAACATTGCAGGAAATGGCATCATTTGTAAAACAAGTTTACCGTCCTTATAAGCCTCCTACGCCTGCAGTCACCCGCTCTCGTGATACAACTAAGTGATTTTTATTTTATTGGTGGTAATTTTATGAACAACTGGTCTTTTACATTGTCATTAGTTCTTATTTGAAGCAACTTTTTTTATATGGGAGGTGACTTTTGGAACAATTAGTCATATGAGTTAAATATTGTTTTTTAATACATTGATACAAAATTGATTATGTTTTGGATATTTGAATAAAATTAACATTTTGGTTATTTGAATTTATGCGTGGGTACCATTTTTTTGTGATTGATATTGGTTGTCGCTAAATTATGGTCTCAAATATTGATCACCAGTCGCAAATATTTAGCGACTGCAAATTTGGTTTAGAGACTGATTCGTTAGTTGCAAAATCATTAGTCTCAGTAGTCGCTAATTTGTCACAAATAATTAGTTTTGTAGCCGCAAAAATTTGTTTCGTAAGTAGTTGCTAATCCGTCGCAAAAAACATTAGTCTCAGTAGTCGCAAATCCATCGCAATTAAACTAGTCTCCGTAGTCGCAAAAGTTTAGTCTCGTAGTCGCAAAAGTTTGGTCTTGTAGTCGCTAATCCGTCGCAAAAGTAGTCCTAAAACATTGGTCTAAGTAGTTGCTAATCCGTCGCAAATAGTTTACGACGGATAATAATTTAGTTGCTAAAATTTGAAAGTTAGTCGCCAAATGGTAGTTGCAAATCCGTCGCTAAATTTGCGACTGTCCAAAAATTAGTCGCAAAAAAGGATTTGCGACGAGGTCTTTAGCAACGAACCAAAGTAGTCGCAAATCAGTCGCAAATCCATTTTTGCGACTACATTGGCTGTCGCTAATTACCCTTTTTCTTGTAGTGTTTATCAAGTAAATTAGAAATTTTAAAATTGCAAAAAATATTTTCTTTTTCTTTGAAAAGGTACTATAATTTTATTATCGAGCCTAATAACAAAAACATCAAATTTGATACTAAAAAAAAAATTATTGTGTAAAATTTAAAATGCATACTATAGAGCAAAAGTTTTCATAAAAATGTTCTTGTACTACATGGCGCTCTCTGCTACTTAATTTTATAGTTTTTCATGTCATCAACCTATGTTAGAAATTTATAAGAATTAATAATGTGGTTCATAAAAAATTTCAACCATGCAAATTCAATTTTTAATAATAGAGGTTATAAATAAATAAATAAATAGAAATATAATAAATGACAATATAATAATTCAAAATATAGATTATTAACAAACAAAAGATTGAGTCATAAATTTTATCCACCAATGTTAATTAGTTCCATAAAATTTCTCAAATACCACGAGTAGCTAAGTATTCAAATCAACTAGACAAAAAAGTATTCAAATCAACTAGACAACAAACATGATCATTGATAGGAAAAAAAAAATCAAGATATAATAATATAACTAACAAAATGAAAATAAGACTCATGATTAATTTACACATGCATAAAGTGGGTTTATGTATACCAAAAAGAATTTAAAAACTTTGTACAAGAAAATTGATAAAAATAAATTATAGTACTCAAATTGTTTAAAAATTCGCACGAGTAAAAAATAGACTACTCCGGAAAACCTTTTATGCATATAAAAAGATACTTCACTCATATTGTTAAAAAATCCTAGAGCCTACATATAAAAAGATAACAATTTAACAATAAATCCTAGAGCATAAAATATTCCAGCCACTTATAAGATATTGTTAAAAAAATCTTAGAGCATACATAACATCAATAAATTCCATGTCTTTTTCAGAGAAGTTATTATTGTATTATTTTAAAAATAACAATTGATGACATGTTTAAATGGACTAAGGGTCGGTTGACTTAAGTTTAATTTTAGTTCAGTTCAGCTCCAATCAGTTCAGTTTCTAATTTTCTTCTCTCACATTCAGTTCAGCTCCAATTAGTTGAGCTCAACTCAGCTAAGTAAATGTGAACATGTCCTAATTAACTAAATTTCTAATCAAAATAAGATATCTCCCATCTCAAATCACCAAACTTTGAAACAAAAATATACGTTTTGATTTTCTTTATTAAAATCAAATTGCACATCTTAAAAAATTGGTTGTGAAAATTTCTAAATCCTAGTCAAGTTCTAACCACCAAAAAAAAAAACACAAAAAAAAAAAAAATATTACTTGCTATTTCCGCAGCATGATGCTCTTCAACGTTGGCCGAAAATCCATTAATAACCCTTGTACATGAGTAAATTATCGAATCTTTTGCTTCCTCAACGCTACATTAAACCACAAAACCATAGTACGTGGTAATAGTAATAATACTCGTAATATGTAGTACTATTGAAAAAAAAATGACCTTTAAGTTTTGTTATATACGTACCTTCCTAAGGATGCAAGGAAATTATGATAATCCGTGACTCGATTAAAATCCTCAATGGTAGCATATGGACCATGCGAATGTGCTCGCATATACACTATGTACGACTATATATCTATAACCATTATAAAAGCCCCAACCACCCTTACTGCAGCAAATTTACTGTTCCTTATGAACAGGAGATTGACGATTCTGCCCTCCCTTGCCCTTAGCACCCTTCCTTGACCGACCAGATTGACAGGGGTGGTTCGGTCTTTTCGCTTTGCCATTTCAGATGTTCTCAGTGGGCTGACGCGTGGCCATTTCCCCATTTTTATCTCAACTGCTATTCGTCGCTCCCATTTTACCGGGTAACGCTCCTTTTTTTTTTGAAATTACCACTATGCCCTTTATGCAATATGGGTTATAAAAATGACCTTGTTCCCCATTTGGACACCATACATGAAACGGTACCCTTACTTCACGACACTGTTGTCCCGAGCTTCCCAAAATCGGTCCCCACGACCTTGCAACCAAATCGGTCCCCACGACCACCTAAAATTTCTATTTTCAAAAATCATTAAATTTTCCGACGGGTCTTGGGTCATGGACGGCGAGTGGAACATACGTACGCCGGAGAATGCGTCGGATCATTCTGTAAGTATTTTTTTTTTTTATTTTCGGTAAGTAGGACATCCGCCTAAAATTTCCGGATGTCCTAGGTACATCCGCCTAAAATTTCCGGATGTACCATGGAACATCCGGAAATTTCAAGCGGAAGATGGGATCCGCCTAAAAAATCCGGATGTTCCATGGTACATCCGGAAATTTCAGGCGGATGTACCTTGGCACATCCGGAAATTTCAGGCGGATGTACCTAGGCACATCCGGAAATTTTAGGCGGATGTACCTAGGGACATCCGGAAATTTTAGGCGGATGTCCCAAATTTTTTTTTTTTTTTTTTTTTTTTTTTTTTAAATTGTTAAGTACGTTTATCAACATATGTCTTGTGATTATTGTTGTGATTTAGTATTTGATAATTAATGTAATTTTGTTGTATTAATGTGGGTCGGGAAGGAAAAAACCGTATTTATATATTAAGGGTAAAATTGGAATTTCAAGAAAAAAAGGGAGCGTTACCCGGTAAAATGGGAGCGACAAATAACAACCCCCATTTTTATTGGCATTCTTTTCACTCATCCTCTCTCCTTTCATTCACTTTCTCTCTCCTCAATTGAATCCTTATTTGTTTGATCGTGATTGAGTTTTGTATCATTAGGGTTTCAATTAATTGTGAAATTCGGGTTTATTTCTTGGTTGTGAGGATAGATCATTGAGAATTTAGGGTTTGGTCTTGGGAATTTGGGTAAAATTTTGAGAGAATTTTGTTGAGTGAAGAAGGATGGGGAGTACAGAAGGATTGGTGAAGCTACTTGGAGTGACGAAGCCGATTTCTATGGCGGGACCTTCTGCTATTGAATTTCAGAAGACTCGGGAATTTGAGAAGGTTTGTTGATTTGATTCTTGAATTTTTAGTTTAATTTTAATTAGGGATTCTTGTTTATGGTAATTGGTTGTTGTTGATCGCTCGTTTTGGATTTTTGGTTGATTCTGTTTTGTATGAAAGTAATGACGAGGTGGCATTGAGTGAAGCGGTTTTGGCTCGCCTTAGAGGGGTATAAGAACTAAATTGGTGTGTGTTGAAGTTATGTTCTTATTTCTGACATGAATTTTAGCTGATTTTGTCGAATTTGGGAATTTTGTCGGTTGACTGCTGATTATAATTGTCAATTAGTTGACATAATTGTATGAATGCCCTAGACTAACTGAATTTGTAATATAAACGAGGTTATCAGTATTCTGTCTTTTTTCAAGCTTCATGGGACATTACCTATTATTGTTGGTAAAACTTGAATTTCCATGACACTTGTTAGAATGCCTAATATAGTGCAGTTAGGTATGGTATGCTTCATCTTTACTACTTCGTATGATTTTCAGCATTTTTATTCTTTTTTATTGATTGGTTTGATTTCTGAATTTTATCTTTGCTTATTTTATTTATTGCTTCTTTGTGGCATAGGCGATATTGTATTCATACTCCCTCCGTCCCCAAATGATAGTCCCTTATGACCTATTTTTAGTCCCAAATTGATAGTCTCATTTGTTTTTTTCAAGTACCATTAATATCAATTTTTTATCAAAATTTCCTCCAATTACAACAATATTTGTGCAAATTTAACTTTCCCATATAAATTTTGTTTTTCAATGTACTTTTATTACTTTCTCTCTCTACTATTTTACATACCCAATGTAAATTTATCTTTTCAATGTAATTTTACTACTTTTATTTAAGTTTCTTAATTCCCGTAATTTTTGCCCATAAGGGACTATCATTTGGGGACGGAGGGAGTATTAGATAATCATCAATAATGCTATTTTGTTTTGTACTAATCAATGTTTATGCTACTAATTCACATGTAAATTGGTTGCAATTTGAACCGTAATTGTGTCAGTATGATGTGTTGTATTGGCAAGTGGGTCACAAATTTCTGTCATCTCTAAACAACCCGGATTGAGATTGGCCTGTAAATTCAAGAGAATGATAGCTGTCATAATGTTAGAAGATAATTGCCTTACACAATCAAGACTTTATAAGCCATCACTTTTGATATTTCAAAACTAGATGCTTGATGAAGTTTTCATTTCAACTCGATCTAGATTCTTATTTTTGTTAGAATAAAATAGTTTTATTGAGTGATTGCTCAGCGTATTGTGAATTAATCTTTTAAATCTTTTCTATGTAGGCATAGTGATTCTAAAAATGCAATGAAGCTCGTTGGACGTTTTTCAGCTGGTAGTGTTGATATATCAGATGTCTATCCTTTACAACTCAGGCTCTCTGTTTTGCGAGAAGCAAACTTATTAGGTGTTAAAATTAGTAAAAAGGTGATTTCCTTGAACTTTTTCTTTTTTATATTTTTTTCTGTTCTTAATTTATATGGCAACTAAGTAATGATTAGGCTAGCTTGACATCTGTGTGTATCTAAATTTTTTATTATAAATTTTTTGATGCCATGTACTCCACTTGATTGTATGTCTCACAGCTCAATTAAATTACCATGCTTTAGTCTCGCTGCATTGCACTATCTATCCCAGTGTTACCTAATTGACAGGACAAAATGGAGTATAAATCACTACTTTTTATTAAATTAAGCCAATATGTACCTCATTCATGTGTTAATTTGCGTTTCTCAGTTCGTGCTTTGTGTGCGTGCGTGCGTGCGTGCGTGCGTGTGTATTTTTTTTTAAAAAAAAAAACTTCTGCTAACTCATCCTACCTGAAGATCATGCCTCAAATCCATCCCCTTAATGGTCAATACCTCTTGATTCTGTTCTCTATGGATTTAATGCTAAATTTCCATTTGTTCACTTGAATTCTTCCCCTTTTATCATAGTCAAAGCTTAAAATTCAGGTATTATATGTTCTTTTCTTAAGATTGTTTTGTTTAATTTATTACATTATGAGTTGTATATTGTAGAAGGTAGGATCTAATTCCAAGCTAGGGAGAGTTGTAAAATAGTTCTCAGAGGATCAGGCATTGGTAATTCTGGTTCCTTAATACAAAGTGACTGTGACAAGTAATCAGCTCATCTATTTTGATAATTTGTCAATATTAAAAGTGTTCTTTTCATAATATCTTTGTTTTATGCTTTGATTAGGACAATGCTTCTGAACTCTTTAGACGAGCTTGCCCCTATGTGAGTCATATATTTGCTATGTTGTAGAAGAACCTCCAGAGGATGCTGACAACAAACGCACCTTCGAGTAAAACCCTTTTTACATCTTAACTGCATTTTTTATATGCATTGGTTGATAGCTATTTTATGAGACAGTATGTAGTTTAATTTATTTTGTGAATTTGACTAAATGTTCCAATTTAGCTATTTCTCCTGTGATGCTTTAATCCCTTGAATTAATAGGTGAATAAATCATTTTATAGTCACTAACTTTGGAGGAGTAAAGAAAGTTATTGGTTTCCAAACTCATATATCCTTTTCAAATGTTAATCTTGTTTGTTTGAACTAGCTGTTACTGTAGCTAATTTAGTGTTGTTTCCTGTAACCTCAATTGAAGCTCCTTTGATTTTTCCTTTTCTTGCCTTTTGACTTTTAAAGTTGCCCGATCAACTTTCTTGGGCTTTTGAAATTATATTAGTGCTGAAAATGCAGCCCTAAATTGCAAGTGAAACTCAGTTCGTTTCATGGTAATTTATTTGATGTCTAATTGTCTACCATTGTTGAGAGGAAGTACTTTGAGGGTATGACCAACAGATTTTGGATGAATGTTGTGCAATGCTTTCTTTAAAAGTTTTAAAATGCTAATTTGGGTAACTGAGGTATAAGCTGATACTTGATAGTTATTTTAAGGGAAGCTCTTTGGTTATTCTTTGAGCCTCTTAACAATAGTTATTTTTGGATGAATGATGTGCAATGCCAACTCCCATTGCATGGTTTGATCCTTAAAAATTTTATATGATGTGTTATAATGGCCCTTCTGAAAACTCATGAAGCTTGTATTTTGCTGTTGCTTGGTATTGTAGGTACCCATTTGTGGCTTCAGCGGTTTTTACATGTGAAATTGTTGTTATATTTGAGGACATTAGTGGAAGAGGAGGAGGTATAGCTTTTGTTTGTTCATCATGGTCACAATATGGGTTGCTCTTTGATTTTTTATGGGTTTGTTTTGTTTTGATTTGGTGAAGTGAGGAGAAAGAAAGTTTCCAAGTGTTTATACTTTATAATGGTGACCTTACCACCTTCATCTGCTCCAGATAGTTCTGGATCTTGGCAGAAAGCAGAAATCTTTGGGTCTTTTGTGAAAGGGAGATCTTCTTTATTCACACAGCCGCTATTTCAACCGTCTAAGGTAAGACAGAGTAGCACCTCATTTACTTCAGAAAAATACCATGGGTTGAGAGCTCAAAGCTACTCAAACATATGGCTTTCTCAAATTATCAAATTGCTCTTTGAAACAATTTGTTTTCTCAACTTTATGGATTAAATCTCTATAAAAATAATAAAGTTCAATTTTTTCCCCAAAATTGACTGGTTGTTGGTATTGTCAATTTTGTGAAATAAAACTTTTTTTTTTTACTTTCGATGACTTCTTGTTGATAATCTTTATTAAGAGTATTATCTATTTTGCTTGTATTTCCCTACAAAGTTATGGGGTTCTTGTCAGGTGTTATCTTCATGAACCATGATTTAGATTGATATTGTTTGTAATCTTTCAATGTAAAGGAGTATGAGTTTTATTGATGAAAAGATAAAAAAAAAAAATTATCTACTGCTATAGCCTTTATTACATTAGTTTTGTGTCACTCTACACAAGCTGACCAGACAAAACCTTTCTCCTCTTTGGGACTTTAGACTTTGGATATCTAATTAATTTAGATTTAGATTAAATGTAAAGATAATGAAGAAAATTTTGCTTGTGTTTATGGAGGAATATGAAACAACAATACAAGAGAAGTCTCCCTGTTCAATTTGTAGAATCCAAAGGCAGAAGATTGCATCTCACTTGTCATACTTGGACAATGTGTATTACGGCTCAACTAGGGATTTGATAATTGGGTATATTATTTTGGAATATAACTTTTAGGAGCGGCCATTATCTTCAGTTTAAGTGTTTCTAATGAACTATGATTGAACAACATATAAGATTTGAGTTTCTATAAGTTTTATTCATGTAGTGTGTCATTGCTTGCATCAACTGTCTTAAGGTAAGACAATACTTCTTCATCTGCTTCTAATTACTATATAATTTGATTTGTTTTTTCCTAATATATTTTGACCGGAAAATTTGATGGCTGTTGTCTTAAGATACTATAAGTATCTAGCAAATACGTATTCTAACTCATTGCAAGGTCGGTTATCTCCTTCCTTATCTTGATAGAAGATATATCAGAAATCAAACCATAATATATGCAATATAACGTGTTCCGTACAATGATAAAGTTGATATATTAGCATGATATTATAATGCACTAGCATTTTCTCAAGAGCAAAATTGTTTTTCTCCTGCCTGCTAAAAAATTGTGGCATGAGGTAATTAATTCTACGATTTAGAGATTGTGAAATTTGACTTTGAGGTTTCTATACTATCTCATGCATAAAGTTATACCTTTTTTTTTTTTTGGTTTGGTTTTTTCACACTGCTTTCCTCAAATATGACATTTATTTATTCTGTATGGATTTTCTTCAGCAGATTCTTCGTTTCACCTTCAATTCCCTGTTCTGCTGTGGTGGATATATTTACATGTCACGGCACAAAAGTAGTTATTATCTCGTCTGGTGTGTTCTGTAAGCTAAACTTGAGTCTTCAGCCTCTCATATTATGAATAATTCTTGCAGCATGACTTGATGCATTGCTAGGGATGACCTATTCATCAACGCTGTTACAAACTGCAAGTTCTAAGCAGTAAGCACTCGTACTCCCAATTTTCTTTAATTGTAGACTCGTAGTTGGCAAGCTGTTACAAGTTTAGTTACATAACCTGATATGTGAGTAGCTGATATAGAATATAATATGACATTTATATAGGCTAAATCTTAAAATTATGCTATAATGAGGTCGATTATCCTACTCTTTTTTGCCCATTTGTTTTTCTTTATATAAACATAGTTGTCTATCTTTATTTTGTAAGCTATAGGGTTTTTCTTAAAGGCTTTTCTTTAACTAGAGCTGTCCATCTGTATTTTCGCCAGAGAGAAGCTGAAATCAATAAAGTGAATCAAGATGTAGGGGAGATTTTTTTTTTTGTGTTTTTTTTTTTAAGGAAAATGCAGGGGAGAGATTAGTGAAACTAAGAAATGATGTCAGTTCGAGCAGGTATACATTACATCATTTCTCTTTTATATTGTTAGTTCTTATTCTTACTTGAAGCAAAGTTGACTTAAAACCCTTCTGGACATTGTCACAAAGTAAGATAATTTATGTTTTAGTTTTGTTTTATTACGTACATCATTTTATACCATAAGAATTTGTGAATGTGAGTTGCTTTAGTAAATTGTTATTATTAAGTCATTGATCTCCGTTATAGAAATTAACATTATGCATATATTACATCACTTATTAGCTAATATTAAATTTACAAAATGGCATTGATTATCTATTTTGTAAAATCATGCCAGATATCCTTAATTATGAGTTGTATGCCACGTCGATGATGTGAGAATAGATACTTAATGGACTGATGAGACACCATTTAGATTAAAATTATTTGGTAATAAAACAATGATTCTCTACAATAAAATGAGGGGTTTCAAAACAAAGTCTATAATTAATGAAATTTTATAGTTCGGACTTAACAGAATCTTTGATCCTTTGACATTGACATATGCATTATTAAAAGATACAAAATGAGAATAGAAGCTTTATTATTTCTAAGAAAAGAAGATAGAAGCTTTAATTAAGAATAAGTGTATAATATATGATCCGATACAATATTATTAAATAATAAAAAGCATCATATTTATATATAAAAATTGTGGTAGAAAGTAGCAACGGTTTTTGATAAAAGCTAAGGTATGTTGTTTGTTAGTGATTAGATTAGTAGTTTCTTAACACCAATACAAGAAATCAATGTGGATTCTTATGTCCTTAAGATCCATCAAGAAGACAATAATATTTTTGATAGTTTCCTAATTCTAATTCTAATTCTAGGAGACATTTAGTTTAAACAAATACATCTATTTGGTACAACAAAAGTAAAGCTGAGGTGTACTTATCTTATGCCATTATTGTAAATATTTCATGTATACATAATCTAAATAAATTAAATTACTCTGAACAAATGATATTTTTTTAATTTTATCTATCTAATTATTTGAAATGGAAATGGGAGGGCTAGCCAAGTGAAGATTTTGAAATTGAAATAGTTAATCGAATAGGACACGGATCATTTAAACAAACAAACAAAAAAAAAATTATTATATTGGTAAATCCATTGATATCTAGATTTTTGAAAAGTTAGTAGATTATTGAAACTTGAAATTATATTGAAAAGTACTCTATATAAAGGGTAATACCCTGTATTAGTTTATTGATCAAAGAAGCATATTTGCATCACAAATACACATGTTGATGGGCTACATGGGTGGTTGCAAATGTTTAAATGCACCCCATCATACACTCCTGGAAAACACAGTTTCACAATAAAAGAATATTTAAGCTTATTACAACTCTTAAATAAATACTACGTATAGTTGTGCAAGAGAAACAGCTGCAAGCCTGCAAATAGAAGGGAGAGAAGATGATGGTGATATGCAATTGACTCAACTGATTAATTTTACAGAAAAATCATAACAATGGATTCTCCAATTGTAGTTACGAAAGATAACAAGCTATTTAAGGGAGTTGTTGCAGGCGGCGGAACCATGGTGCTCTCGTCATCTATGGTGTTTTACATGTAGTTTAAACCCTAATTATGGCCGATTAATTTGTAAAACCGTTAAATATTAAATGGTTTCTCATAGATAAATTCAAGTTGGTGTACTATTCTAAATGTAGTTCTTGCCCTGGTTCATATCGCAGTTGGGAACTATTTGTCATTGTTTTAATCAACTTTGATGGTCTTTTTTTTTAAGTTAAATGTTTTAAAAATTGTATCAATTGATTAGTGCATTTTGTAGTATTTGAATTTCTTTCAGAAGAACATTTCTGATGTTATTGCTTTGCTGATGTCATTTTACAATATTTTGTACTTTCTTTCTTTGCTGATATGATGGTAAAAAGAATTAGAAGCATCAAGTTTATTAAAATCAAACATGTCTTTTGTTTATTAAAATCAAACATATCTTTTGTTTATAGATATTAAAAGTTTACCTTTGATGTGGATGTATCATTCGACCTTACGTGTCTAGAACAGTATTGTAGAAATGTTAAAATTGGGTATTGAAGTGAATGTCTATGCATTTTTTTTTCCATTACAAAAATTGCTGGATTTTCATTTACCAAGCCTACAATTATTAAGTGCCAATTACCACCAAAAAAACTCGCGGTTAATTAATCACACTTAAAACGAGTCTTAACACATTAAAAATTAGTGATACCTTGGTACCACGTGCAACGCAAGTGTTCATCAATCATGAGAAAGTGAAGGATCCCATGATCCTGAACCGATCGTACCTGGGATCTCAAATCCCAAGTTTGTCTATGAAGAGCGGATCGAATTAGCATGATATTGGGAAATCTCATTGCTATTACTCCTGCTTAGAAGTAGCTTTAAAATTAAAATTTAAAATTATGGTAGAATCGTGTTAATTTCATGAATAGGTGTTTTTATTTTAATTTTATACGACCTTAGTAGCATATAGTTTAAGAGAGGGGGTGGAAGGGAAGCATACGGAGAGGGAATGGGGAAGAGAAGAAGGAAAAAGATAAAAAAAGATTAAGGGGGGAAAGTGAAAATGAGGATAGAAAAAGATAGGACATGGGAGAGAGAAATAGAGAGAGATGCGTCTAGAGAGAGGGGGAAGAAGAAAAAACGGTTAATGAAGAGAAAGAGGGCAAGGGAGATTGGGTGGTTGGGAGAGTGAGAATGAATAAGTCAAGAGAGAGAGAAATAGGGCAGGCCAAGAGATGGGATGTGACTTGGAAAAAAGTAAGGGAAGGGGAGAGGAGATGAAGAAGAGAGAGAAAGGAGGGGGTTGGGAGACAAAAAGAGAAAGATAGAGGTAAGGGTCTAATTTAAAGAAAGATATATATATATATATATATATATATATATATATATATATATATATAGGGAGAGAGGGGTCAAGATAGAGAAATAGAGTGAGATGGAGATAGATACGTCGAGGGAGAGGGAAGGGCCAAGAGGAAATGAGAGAAAAAAAAAAGCCAGAAAAAAGATGGAGATTGAGAGAAACTGGGATAAATAGAGGGGTTCGTGCGTGGGAGAGAGTGCAAAAAAGAGGCCTCGGGGGAGAGGGAGCATGAGCAACTTATAATTTTTAAAGCCTTTAAAAAGGATAGAACTCACAGGTCTGGGACAAGAAGGATCATGTAAAAAAGAAAGAAAGTGAGAGACAATTAAAGAGTTTAAGTCAAAAAGGAAAGAACGAGTAATAAGAGAACAAGTTCAAGTGTGCAATCTAAATTTAAATGTCATTATAAAAAAAAAGAGAAAGAGTAGAGAGACAAGGTTGAAGGATAAAGGGAAAAATTGAAAAAGAGGTTTCAAGGAAATAGAGGAAGAAGAGATGTGAAACACTTCAAGAGACCATTTTAGTGTATAATTGTGAAAGAGACTTAGAATGTTAGACGAGATGGGGGAGCAAATGGAGAAAAAATAAGATTGTGAAATGCAGGGAAAAAATGGTAAGAGACTTCAACGAAGAACAAAGAGATCGATGCAGAAGTCTTTACAGAACCAACTTATTAGTATGTAATCAAGGAGTTGTAAATAATACTTTAGTTTTAAATTTTGTAAAACCATAAAAGTCAATTGTTAAAATAGATAGATAGAGAGAGAGAGAGAGAGAGAGAGAGAGAGAGAGAGAGAGAGAGAGAGAGAGGGGAGTTAGGGAGGAAAGCAAGAGGAGGGGGAGAGAGCAAAAGACGAGGGAAGAAGAGAGGGAGAAAAAGAGGAAGATATAATAGGAGAATGAAATGGAGAGAAAAGGAGTAAGAGAAAGAGTTAGGTATAGAAAGAGGAGAATGGGATGGAGAGAGAGAGAGAGACCTAATGAGAGGAAATCAAGAAAAAAAAAATGGTTTGAAAGAGGAGTAATGAAAGATAGAGATGTCATGTCGAAAGAGAGAGAGGGCATGTCAGGAAAGGAGAGGGAGGGCATGCTGAGAAAGGAAAGGGATTGAGATAGAGGGGGGCAAGAGAGAATGTAAGAGAAAAAAAGGATGGGAAGGTGATGAGAGAGAAGAGAGAGGGGAAAGAGGCCGGTAAAAGATAGAGAAAGAAAAAAAAAAGGGATGGCTGGGAAGGTTGGAGAGTAAGATAGAAAGAAGGAAAGAAAGAGAAATAGGTCTAGGTGAGAGAGAAAGGGGTCGAAAGAGAAAGAAATAGGGCGATAAATAAAGAAAGTGGCCGAGAAAGAGATTGAATGATAAAGAGTGAGAGGGATAGAGAGAAGGACCAGGAGAGAATCGAACGAAAGCAAGAGAGGGACGTTGGAAGAAAATTAAAGATAGAGATAATATGAGAGAGAAAAATCAAAGGGACTGCAGGACAAAAAGGGGAAAAAGAAGCAAGTGCAACCTATAATTTTCATAGCTTTTTACAGGATGTAATAAGGAATAGAAGGAATAAAAAAGTGAGAGAAAGAATATGAGCCATTAAAGGAAGGATTATGTAAGGAGGGAGCAAGTACGACCTATAATTGTCAAATCCATTAGAAAAGATAAGAGGGAGACAAGACTTGGGGGGGGGGGGGGAGAGAGAGAGAGAGAGAGAGAGAGAGAGAGATGTTATAGGGCAATGGAAAAAGGAAGAGGTGAGAAGCAGTTTAAGAGACCATTCTTAGTATTTAATTGTGAAAGAGATTTAAAAGCTACAGTGGAAGGAATCAAGGAAATGGAGAGAAATTAGGAATGTGAAATGAAAATATAAAAATCAAGAGGGATTAGACTTCTAAGAAAGAGAAATAGATAGATGAAGGACTCTTTAGTGGACCATATATTTAGTATGGATTAGCTTTGAAAATTTTCTATATCATAAGTTAAGGAAGGTGGGAGAAAGCAAACTAAGGAGAGTTATAATGGTTATTTATAATATCTTTTACCCCTAAACCTTTTAAAGATATTTGCAATCTATTTCGTTTTCATTTTACGAAAAGTGAAGTTACAAAGTATCCAAATATATCTACACAATATCTTATCCTTAATGTTAACACTTAAGGCATGGTCACATTTACTGAACTGAGCTGAACTGATTGGAGCTGAGCTGAATGAACTGAACTAAATTGAATAGAGCTAAAATGAATATTTTATGAGAGAAGGAAATGAGGAGCTGAACTGAAATGATATGATTGGAGCTGAACTGAACTGAAATTAAGCTAAAGTGAACAGGCCTTTAGATAATTATAGCTAGAAAAATTTTAC
Source organism: Chenopodium album (assembly GCF_948465745.1). NCBI lineage: Eukaryota > Viridiplantae > Streptophyta > Magnoliopsida > Caryophyllales > Amaranthaceae > Chenopodium > Chenopodium album. The sequence goes on from NC_137855.1 coordinate 31,765,605, forward strand.
TTTTTTTAAACGTATTGTTTTTGTGTACCTTTTTTCTTTATAAACCATTGTTCTTTAACAAAAGCCAAAAAATACTAAACACCTTTTATAATCATCATAACTATTAAAATGTTAATAGTCTTGTAAAACTTAATTTAACAATAATAACAGAATTAACTTTATTATTGTCATTAATAATATAGTTATTATAATTAAAGCATAAGAAACTACAACTTAAATCTTTCCATCAATTTAGTAATAATAATCAATTTATGTAATTATAATAAATTAAATTTCACTAATAATTGGGAGACCACACACTACTACATTATTAATAATCAAAACACATGATATCATCTAATATATAATTATAACAAATTAGAAATTGCCAAATTTGGGGATCACGCACTAATTGTAGAAGAGACACAACCGCCATAGAGGAGATAAATGAGAGAAATTAGGAATGTGAAAATGAAGAAAGAAAAACAAGGAGGGGATTTAAGGAAGGAGAAAGAGATCAAAATCACTTTAATTAAAAATATACTATTTTTTAAGATTATAATCAAAGAAAGGAAAGGAAAGGGGTCGATCGAGAGAGAGAAAAGGGGAAAGGAAGAGACAGAATGGCCATGAAAGAAAGAAAGCGAGAGAGGCAGGTCGTAAGAAAGATGAAGATATAGTGAAGCCGAAAAAGAGAGGGATCGAGGGGAAGGGGAAGAGAAAGAGAGGGGCCAACGGAAAAAGGATTAAGTTTAACCTATATTTTTCAAAGATTTTTAGAGGATGGAACATTGATAGGAAATAATATATAGGAAAGCAGAAACAAAAAAAGTGTGAGAGTTTGAGCCAATAAAAGAAGGATTAAGTGAAAGGAGAGCAAGCGCGGCCTATAATTTAAAATCCATTTTAAAATTAGAAGAAGTAGGGGGAAAATCCATAATAAAGGGGAGATAAAGGGAAAGAGAGAGACTGGGAGATGTTTTAGGGTAATAAAGAAAGGAAAAGATGAGAGACACTTTAAAAGCCCATTCTTAGTGTTTAATTAAAGTAGAGACTTAGAGGCTATGGAAGAGATAAATGAAGAAGAATTAAGAATGTGAAGTGAAGAAATAAAAATTGCAAGGGGCTTCTGGAAAAGAGAAAGGATAGATGAAAAACTCTATAAATCGAGGATCATCTTTAGTATGTAATCAAGGATTAGGTAAATGACCCGGTTTGAAAACATTTTAAATATTGTAAAACCATATAAGTGTAAAAATGTAAAAGAAGATGGAAAGAGGAGAACTATGAAGAGGATGGGGATATGGATTAACTATGTCAATTTTATTGTATCATTAGATAACGAAGGAGAGAGGGAACAAATTAGGGAAAGTGATAATGATTATCTACAAGATCCTTTGCCTCTATACCTTTTTATAAATATTTGCAATTTATTTCATTTACCTTTTCCGAAAAGTTAAGTTACAAAGTATCCAAAGAAATCTACTTTTATTGTTAATTAAAACCTATATTATCATAGCCAGAAATGTTTCCTTCTTTAAGGGATTTTTTCTTCAACCTTTTTTAATAAACCATTTTTCTTTAACAATATCCCATAAATAATAAACAATACTTTTACCCTTATTATTAATTATTAAATCATTATAACTATTATAACTATTTAAATGCTAATAGCCTTTTATAACTCTTTCAAAACAATTTAACAGTAATAGCAACAACTTTATTATTTTCATAATTAATATAGTTAATATAATTAATGTATAAGAAACTACAACTTAATCCTTTCAATCAATTTAGTAATACATAGCACAATATACATTAATCAACACACTCATATATTACATTAATTTCTTAGCAAAACAATTCATTCCATCAAATTTCATCATTGATCAACGCTAACAACTATACCTAATTTCGTTACCAATAAAACGTTAGAAATAATCTACGCATATAGCATTGACTAATTACACAATAATCACCAAGTATAGATCACCAAATTGGGGGACCGCAACATTCTCAGCAATACTCACATCATGTGCCTTCTACGTGCCATCCAATGTAATAGTAAACAAAGCCATCTTGCTTCCCACTCTAGCCTCTATGCCTACATTATTATTTACTATAGCTAAAGTGATCATTGGCCAAATTAAATTTAAGGTTGGCCACATATAATAATATGCTAGCCAATCAGAGCATAAGAAAATCGACAAACAAAACGCAGCCAATTACATTAACACATAAACTACGACTACTTATACACTAATCACCGAGACGAAATCACATTGGGGGACCGCGCGCGTAGAGCGCGGGCCAACAACTAGTGAATAATAAAAATCGCAATTGATTTCAATTTTAAGTTGGATTTCATATCTTTAATTATAAATTTTTGTTGGCAAAGACAAGCGAGTTTTACCTATTTAACTACAAAAGAAGGCACATTGAATATGAAAAAAAGAAGAAAAATTAAGGCAATCTTCATGATTTAATTTTGTAGCACCTTAAACGCTTGAACAAGATCGATGGAACAAAAATGTTAAACTGATGTATCACCTTGGTTTTTATATGTCATTAATCTTAAGGTATCTAATAAGCTGAAAATCAAAATTATATCTATAGGGAATATTTCAAGCATTATGATCCCAAACTTGAACCCCACCGTGATCATACACTTAAGTATGGTGGCGTTACAAAGGGAAGAAAAAGAGAGCAAAAGAGTCGCCAACAAGTTTTAGGAACTTGTAAACCCAAAAGACAATCCAAAAGGACCATCAACTCCATAAGGTCTTGAACCAAACAGGGTTCGGGGATGAGGGTACGAATCCAATCTACAAAAGAAAGGACCCGCCCTATAAAATAGGCCTCTACTTTGTTCTGCTCGTATTCATGTGCGCTTTTCGAATAACATGCAAACATTATATTAAACCTAAACCTGTTTATCTATGTTGGTTGAATATTAATGCACAAATAAAACTATTATTGGCGATCACTTGAATTAAAATCATATTAGCCTAAACCAAATTATTAATTATCTTATTAAGCGTGATTTCAAGTACAAACTCCCTTTAACAAGCATGAAAGGTGTGACCAAGCAATAACAATAAAAATATATCAAGCAACATAATAATAATCATAATCATGATAAGGCATAATAAAGCTTAATAATAACAAGATCCTAACATGATACTAGGAATATTAAACAATAATAAACATGCTTTCTACATTGTGAAAGAAATAGAGAGTAAGCTAATCTACTTACTTTGAAGCCTCGTACCTCTTTCTAATAACAAAATACACAAGTTAGTAAACTTCAATGAAAATAATAAAGAATTAAAGGGATTAAATTGAAATCAAATTAAATAAGATTTTGACTAGATTTGAACCAAACCCTCAGAAAATATCAAACCTTGCACGTCTAGGGCGAAGACAACTTCGAACTTGGCTAAGTGATTCTAAGTCTTGTGAATGCGGAATATTGTTTGTAAAAAGGTTGGCTCAGAAAGAGAGAGAGAGTAAGAATTAAGTAATTCTTGATGAGAGTTGATTATTGTTGATGAATAAAAACGGAGATTTGAGACCTTATTTATAAGGAAATAATCCGGAAAAGTATAGAATTTGATAAGGAATAAAACTACACGTTGTCGCCAGGAATTCACTCTGTCGCGATGCGACAGGGTTTGTCGCGAGGCGACAGCCTTGTCGTTTGGCGATAGCCTGACTTAGACGCGTTTTTCCACGCGGAATCCGATCTTTAATCAACTTGATCTACGGAATCCGTACAGAAGATAAAAACGTGTTTTTCAAAGATAATAATAATAATAATAATAATAATAATATTAAAACAATAATAATAATATTTTATTCCAAATAAAAGTCCACTTTAAAATAAATAATTATTAAATCTAATAATATTAGAATTAAAAGGAACCTTCTAAAAATTTCTAGAAAGTTATAATTAATCCTAATAATTTTAGGAATAATAATCATTGGGACCTCCTCTAGATCATTGGGCCGTATGTAAATAATTAACCGGGCCCAGTTTAGTATTTTGGCCATAACTTCCTCAATATTCATCGGAATTGGGCTTATAATATATCGTTGGAAAGGTCTCTTCGAACCCCATCCAACTACACTATTATTGGTCCTTAATTATGGACCAAACTAAACTGGTTTGGTTATTTTTAAATAAATAGAGTTATTTTCGAAAACAGAGAGAAGAGAATTTTAAATAAAACTAAACCACAACACTTGACTTTTCCACACTTTCACCTCATTCGATTATGGTTCGACGTGAAAGGCATTCATCACTGGGTTTGGTTTTGGGGAGACACAAATGGGTGTCTACAGAAGCCCCCACTTTGACTGAGTTTGGAGAAACCTAGGTTTCGAAAACATAAGTCAAAGTAGCGATAGGGACGGAGAATGATTCAGAACATTCTGCGATTCCAAATCATTCTTGTAACGCCGATACCTGCAAACTAATCATTAGTTAAAATAGATAAAAGAGTTAAGAAACGCGTATCTTGCACCGTCGAGCACACGCCTCTGGAGGTAACCATCTTTGTTGCTGTATTTCATTTTGATGACCTTCTACAAGCTAGAGAACGCCATCTTCATCTTCAATATTTCTTGGTGACAATCCTCTACAGTATCTCGGAACATCGCCGAAAATAACTGTACGTTGTTATCTCCAGGGTTGTGGCAGTACGTCGCCACGGCAGTGCGTCGCCGCTATAGACAATCTCTTCTTTATCTCGAGGGACTATCGAAGGTGACCATATCTCTCCATCTTCAGAATTTGTGACAACTCTCCACATCCTAGGGAACGCTGTCTATCATTGCTGCTACATCTTGAGCTTTTCCTTGAATCATGGTGACAACCTTCCCAATCATAGCGAATGTCGTCGAAGACCGCCTCATCACGAACCGCTCTTCTGAAATCTAGGTGACAACTTCCACAATCTTAGCGAATGTCGTCGAAGACCGCCTCATCACGAACCGCTCTTCTCAAATATAGGTGACAACTTCCACAATCTTAGTGAATGTCATCAAAGACCGCCTCATCACAAACCGCTCTTCTGAAATCTAGGTGAAAACTTCCATAATCTTAGCGAAGTTCGTCGAAGATCGCCCATCTCGTGCTATCTTCTCAAATCTTGATGACAACTTCCACAATCTTAGCGAAGGTCGTCGAAGATCGCCCATCTCGTGCTATCTTCTCAAATCTTGATGACAACTTCCACAATCTTAGCGAAGGTCGTCGAAGATCGCCCATCTCGTGCTATCTTCTCCAAATCAAGTGATAACTTCCTCAATCTTAGCAAAAGCTATCAAAGACCGCTTCATCTTGAATCGTTCTTCTCAAATCTAATAATAACCTCCACAATCATAATGAAAGCTATTGAAGGTCGCTTCATCTCAAACCGCCCTTCTCAAATCCAAGCAATAGACTCTTTTTAATCTTAAAGCCCCCTGTTGAAGGCTTCGTCTTCTTGAACCTTCAAATCATCTTCCATCCTAAGGAAATCATTGTGAACCGTTACTTCGGTGCTTGCGATGAGCCAATGCTTAGGAGCTTTAAGCTAAGTGAGACGATCTTTTGTCAGGTCGATCACTCATTGTGATTGTAATCGAGCCGATTACTAAATCATGTCAAATTGCTTAGAGGGGCTAACTGGCGTACCAAGGAACCCGAAATTTCTGTAAAAGGTCCGCATAATCCAATATGGGGCCACACATTCTGCCGCTGCACTGGCGCATGCCAGAACCTTTTGTCGCTGCGATATCGTTCTGTCGCCAGGCGACAAACTTGTCGTTTGGCGACAGATTCCTTTTCCATTTCTACTGCTGTTGCTGCTGTTCATTGCCTGGTTTCGCTCCGAACTTTCAATTTGGTCGTTTCCTTACAACCAAATCTGCTCAAATCTTTTGCAAATTAAGGCTCTTCACCTATGATTTACTGATCCATATAATTTTTGCTCGAACTCCTCTCATCTTGGAAGAATCTCATATATCTATATTCGCGTTCTAAAAAATCCGGAAATATTGTTGCTCGCTGGAATGTACCTGCGTCTATATTTCAGACTATAGGATTTTGCTAATCTTTTATTATCTTAGGGTTGACCTAAGGCTTAGTGTTGCTTGACTCATTGATTTGACATGACTCAACTCAAAGCGTTTGACACATGTGTTAGCTAGACTCCACTTGATGTGATATGACACGACATGACTCAATGTACATGACTCGTGTATATGACTCACATGACTCAAAAAACAAAAAATTTTTGTCATCTTTGTGGAGGGTACCGACTTTCTCCCGAAAAAGAAAGACGCGAAAAAGAATCGAAGTGAGTGATGGTGCATGTTGAATGAGCTTAGGCAAATATATGCGTTCGATACTGTCTCTCAAGGTGCAAGGAGTAATTTATCCTAAACTATCTTAATTGACTCGATTTTGAAAGTTTTTAGGTAACTTAGGCACGGAGGCTAAGCACTTCGTACTTCCTGATACAGTAATGATTATGAGTGATGAGTGATGTGTGATTTGACAAAGCATGCTTCAACGTTATGTTAAGATTTCATGACAAAAGGTTCCTAATTGGAAGTCTATTTGGTCATGTATCCGTGATGTGTGTGAAAGTGACACTAAGGTTAGGCTGCAAAGGCTAACGGTGTGGAAAAGTATTATTTGATAAGAGTCAAATAATGATGACTCTTAGGCTAGGTAGGCTAATGATGTAAGGATCAAGCCCCCAAGTCTAGCTCTAAGTGAATAGGGATGAGCATTGGAGATCCCTTGACATGATCACGATGTGAGTGTGTGAATGTGAAAATGAATGCATTTTTATTATGGCCGCACCTCAATATGAGGTTGCCTACGTATCCGTTAGGAATCAGACCAAACGTAGCTCTAGCCGAACCTCGCACAAGTGTATGTATACCTCAAAAAGGTCTTTTTAAGGGTGGTAACGTGGTTAGGCTAAAGGTTGAAGAAGAAGGGGATAAAGGCTCAAGACCCTAGATAAGCCCCCAAGGTGTGCAACCTTGCTTTTGAATCTTTTTTATTTTTATGCTTGAGGTTTTCTCACTTTTGAGCTCTCTTTCTTTTTTTTATTTTTTTTTGCTCTATCTTTTTTTTTTGCTTTTGCATTTTTTCATATTCGCATTTTTTTATAAGTGTGGGCAATCTCGATCATGCGGTCTATCACTCACTTGGCATTCATGTTTCTCAGGCACGGTACCGAGCACTCGATAAGAGACGCAATCTGAGACGTGTTCTTATCAAAGATATTTTTATATCAAAGACATTGGAACACTTGCCCTTTTGTACACTTTTATTATTTTTATATTTTTCACTTTATTCTTTTGAGATTACTCAAGCTTTTCATGTTTGTAAATTGCATAAGTTACACACCATCCCATCCCAAGGTGAGGTAGATGTGGGTTGAAGAAAGAAAGGTCTATCGTTAGACGAAGCTCAAAGTGTTTTATCAAAAAAGGATTGTATATTTGAAGTGTAAAAGGTAAAAGTGATAAGATATGGCTACAAGAGGTGCCTCAAATCATTGGTATACCTTGTGCTTAGTTCGACCTTTTTTTTTTTGAATAATGCAATGCAATGATCATATGTGAGGGAAGAAACGCTCATTTTATTAAATGGGAATAATAAAAAAAAAAAACCTATGTAATAAATCTAAGGTAGACAAAGGGTGCCTATGCTAGACTTATGGGGGAAAGGTTTGAAAAAAGAAGAAGAAAGCACGAAATCTTGGTGAGAAGCTTGCCTTGTTTTTTGTCTCATCATTACTTTTTTCTTGTCAAACACATGACTCAAACTCGATTCAACATGCATAGATGGGAAGAGATCATGAAAGAATGAAGGGAATGATATGTGTGGAGAAAGTATGTGGAGAGTGGGAAGATGATGTAGATGAAGAAATATGGAAGAAATAGGAATAGAATGGACCCCCAACTCAAATAACGGAAAGACGACTCATGCATGAACCTAAGACATGGCTATGATGACATATACAGAGTGTGTGCTAAGACTAGTGAGTTTAGGTGACATGATAAGACTTGTGTCATGACCATGTGGCTAGACAATGTGACTAGACTCAAGCAAGGACTAAGTTAAGACTTCACGTATATGCATTAAACTGGACAGGCTGTAGTATTTTAGTCATAACTTTTGATCTGTGACTCTAATTGGGATGAAACCAACGCCAAATTAAAGATAAAACTCGGGGCTACAGATCCATATGTTATAAGACTCGTGTTTCTTCCTAGAACTCCGGCTATGACCAAAATAAGTTGACGCATGTGCAGTATACGGGAATAAAAATCCGGGTTGACTAAAAGGAATTATGACTCGATTTTAGGCTTATTTTATTAGTTCAAATTAATTAATTAATTAATTAAAAAAAGTCCTTTAGTCATTGGTTAGTTTATTAAGACTTATTTACAAACACAAGTCAAACAAACGGTTAACACATATATAGTATGCACAAACAAGGATGCACAAGTAGTTCATATAGTCACAAAATGATGCAATGAGTTTGCAACCTAACCATGGCTCTAGTTCTCTAAAGTTCAAGGATATGGGTTAAGTCAAAAAGGGTCCATGGTTATGAGTCCGGATGCATCGCGCACAAGCCTAACCGTGAAGGGTTGGCGCGGATGGATGGGACCCCGCGAGTTCGTGATGAAATCGAACTCGACTCCATGGTTTGGTGGATTCACAAACTTGCATGTACCCGTTGTTGCACATATAGTGGATTCAATTGGCAGATGAAGCGTGAACCCCCAGAGGGTTATGTCCATATGTAGAACACATATGGGTTCAGAAAAGTGAGAAAAGAACTCAATCAATAAGTAGAATCGAGCCAACAGTACTAGAAATGGTCAAACAAGAAGGCAGATCCCTGGCTCGGTATTGGAAGAACTTGGCGCCAGACTATAGGGACTGTCGCCGCAAAAGAACCCCTGTCGCCAAGCGACAAAACTGTCGCCAGGTGACAGAAGCTCTTTACAGACGACAAGCCCTATTTTCTAGACGCTAGTTCCTACATGCCTTGGCAGGTACCTGTGTTCTTAGGATTTTCCAGATTTCGTAGCGTTATTTCGATTCTAGTCGTGAAAGAAATTTCTCAAATTTCCTACGTGTAAAAATCCTATGTTTTGACTCATTGATCTCCCCCAATGAGGACCTTTTAATGCATATGACAATAATGTTAATCAAATTACGCACATGAAATACTTAGAATTTTTCGAGTCTCATCCGCTCATTCTAAATAATTGCCAAAATAAATTTTCAGGAATATAAATAGAAATCCTCCCCAGTGGAGTCGCCAAAAACTGTGGGGAATATTTCAAGCATTATGATCCCAAACTTGAACCCCACCGTGATCATACACTTAAGTATGGTGGCGTTCCAAAGGGAAGAAAAAGAGAGCAAAAGAGTCGCCAACAAGTTTTAGGAACTTGTAAACCCAAAAGACAATCCAAAAGGACCATCAACTCCATAAGGTCTTGAACCAAACAGGGTTCGGGAATGAGGGTACGAATCCAATCTACAAAAGAAAGGACCCGCCCTATAAAATAGGCCTCTACTTTGTTCTGCTCGTATTCATGTGCGCTTTTCGAATAACATGCAAACATTATATTAAACCTAAACCTGTTTATCTATGTTGGTTGAATATTAATGCACAAATAAAACTATTATTGGCAATCACTTGAATAAAAATCATATTAGCCTAAACCAAATTATTAATTATCTTATTAAGCGTGATTTCAAGTACAAATTCCCTTTAACAAGCATGAAAGGTGTGACCAAGCAATAACAATAAAAAAATATATCAAGCAACATAATAATAATCATAATCACGATAAGGCATTGTAGGCGTCGTTCAAAGCGCGCCTACGTTAAAGCATGTTGTGAATATGCTTGGCACTCATAGGAAGTGGGAATTGACATTACGATTAGGGACAACGATTAGGGACAAAGCAAAGTAGGGAGCCGCCAACAAGTTTTTAAGGAACTTGTAAACCGTTCACGGATCATAAAAGGCAACCACGAAAAGGGACAACGAAAGGCAACAACGATTGACCCGTGAAGGTTACACCTCATTCATAATCCATGAGATTACTAACTCCATATGGTTTGGAACCACGAAAGGAGGATCGGAGATGATGGTACGAAGTGAGTCATGGAGTCACATTCACCCGTATTGGCCTCTACTCGATTCTTATTATGAAAAGTATTCCCGTGATCTCAAAGGCATACAAACAAAATATTCAATTCGCTCCAAACTATTATTATGCTAAATTGGTTAAATATTAATGCAACATATGATTCTAAAATATTTGTGACCACTTAGATTAAATAACAAGATTAAAGGAACCTAAACCGGTTGTCCAAATTATCTTATTAAGCGTGATTTTCAATTACATATTCCCTTTAACATGCAATATGGTGATCAATAAATATAGAACAATAAACATTAATATTGGAAGCAATTCAACAATAATAGCGTTAGTCAAATCAAATAATAATAATAATAATCATGATATTAGCAATATAAAATAATATAAGTAATTAAATTAATTAATTACTCACATTTCGCGCGTTCCTTAAAATTGCTACATCATGAATAAATTGTTAGTAACTTCAATAAAAATATAAATCAAATTGAAATTAAATTAAATAAAAAGTAGAGTTGATTTGGTCCAAACCCTCAGTTAATTCTACCTTTCACGCCTTGGTTTAAGTATAGAACTTCGGGTATTGTATGGACTCCTTAGAGTGCTTAAGGGATATAAAATGAGAGAATAGGGTGGCTAGAATTTAGGCTAGAGCAAGAGAGAGAGGAGAGAATATTTTTGGTGTAGGGAGAGAGGATGATTTTTGGTGTAGAAGAGAGGAAGAGAGAATGATTTGATGATCAAGCTTGTTGATGATTGAAAAAGGGGAGATATGACCTCTATTTATAGGGAAAAAAGAGGGGTCGAATCAAGAAAAGATAAAAATTCGAATCGGATAAAACTCTTCCGATAGACAGCAGTTTTTGCGGTTTTTGTTTTTATCATATCTTTTGATCCAGAAATCGGAATAATATGAATAAGATATCATTAAAAAGCTCTTGAAGTCTACTTTCTAACCCAATTAGAATCAGGTTAAAATATTTTGTAGAATAAAAGATATGGCCGAAATAGTGGGACGGTGTCAGTTTTGGATAGAGTTTCGTATTTCTTTTATATCTTTTTCGTTATAGCTCGGAATTAATATTATAATATATCATTGGAAAGATAATTTCATGAGCTATCCAACCATGTAAGAATCAGATAAAAACAGTGAGGAACGAAAATAATATCTGTCAATCTTTTAACGTCTTTCAATTCGAATTAAATTACTAAAGGAGTTTTATTCTATTTCAAACTCTTTAATCTTATCTTTTTTAATAAAGGATAATTAAGATCTTTTAGAAGCTTATAGAAGCTTCCAATTAATTCTAATTGGATTAGGAGTGGGATTAAATCCTTTGGACCCTCCACATGATCATTGGGTCGTAGGTAAGGTGGGCTTAGGTTCGATTTAGACTCAGTTTAGTATTTTGGCCATAACTTATTCGTTATAACTTGGATTTGGGCTTATAATACATCGTTGGAAAGCTCTTTTAAATCCCCATCCAAATATTTAATCATTAGACCTAGATTATGGACCAAAATAAACTGGTCTAAACGTTTTTATAAAAAGGACACGAAATGAATTATTTTGGGTTTAAAGGCACGAAATGAGGAAAATAATTAAGTTATGATTTGGGAAAATGGGTTATGAATTGGGTTGGTTTATGAAATGTATTGAATGGAACATGGATTTAAGCACTCCAAAGATTAAATACTCAACCCGACCAATAATGGCGGTGAAAGGTTGTTCATCATCGGGTTTGGTTTTGGGGAGACATTTTTAGGTGTCTACAGGCATAATAAAGCTTAATAATAACAAGATCCTAGGCATGATACTAACAAGATTAATAACAAATCCTAGCATGTCACTAAGCAATAAACATCAAAGCTTTAAACCTAACATGGTACTAACATGCTATTAGAAAGAGTAAAAGCACCCTAAACATGATACTAGAAAGCATAAAATAACATCCTAACATGATACTAGGAATATTAAACAATAATAAACATGCTTTCTACATTGTGAAAGAAATAGAGAGTAAGCTAATCTACTTACTTTGAAGCCTCGTACCTCTTTCTAATAACAAAATACACAAGTTAGTAAACTTCAATGAAAATAATAAAGAATTAAAGGGATTAAAATTGAAATCAAATTTGACTAGATTTGGACCAAACCCCCAGAAAATATCAAACCTTGCACGTCTAGGGCGAAGACAACTTCAAACTTGGCTAAGTGATTCTTAAGTCTTGTGAATGCGGAATATTGTTTGTAAAAAGGTTGGCTTAGAAAGAGAGAGAGAGTAAGAATTAAGTAATTCTTGATGAGAGTTGATTATTGTTGATGAATAAAAACGGAGATTTGAGACCTTATTTATAAGGAAATAATCCGGAAAAGTATAGAATTTGATAAGGAATAAAACTACACGCTGTCACCAGGAATTCACTCTGTCGCGAGGCGACAGCCTTGTCATTTGGCGACAGCCTGACTTAGACGTGTTTTTCCACGCGGAATCCGATCTTTAATCAACTTGATCTACGGAATCCGTACAGAAGATAAAAACGTGTTTTTCAAAGATAATAATAATAATAATAATGATATTAAAACAATAATAATAATATTTTATTCCAAATAAAAGTCCACTTTAAAATAAATAATTATTAAATCTAATAATATTAGAATTAAAAGGAACCTTCTAGAAATTTCTAGAAAGTTATAATTAATCCTAATAATTTTAGGAATAATAATCATTGGGACCTCCTCTAGATCATTGGGCCAGTTTACATATATTATGGAATAATCAAGTACATACTCAGTGTGCTATCAAAAAAAAAAAGTACATACTTAGTGTTTGTAATTAGTGAATACTAGACCCTACATACGTTTACATTATATACAAGATCAGTTTAAAACAAACACAAATCTAATCATTCAGCTGGTTGCAACTTACTAGCAAAGAAATTGCAAGAAATGTTACCTACGTACGTTTGATTTTTGAACAACTTACTTCCAAAAAGATGAGTATCCAAACTCCCCCTATCCATGAATTCGTATACAAGAAGCAATTCGTTGTTTTCCAAGTAGCTTCCAAGTAATTTGGTAACGTTAGGATGCAAAAAGAGAGAGAAAATTGAAGATCAATCAAAAAAATAGGAGAGAGAAAATGAAATCAATGAAAATAGGAGAGAGAAAATAAAACATGCAAAATGTGTAGGATAAAACGACGAGTTAGAAGGGGATTTTTTTTTTTAAAAAAAAAAATTAGATCGGAGTTAATTAATTGCTACTCTGTACAGAAAAACATAATTTGAGGGGAAGGGTGGGTAAATCCAGTGAGGAAAGATGCAGGTAATTATAGTGGGGAGGGGGTGTAGGGATTGCTACCTAGCAAGGGGTGTAGGCGTGTAGCTAAAAATTATAGTGGGGAGGGGGTGTAGGGATTCCTAAGGTATACACAGTTACACACTCTCTATCTCATTGATTTTTTTCAGTTGAATTTTGCAATTTCACCAGAAATTATTGTGAATATTAATTTTTGATGAAGCTATGTTGGAGAAGAGCCAAATCATTGTGGTAGTAATTGAGTAGATCATATTTAGTGAAGCAATGTTTTGATTAAGTGGGTATCTATGAACTGCTTTTTGGTCGTTTTTGCTGCTATTTTTTGTCTTAGAAAATATTCAAGTTGAGCTTGATGAATGTTTAATAATAAAAATTGATTGTTAATCGTAATAATCATTTGAATGTTCATATTTAGAAAACATTATGTTCATTTTTAATAAAATAATTATTCTTATTTTGATAATGGATAGATGTTCATTCTCGTTTTGATAGATGTTCATTCTCGTTTTAGTAGATGTTCATTTATATGTATGAAATTAAATGTGCATTGTAAGATAATAATATGATGTGTAATTATTTCAAGATATTATGATGTTCGTTTGTATTTTTGGTTGACGTTAAATATATACTAATATAAAAGATGCAAAATTGAGTTCTAATAATTGTTCATTGTCATATTACAATATGATCATTAAATATGGGTGTGTGCATGTTCAACTAGATATTGATATATACTTGTGTATTACATATTAACAAATACACACTTGTTTATTGATACTCTTTCAATTCTGCAACCTAAAATATTCATTTAATTTTGATACATGTTCATTCTCATTTGGGTACATAGTCAATCATCACACATATTGGCAATTGTTCATTTCAATTTTGAATTTCAACATATGTTCAATCTCATAGGGATATATGGTCAATCACATGTTGATAGTTGTTCATATGAATTTTGAATTTTAATAAAAGATCTTTTATTTTACTAGTTTATGTATATATGTTACAACTAGTTTAGAAAACATCACATGTAAGCATCATAAGACTTAAAACGATAAGTAGAAAACTTCAAAAGTTATTCTCATACATATCATCTTCATCGATAATTATCTTTTTATGTTCATTTCCAAACTAAGATATGTTCATTAATATAATAATAGATGTTCACTTGTATATTAATTCAATCATATCAATTGTTATACTCTTCAATGTTAATTTTTATTTAATAATTGGTTCATTCTAGGAACTCTAATCTTTGTTAATATCCAATAATTTGTATGATTTTGTCTATAATTAGATAAATGAAGAACCGTGGATAAAGTACGTGAATTGCACTGCACAATAGCAAGAAAAAATGATCAAAGTGATCGGCAAAAAAGAAGGAAATTAAGAAGGCATGGGACCGCCAAGCAACATGAATCAATAACATGAACTTGAATTTTTTGAATTTGGATTTAGAAGTTATTATGCTTGATATTATGTGTTGAATTGTATAGTATATATTGATATCCAATATAATTGTGGTATACAATTTCATTTTGCTTTTATCAAAGAGGAAATGAATCTTTTCCTTTTCCATGAATACTACTATAACCCAACATCCATCCTTAAACATCTAGCTAGTACATATAAGGTGTTCATATTGGGAAAGCAACATGTTCATAAACAAAAAACTAAATGTTTATAATAATTTGAATTGATAACTAAGCATTACCTTTTTCCTAAACAATTGTTAGTTTTTTAATTTTGAACCTAAAAATTGTAAGCTCCGACCAAAATCCTTCAACAGGATATATATGCATCTTAAATTTGGTTCAATTACCACGTCATTCTAGCTATCCGAATAAAAAGAAATCTTAAGAGAAAAGTAGATAAAGTTGGGTTATATCAACTAAGAAGAAGGGTGTTACTAAAATGATGTTTCACAACTATCTAAAAATCATTATCACTCTTATAGATGCTTATTTTATATTCATAAATGTCCATATTTCATTCATATATAAATCATTATATATGATAGATTTACATTTCAATTTTAATGCATGGTAATTCAGATTCTAATAGATGTTCATTTTTGTCTTGATGGATGCTCATTATCGTATTGATGGATGCTCATTTACATTTTGATGACATTCATACATTAGTATGTAGGTAGTGTTGAATTTGCTAGATATTGTAAAATTGTTATAAAAATAATTGTGCAAACTATATAAAATTACATTGCAATGATCACATTCATTGAAATCTCAACACTATATCATTACTTTAACTATATATATGTTCATTATCATATCACTAAATGTTCATTACCAGTACAATAACGCAAAAGATACGCCTAACTATAACATTTTCCTTAATTTACTTTTTTTATTGGTAAAATAATTAAAATTTATCGTAAATCATCACCCATAGAAGGTCATATATATCAAATATATAAAATCTTAAAATTATGTTCAATTTTTATTGATAGTTGTTCATTTTGATGTTGATACATAAATAAAGATCAAATAGTAGATAAAATAAAATGTGGATTGGAACAAAAAAAACCAAATTGATCATGCATAAATGTTTTCCGATATATATAGAAATACAACTCATTAATATATCTAGTATGATGATAAGCTTACATTCTTATCAACTACTCGTATCTAACAACAGAGGTATGATAAAAAAAACGGCTAGTTCTATCTCACTTTGAAGTCATTATAGGACGTATGACTATCAACTTGAGTTGATAGTTCCTAATACCTTGATTCCTTGAATGTTATTTCATCAAGTGTAGTAGGAAACTAGGAATATCTTGAATGTTTATTTACAAATTGTTATATGTTCATTTATAAATTGATATACCCTTATATATATATATATATATATATATATATATATATATATATATATATATATATATATATATATATATATATATATATATATATACACACGAATTTCATATATATACATATATATATATACACACGAATTTCATTGATGGAGAATTTCATTGAGCTTCACTCTATTATTTTATATCATTTGCAATCCTTTACATATCTCCCTCTAACTCACTCAAATTCAGCCACAACAATCATCCTTTCTCGTTGTCGCTGTTACCTCCACAACATTTGTTGTCTTGCCACCGCTGTTGCCACAACAATCACCATGAAAAAAAAGAGAGAAAACTGAAAATCAATCAAAAAAATAGGAGAGAGAAAATGAAATCAATGAAAATAGGAGAGAGAAAATAAAACATGCAAAATGTGTAGGAAAAAAAACGACGAGTTAGAAGGGGATTTTTTTTTAAAAAAAAAAAATTAGATCGGAGTTAATTAATTGCTACTCTGTACAGTAAAACATAATTTGAGGGGAAGGGTGGGTAAATCCAGTGAGGAGAGATGCAGGTAATTATAGTGGGGAGGGGGTGTAGGGATTGCTACCTAGCAGGGGGTGTAGCCAAAAATTTGTATACCAATTCATGTCAAGTCAGTCAAAGGTCCAGTCAATCAACGTGACAAGTCCACTTGGCTCGAGGTCCATTTCTCCCATTATTTTCCATAGTGGGTGTTTTGGCTGAAAAAGCCCAGCAATTTCCCATTCTTAATTAGTTTCTTCAAACAAAAAAAACCTTGGGAAAGTGATTGAATTGCAACTTCTTTTTTTTTGTTGATGTAAATGAATTGTAATTCCAAACAATGAAAAATGAAGTATTTATAGCAGTGTAGATGATGATAATAATAATAATAATCAATTGGGTTTTTCTACACAGTAACTCTGTTTTTTTTCACTTTTCTACGTTGTGCCCCAACATATATGACTTTCTACACGGTAACTCCAATATACTTTTTGTTTCCATACGGTAACCTTGCCGTTATCCTGCCGTTAAAAAATTCCGTTAGTGGGGCCCACTCTCCATTTATTAATATTAATTTTATCGAATTGGTATTTCGTCAAAGGTTTCGGGGGCTATTTTGGCCCTTAGGGGCCCAAATTGGGCTCAGATTTGGCAAAAAAATAACGTAGATGCCTCATTTTCCTTACTAAGAAATGTCTCGATTTACGTGTTGACATTTTAACACACAAAACGAGACATTTACGTTATTTTTTTGTCAAATCTGAGCTCAATTTGGAACCTTAAGGGCCAAAATAGCCCCCGAAACCTTTGACGGAATACCAATTCGATAAAAATAATATTAATAAATGGAGGGTGGGCCCCACTAACGGAATTTTTTAACGGCAGGATAACGGCAAGGTTACCGTATGGAAATAAAAAGTATATTGGGGTTACCGTGTAGAAAGACATATATGTTGGGGCACAACGTAGAAAAGTGAAAAAAAAAAACAGGGTTACTGTATAAAAAAACACTAATCAATTACTTAATGTTAAAATCACAAATTACTTAATGTTAAAATCCCTTTAAAAATTTGCAAAAAAAAAAAATCCCTTTAAAAAAAATATGTTAAAATCACCCATTCAAAACGTATTTAACAAGTTTA
Organism: Chenopodium album; assembly: GCF_948465745.1. Taxonomy (NCBI): domain Eukaryota; kingdom Viridiplantae; phylum Streptophyta; class Magnoliopsida; order Caryophyllales; family Amaranthaceae; genus Chenopodium; species Chenopodium album. The sequence goes on from NC_137855.1 coordinate 31,783,594, forward strand.
CTACTCCCAAGTTATTTCATTACCCAAATGTATAAGAGCAAAAACAATGGTTGCCCACAACCATTGTGGTTATTGCTTATTTTAATAATTTCTACATCTTCCACCTCACCTATAACCACTATTATACCTATTTAATAACCAATGCCTCCCAATAGTTAACCATAACTTTTTGGTTATACATTTTCTCTCTCCTACTTTTACCCAACCCCACCACACAATATCTCTCTTAAATCCTATCATATATAAATAATGCACTTGGTAATAATCAATTAAAATTAATAATCATTAGTAGCATACATTAATTAAATAAAATGACTTATGTTTCAAATTTATGCATTTTATTATTTAATTAGTAAGTAATTAGTCGTTAATTAAGAAATACACAATAATTGCAACTTTACTAAATTCGATAATAATAAATAATACATATTCTATCAAATGACAACAATCTTTAAAAGATAACAATGAACTGTGATTGAGTATAAATACAATAATTTAATGTTACGATTATACAACTTTTAACGCAAATTATTTTGCCTATGGTTTACACCGAATTTGAGCCACATATGTTCAACTAAGTCTTTCTTCAAGGCTTTATGCATAGCTTCATCACGAACACGAGCTCTATTAGACATATAAGTTTCCAAACTTGCAATTCGGTTGTTGCTATTTTCGAACTGAAAAGGCTCTTCAGTATTTCTATTACTTGAAGACGCATTTGTAGCTTGATCATATTCATTTGGATCGTAATACGTTTTATACGTATCTCTTTCATCCTTAACGATCATATAGTGCATAATGATACATGCTATCATTATTTTTCCTAACATTGATGAGTCACGAGCTAGCGCAGGATTCCGTATTATTGCAAAACGAGCTTGTAATACTCCAAAAGCACGTTCAACATCCTTTCGTCTAGCTTCTTGTAATTTGGCAAAAAGACCTTCTTTTTCATTTTGTGGTAGTGATATTGTAGGAATAAATGCTGCCCATTTAGGATATATACCATCTGTGAGATAATACCCCATATTGTATTGATGGTCATTCACAACATAGTTAATAGAAGGTGCACGACCTTCAAAAACATCGTTAAAAAAAGGGGATCTATCAAGAACGTTAATATCATTACGACTACCTGGTGTCCCAAAAAAAGCATGCCAAATCCAAAGATCATATGATGCCACAGCTTCCAAGATTAATGTGGGTTTACCTGGTCTTCCAGAAAACATACCTTTTAATCGAAGTGGACAATTTTTCCATCGCCAATGCATGCAATCAATGGAACCTAGCATGCCCGGAAATCCTCGACGTTCACCAATTCTTAGTAATCTTACCAGATCTTCTTCATTGGGCTTTCTAAGGTATTCATCACTAAAGTAAGAGATAATTCCTTCCACAAAATATTGTAGTGAATCTCTTGCAAGAGATGCACTAATTCGAATGTAGTCATCCATAGAATCAGCAGAGGTGCCATAAGCTATTAGCCTCATAGCAGCTGTGCATTTTTGCAATCAGGAGGCACCAAATCTTCCTGTAGCATCTGGTCTTTGCTGAAAGAAGGGATGGCGTTCATCTAAAGTTTGCTTTATTCGGAGAAATATATGTTTGTTCATGCGAAATCTCCGACGAAATAACTGTGGGGGAAACACAGGGTGGTCAGTAAAGTAGTCATTCCATAAACGATTGTGTCCATCCTCACGATCCCTTGGAACGGGGATCCTTGGTGCCCTTGGAACTTGATTTAACATTTGATATACTTCAATTGGATTGGACATAAAAACTTCATCCATCATTCGATTAACAAGACGATTGGCTTGCCTTCGTCTTTCATATCGTTGTGTTTGGCTATTTTCTGAATTGGATGAAGAATTAGAAGAGTTGGAGCTTTCGTCGGATGACATGTTATTAAAACCAAGTTGATATGAGAATGGAAGGTAGAAGTTTTTTAGGGGAAAAGATGGATGGTTAATCAAGTGAAATGTATCTCATCCATTTATAGAACAAATGTGTTTGGTATGTAGCCATCTTTATTGTCTTATATGATAAAATTGAAGTCTTGCATGCATGCATTGATTCAGAAAAAAATACTATTACCTTTTCAGTAATGTAGATGCATGCATTTGTATTGTCAATATCAACTTAGCATTGTTATGTACGTAAAAGCAATGTTATGCTAGTATTACCTTTGCAGTGTCAAGTATATCAGTGTACAGTGTTGATCACTATTACCTTTTCAGTGTTAAGTACATCAATGTCTAGTATCCAATATTTGCTTTTCAGTGTTGGGTACATCAATTATTTTTCAATGTAATGTAAATCAATGTACATCTTTTGCAGTGAAATATCAAAGTGAATTGATGGATTTAGTCAGATCAATATAATTATATGTACGTATAAAACATATAATAGATTTTAATACTAGATATGTAATTAACTTGTTTTTTTTTTATTAATAATAACATCACAATGTAACATTCATTCATTTCCTAAATCAACAACACATTAAAAATTGCCAAAATAAAAATCGAACCTTAGTACATAAAACATAAAACTAAAAAACAAATTATTTGAAATTAAGCAACATGTAAACTATGATTAACCATAAACTTAGTACATCAGTCTGAGGGGAACAACTTCTTCAATAAATTGTTCCTTAGTTCTTGATCTTCCGAAGATAGGTTTGGCTTTGAATCGAGGTGCTTAAATAACTCCATATTAATCTTTCTTTGCTTCCTTGCTTCTTTCTCCCTTTCTAGTTGCAACCTTGTTAGTTCCACTTAATTTTCTGATTGCCTTATAAGGTTCATGTCCTGGGCCGTGTCCAACCATTGTTGCCATGCTCCAACTGGCATATTTGCCATCTTGCTCTTTCCTTTATTTTTGCTAGATTCGTTGCTGGTAGGCAAGCCTGAATACCCAATATCACCACTGGTTGGTGTTTCTGGGTTTGATGAAGATAAGTAGTTGCCAGCTTTATTGATACGTGATCTCTTTGAGTCACTTCCTTGAGTAGATTTTTTTGCTTGCATTTTTGAACAATATCTTCACTTGGTTTCCACGCATCATGTTATATCAAAATGTCCCAAACATGCTTGTCTTGAAAGGTTTTACACATCAATGATGTCTTTGTTTTGTCAGCAGCATATATACTATATGCTGCCTTCATAACATCTTCATCATTGTAACCACTTCCTCTTCTTGATTCAGCATGAGCATGTGAACCACAAAATTTAGAACATGAAGCATTGATCCTTCTCCAACGGTTTCTAAGTTGCTCCGAACCCCTCATTTTCAACAAATCTTCTCGTGTTACCCCGTCAGTACCTTCTTCGAAACACCTTTGTTTGTATAGTCTAACATTATTATACATTTCCTCAATTTTCCTCCAAAAAAATCCCCCTTTTGGTTAGTGTTAGTTTTTTTTATTTTGACTAACCTCAAGCCAAGCCTTCACAAGAACCACTTCTTCAGCTTTTGACCAAAACTTTGTTTTTCCATCTTGATGGCCTCCTTCATGACCTCTTTCATTGACTTCAACTTCTTCAACTTCTAGTTCATTATCGTCATCTGATCCATTCGAAGTGTATGAGCAATTGAAACTCGGAAGTGCACTATCATCACCTTGTGACATAGGAAATTGGGACATAGGAAATGTTGGATCACCTTGAGAGAGTTGAATATTCTCAAAAGATGGGATAACATTTTGAGAATATGAATAATTAGGATTTTGTGGTGGTTGAAAAGGGAAAGAAGTAAAAGTACTTGGATTTGAGAAATTGAGATTTTGTGAACCATAATTCGGAAATTGTTGAAAATTTGTATCTAAATTTGAGTTGAGATCAATTGGAATGTTAGAATAGTAAGGTTGAAGATTTGGATTATTTTGGGGTTGTGATGAGTTCTGAGATTTTGTGGTTTTTTTTTCCTATTAGATTTTAGAATATTCATCTCTACACAATTTGATAATAAAGAGAGTAATATTCACTGAAAAAAAAAATTGTTTCAAAATACCTCAATATTGGGCTCAATTTATAGAGAAAAATAAAATAGAGCCGTTGGTGTTTTTTTTTTTTTTTAGAATTGTATTTTAAAAATTATGGCCGTTACAAAATTACAACGGTAATAAAATCAGAGCAAATCTCAGCCATTGATTAAATGAATAGGTGTCACAATCTCAAGAAGCCTTGTCATTATGTGTCACTATCAAAAACAATAAAATATTCCATGACCAAGCTACAATAACCGGTTATTCTACTAACCAAGTTATTGAAAATTTTCCCCAACAATTTCTCTCTCTTCATTATTTTATTATTATTCCACTTTCTCTCTCTCAATAACCAACCTCAATAACCAATGGCTGGGTATACTCTAACAAAATGGGATGAGGTTGAATTCAACCATTCCCAAATTATGGAATTCCCATTTCAAATATAGTAGATATCCATAAATAATAATAACAACAAAAAAAATTACATAATGTTGAATTCACCCATTTACGTATAGCAGGGGGTGTAGCTAAAAATTTGTATACCAATTCATGTCAAGTCAGTCAAAGGTCCAGTTAATCAACGTGACAAGTCCACTTGGCTCGAGGCCCATTTCTCCCATTATTTTCCATAGTGGGTGTTTTGGCCGAAAAAGCCCAGCAATTTCCCATTCTTAATTAGTTTCTTCAAACAAAAAAAACCTTGGGAAAGTGATTGAATTGTAACTTCTTTTTTTTGTTGATGTAAATGAATTGTAATTCCAAACAATGAAAAATGAAGTATTTATAGCAGTGTAGATGATAATAATAATAATAATAATAATAATCAATTGGGTTTTTCTACACATTAACCCTTTTTTTTCACTTTTCTATATTGTGCCCCAACATATATGACTTTCTACACGGTAACCCCAATATACCTTTTGTTTCCATACGGTAACCTTGCCGTTATCCTGCCGTTAAAAAATTCCGTTAGTGGGGCCCACCCTCCATTTATTAATATTATTTTTATCGAATTGGTATTCCGTCAAAGGTTTCGAGGGCTATTTTGGCCCTTAAGGATCCAAATTGAGCTCAGATTTGGCAGAAGGCGGTGGAGGTGCATCGAACGGCCGGAGGAGGTGCGGCGATCGGTCGGCGACGAACCGTTGGAGGTAGAGCGGCGGTGCGGTGGCTGATTTTCCAGTGGTGAGTGGTGGTGGTGAGATAGTGGCCCAGGAATGTGAATGGAAAAGTTTGGGGGGGGTGGAGAATGAACTTAGAGGGATTTAGGGGAACGAGGAGGGTAAAGGGAATGGGAAAAATGGTCTAACAAACAACAACAAAGGGAATGAGGGCAGTTGATTCATTCCCTTTGATGATTAACGCCAACCAAACGGCCCCTAAATCAGGACAACAGATTGATGAGAAGTCACCCTTTTCCCATAAACTAAACTTGATGCGTACAGCGTACCCGATACGTTAGAGGCCTAGGTGGTGAGGCCTACTTATGGAAATATAAATTTTTGGGCCAATTGAACACATGGGTAAAAAAGTTATTATCGGTGACAAGTTGGTATAAAAGTTAACAAATTACGATGAATTAATATAAAAGTTAACAATTTATAATGGAGTCACTCAAGCTATTCTTTTATTACCACAACATAATGGAGTCATGGAAAGACCGAATCATGCTCTAACTTGAGAATGGAAGGTGTATGCATTCTAGTTTTACTGTAGGCAAGGTGTATAGTCGGTTGCTACAATTTGTTATATAGTGAATCAATCCTTACATTCTTTTTTTAGATGGAGACACCTCTTGTTAGAGATATGAGATGTAATCAATTTTGAAAACATGAGATATGAAATAATCTTTCTAAAAGATATACTACCATGACCATAAATCCTAAAGATATATTGACTTAAAAAATCTTAACTTAAAAAATCTTAACCTGAATAATACTAAATATAATGACTAAAAGACATAGATTGGAGGATAATAAGTTTAATAAAAGGGCTAAGATTGCAATCTTTTGTAAACTATCCATAAGGGGTTAGGGCTATCGACTTTGGAGTGTAGGTAATTCCAAATTTGTAATCGTGGCTTTTAATGAGAGATCTGTGGTAGCTTTATCTAAAGCTATGGCGTCTAATGATCGTGATGTTGAAACAACATCAAATACTCGAGTGGTGGAGATTCACAAGATTTTAGTTATGTTCAAGTGCTAGAGATGAGGAGGATAGCTACAGGATTACACATTTATTGCAACAACAAAATTCTTTGGCATCTACTAGGCCAAAGAAGAATTATAAATCAATTCACAAGTTTAAGTCATATGAACCCCTAAGGCATTATGAGCAAGTAAACTTGGTTGAATATGCACTCTCGGTGGAGGATGATGAGCCACTCGCCCACTCACCTCTAAATAAGCTATTAAAGACAAGGATAACTAGAGTTGGTTGGTTGCTATGGAAAAAGAGATACATTCTCTTCATTAAAATAAGATAAGGGAGGTAGTCATATTGTCTATAGGTAAGACTGCTAAAGTTGTTGTTGGTTGTGAGTGGATATAAAAAATAAAATAGGATCCTTCTTAGTAAGATTATATAAGGTAGAAGGGATTTGCCGCTAGCCACTAGATTACATGGCATGTACACGTCCATATGGTTCACAAGTAGTTAGTGTTGTATGTAGGTTTATGGAGAACCTAGATAAAGCACATTAGGAATCAATGAAATGAATTTTACATTTTTGAAGGGTATCATACTACCATTGACTAGGTTTGTGCTTTAGTTGAGATACATGTTAGATATGTGGCTTTGTTGATTCGAATTATGATAGTGATCTAGATCGATGGCTACTATTGGTTATGTGTTCAAAGTGCATGGCGCTTCAGGTAGCGGTCAATGTTATAGGCTACGTGGTTCTATCTACACAAAGGTTGAGTACATGGCTATGGAAGAAGAAGCTGAGGAAGCAATGTGGTTGTGGGACTTCCTGATGATTTGGTGTTAAGGCAGGAATATTAGAATCTTAGTTGTGACTTGTGAGTTGTGACAGCCAAAGTGCGATTCAATAGGCTAAAACTCAATCATAAAGGTAGTATTTCTCTTATGTAGGTTCATACGTATGAGAACCTTGTAAACATGTTAACGAACGTTGTGATGGGAAGCAAGTTCATACATTGTTTGGAATTGGGTAACATTATCCCATGTTAGGTATTACATGAAAAGTTAAATGAGATTGCGAGTGGTTTGATCCTGATTGAGGGTACGTAGGTAGTTTTTGAATTATGATGTGTTTAGGAAACAAGAGTTTTGTTAGTTTATAGAACTAGTGTTTATGCATCTTATTACACTAAGGTTATGTTTTCCTATATAAACCCTAGATATAAACATGTTTAACTTCAATCATTATTAAGAAATGTTTCCCCAAAACTATGAATTATCACACCATTACATTACAATAAGATAAACTACCGTTTGGGCCAATAAGGGTTATCGGAGTTCAAATCAGGCATACAATATGTTCCAATAAGTTCAATTAAGATTAAATTAGTGTAACTTTGGTTAAAAAATCATACCTTATATGGTTTTAACCAATTCTTGAGAGAGATTTATAATTACATCCTTGCCATTGACCCTAAACTCCATCTTTCTTCCACCTTATTGTATGTTTGCTCATCACTCGCAATATAAAAGATAGAGTGAAAAGGGGAAAAGGGAAGGGGGAAGGGGGAAAAAGAGGGCAAAGGGAAGGGGGAGAAAGTAGGAAAGCATGGAAGGGCAAGACAATAAGGAAGGAATAAACTTTTACTAAAAGGAAAAGGAGTTATTACAATTTATAGAGTCGAAGCTATAAAATGTATGGGAATTTGCATATGAAATTATGAAGCATAGTTGAACAATCAGCTGTAGTTCATAAGTAAACTTACAATCAATGTCATGTGCCTTCATGAATTAAGTTTACATAATGATGTTGGCTTTATATGAAGGTCTACATGAAATAAAGAATAGGCCATCATTTCATTACTAAAAAATTGAATGCACTTTAAATTGGGTCGAGTTTTGAGTTAAACCGTTCATCTGGTCACTTTGATTACCAACATAACTAAGGTGGTCACTTGGTCTTTTACACACTTGCGGTATGTAGTTCAAACTTGTCGATTTGATATTGCTTGACTTTATTACTTGTTGCCTAGCAGTGAAAACACTTCAAATAATCTCTCAAAAGTTGAAGAATTCGCATTGGAATGTCAGCCGAACATCCTGCAGTGATAGGGGTCAGAGTTTCAATAAAACCTTCATTGACCGTATTGCTCTTAGCAATGTCATTTGTGATTGTTCATTTAAAAGGGGCACTGTATGCCATGTCACAAACATGTATGTTCTCTCCCTCCCTATCACGCTGTCTTCTTTTTCATATATACCAATGTGCAATCTCTTGCTTACATGCATGCCTACTCACAATTTGAGACTCATATTTGTTGGTGCCTATAACTTATTGCAATTCTAAATTGTCTTAGTGTTTTCACAATAATTCTGTATATAATTGTGGTAGCATTCAGCAGACTTTTGTCAGAGCTATCTGGCTATGATGGGGCAAACTTAGTTGGTTTCTTATGAATTTTCTTTGGCTTGTTGGATTCCTTTTTCTTCATTGAAAATTTTTCTTCGAGGTTACAGTCAGTTAAAGGGTCTCAACCTTACCGGATTTATGCCTGAAGAATTCGGAAACCTGGCTCATCTGCAAGAAATGTAAGTTATTGCATGTCATATGTAACAAAAGATAGTTAACTGTTTTGCCATATGTGAATTACAATGTGAGCACTCCTAACTGGTAAAGATTTTAAGGAGTTTTTCTTTATGATCCAGTGATCTCACCAGAAACTATATTAATGGAACAATCCCAAAAAACCTGTCTAAGATTCCGCTTGTGACTCTGTAAGTATGTATTACTTTCTTAAACACATGTTTTGACATTAGTTAAAAGGATATTTTCCAAGTTTTTATCTGAATCCTTTTTGCGTTGCAGAGCAGTTTCAGAAACCCGAATCACTGGTCCAATTCCTGACGAAATTGGACAGATTATCACCCTTCAGAAGTTGTTAGTCTTGTTTCTGGCTGTGCCTTTTATTCCAATGGCTTGACAACTAATCTTTATAGTTTACCTTGTTATTTTGTAAATTTCACTTTTCCAGGGGATTGGAAGATAACCAATTAGGAGGACTTGTGCCCAAGAGCCTCGGGAATTTGAGAAACTTGAGAATCTTGTGAGTCTATTTTTCAGTGAACTCTATAAACTGATACTTGGAGCACTTCACTAAGTTTTTTTTTTTAAAGATTGTGTCAGTACAAGATAATTCTTGCTATGTTTCAATATAGGATTTTCAGCTCGTCGTTACTTGTCATGATTTTGAGTTGCAGCTATTGCACTGATTTCTTGTTGCCCTAGTTCCTATTTCATATGATCATATCATACAACTCAATATTCATTAAATACTTGCTTCTTTTTTGTAGAGCACTTGCTTCAAACTTCTTTAATGGATCGATACCTGAAACATTTGTCAACCTAAAGAATATTACTGAACTGTAAGTCACCCTTGTTAATTTTGATGTTTAACCAGACTCCACCTCTGCTAGCTAAGAATTGTGTGCTTTTTCCAGGAGGCTCAACGGAAACATGATCTCTGGAAAAATCCCTGATTTTATTGGCAATTTAACCACCCTTGTCTCATTGTGAGTAGATTTCTCATGCAGGATTCCAATTTGCTGATATGTACGGCCTTGTATCTATACTACTCATTTTAATACATAGTAACTTTTTGTGTCTAGGGATATTCAAGGCACGTCTATGGAGGGACCTATTCCATCTAGCTTATCGCATTTGACAAACTTGCAGATCTTGTGAGTATAGTCTATTAAAATTATTCCCTAGTAATTCCTTGTCATCTCCTAGTATCTTCTTAGCTTAAGTACATCTGGAAGGTAAAATAATGATGAAGTTTACTTTGATTACCAGGAGAATTTCAGATCTCGATACTTCAAGTATACCTTTCCCAAACCTTGCAAGCATGGAAAACTTAAAGTATCTGTGAGTTCAGTAATACGATTGATCAACATTAATAATTACATGTACACTATGGCTAGCATTCCATTTTTTTTGCTGACATTTTTTCTTTTGTGTTCAGCGTTCTTAGGAACTGCTTGATTACTGGTCAAATACCTGATTATATCTCTAACTTGACAAACTTGACTCTAATGTAAGTATAGTGTTTGTGATCTATCAGCATTTCTATTATACATCCAGATACACCCGCACTCCTTAAACAATATAGTTACATAACCCAACTTCTAAAACACATATTTTGGGCATGGGTTTTCCTCTGCAGATGAATGTAAGTTGTAGTAAGTAAATCTGTAACCGACGTACATTTAATTATGCTTATGATATAAGTTATGGCATTGCCTAGAAAATATATGAAATAAAGAGGATAATTTTTAATCTGTTCAGTGACTCTTGCAGAGACCTAAGCTACAACCAGATGAGTGGTCCAGTTCCTGAATCATTGGAAAACTTGCAAAATCTTAATTATCTGTAAGAAAAATGCATACCCAGTAGTAAATTTTCTAACAAGATGGTTGTATTAATTCTTGGCTGATACAGGTTCCTTACAAACAACTCATTTTCTGGTGCAGTACCACAATGGATATTAAACAGCAAGAAGTACTTGTAAGTTATATTTCCTGCTGTTTTTTTTTTTTTTTTTTTTTTTTTAATTTTATTTATTTTTTAATTTATTTTTTAATTTTTTTAATTTTTAATTTTTTTTTTTTTTAAACTTCTTTCTTCAGGAAATTTTATACATTTATATGAAATGTAGGAAGGTCCTATGATACTATTGTTTTTGCTTTTGCAGTGATGTGTCTTACAACAATTTCACTGGTTCATCCCTAACTAGTTGTCAGCAATCAAATGCGCAAGTATAAAGCAATAACACAGCGAGTAAAATGTTTTGTCAATCAATTTCTCATTACCGGTCCTTTTTTAATGCAACAGTAACCTGGTTGCTAGCTATTTATCTGCGAAAAACAACGAGTAAGTTCTTATAACAACACTTTTCTTGCTCTACATTTTGTTGATGGAGTAGCACTTATATAATACTCCATTTCTTTTTAGTGGCTATACTTTGTTATTTTTTTCACAAAAAACAAGATATTGATTGGGAAGTAAGAGAGAAAAGAAGAATTGTTATTTAGATGAAATACTACAAGATGGGGGGGGGTGTTTGAATTGTAGTATGGAGCTTGCTAGTCACTTTTCACGGAACTAAAAGAAACTTAACGCAAGTAGAGAAATAACGCAAGAGAGATTTTACAAGGAAAACTTCCTAGACCAGATAGGAAGTGAAAAACCTCGACCCAAAGGGATTTTGACTCAAAACATTCCACTAAAATAGGCCAACCTGTTACAACCTATAAGGAACTTGAGCATATCGAGTTCTTCAACGAACTCATATTCCCAACAACTATTCACTCTAATAGTTGGAGTTGAAATCTTCACCTGTTCTCACTCAAGACTTCACTCAAAGCCTTACTCTTTCTCTAAAGCTTCACTCAAAGCTCTAATTCTCTTTTTCTTCTCTTATCACAAGCTTCACTCAAAGCTTTACAAAGAACTCGCTTAAGTTCTCACCTCAATACAAGAGTTTACTCGAATCTTTAAATAATTCTCAAATACATATAAAAGATAAAGTGTACGAAACTAATATGGTGGACACTTTGAAACTTGTGAGGGACTTGGAACCTAAAGGAACTGACTCACTAACGCAGAAGACATAATATATCTCATGAAAAACTATTCTACTTAAGTGAGACACTATATGGAATGACTCTCTAAAGTCAAATAGTTTGGTAAGAATTAAAACGTTCTATTTATAGAAGATTAGAAAACTCACTAACTACCCATGTTCCTTATGATCAGGACTGGTCTGAATCTTTAGGCCCACGAATAGAAAACTAATCCTATTATAAGCAACAATAATGGGTCAATTAGTTGCTCCACGACTTGCTCAATAACCTCCTTTTTCTTAGGAAAACAATGGCACGTTTACAAATACAAGTTCCTTGAAGACCAAGTCCTTGTGCTAAAAGATAGGAGTTTGAAACAAACTTTCTTAAGAAGATAAGTTAGAATAATAAACTAGTTTATTAATTTAACTTAACATATAGACCAAATTCATTTTGTTCCTTAAAAAATAATCTCAAATACACTCTTACTTTTAAGGTATTAACTTTGAAATTCTTTTTCCCACGATTTTGACTACAATAAAACCGGATTTTATTTATCAAACTTTGTTTTATAAAATAAAATCATTTTAAAAATAGTTTATGTCAAAACTAAATCCTTGGAAACTAGGAAAATAAGTTATCTCTTTGACTAAAAGAAAATCAGATTTTATTTTATAAACTTATCTTTTATAAAATAAAATTTATTAAGATTTAATAATACCTTGTCAAAACTAATTTCCTAAAAAGTAGGCAAACATAATGCTATGTCTATTTAACGTTGAAAACTGACTTCTAGTGTTGTGCAAGTTCGTGTTCCTTCTATAAGGAAATTCTAGATTGACAACAGCACTAAGTTTCTTACTAACTAAAATTCTAATGCACTTCCTTAGGCTTGTTCCAAACAATTTCTCTAGTCTAACATACTTACATGTGTCCTAGAAAAATATACTCCTATTTTTCCATCTTTATATTTCTCTAACGAAGCTTCTGTTCCCACAAGGAACTTCTCTTCTCTGGTGAAGCACTCCGAAGCTTATGTTCCTGCAATGGAACTTCTCTTCTCTGGTGAAGCTTCTACTTCAAAGCTTTTGTTCCTGTAAAGGAACTTCTCTTTGCTTGTTCCCACTCGGGAAGTGCTGCTTATTCCTTGCAAAGAATCGCTTCTCATTCTTCTTAGGATGTGCATGTAAAGTCTAACAATACGTTAGTATGTTTAGACTTTTTCTCTTTGTGTTTCCCTTAGGAACTTAAGCACGATACGTTGTATGTTGGGAACCATGTTCAATAAAGATTTAATTTATACTCAATCCATTTTCATGCTTCACGACTTGTTCATGCACACCTCAATACACATATTAGTTAGATAACCATCATTTGTTCACAATCATCAAAACCTTACAATAAGAATATTGTAAGAAAAGAATAACAAAGTAATGTAAGTTATCAAATGTTTGAAGAAAAAGAATAACACGCTAGTATAGTACTGTAAATTAGTGGATTTAGTGGATTACTGTAAGAAAGGAGTAATAAAATAATGCAATGTTGTAAGAAAAAAGAATAAAAATATAAGGTAAGTAGGACAAAAGTGGAAAAAGAATTATAAATTAGTTGTTGGTTGTTATCTCCTTATTTGGAGAAAACTAAATTAGAATAATAACAAGAGAAAAAGAATGATAAGAGAAATAAGAGAGAAAAAGAAGGAAAGTGTTAGAAGTATAGCCTACCCAATAACACATGTAAGCGTCCCACATTGATAAAAAGTTGAGAGAGTAAACACTTTATAAGGCTAAAGCTAAACCTTCTATTGCCATATGATTTTGGGATAGATTCTCCTTTGGGCTTGTGAAGTGGACTCTCTCTGTGGTTATTAAATAATTGGTAATAGATTGATTATAATAATTATGTAATCAAATTGATTATTAATATTCGGAAATAATTCGTATCACATTGTTTGAGAAATAGATAAACACATTTCAATTTTAAGAGTATAACCATCGAATGTAAGCTCATATTTTATAAACTCTTTGTGAGTTATCTTATGACATTGTAGTCACATAATCTTTAGCCTATTTGGTTTATACATGAAGGGAAAACGAATATTATAACTGCTGCAAGATTATTTGTGAACTTTCCCAATAGTAGTGCGGGTCATATGTGTAACACACCGTCCTTATCAATGAAAACATGCCAGCGGAAATAACATCATAACATCGGGACGAAAATGCCACCTAAGAAATTAAAAGAGCTTTACAAAGGAAAGACCAAACTTGTTTCATAACAAAATAGGCAATACTAGGTTCAAACATGGCCTATAGAGGCCTATTACACTCTAAACATCATCCGAGATACATCAAAAGTCTTAGTAGTAAACCACCTCCATTAAACCAAACCAAAATAACAAAAGTTGTTTAGAGATACACCACAACATAGAAGGACTGTCTAACACTGTCCTCATAAGAGTTTATGATAGCCAACATAAGGGGGTTAGGTCCTAAAGCCAATCTTCACTAACCTAGTCCAGATGGGGATAATTCTACAATCACTCGGCATCTCGGCATCTGTGACAACAACAAATAAAAAATTCCACAATCAGTGGGGAGTAACTAGCAGTTCTCCCAAAAACATAGAATCACAAAGTATACATGAAAGACTACGCCATTATAATGCAACCAAGAAACATGACAATTCATAACATAACAATTTCACCTTCTAAGAGAAATAACATGAATCAATATTTAAGACTTCACTCTTTTACCTCATAATTTAAAATAGCTCAAATCATAGAAATAAAATTTAAAGGGATTATTCAAACAAAATAAATTGAGGTAGAAATGAACGCCAATGGATCCCGCAGCCCACTTCCTAAGGTTAAGGTTTGTCAGGGCAAACCTCCAAAGGATCCCGCAGTTGTTTGTGTCCAAGAATGGCCAAACTCCCAGTTTCCTTACTCGAATTCCATAGCTCGAGTAGTTTCGGATGACAACAATTAACCTAGGTGATACTACTTGAATCCCGCAGCCCAAGCAGTTGACATGTTCTAACCATTGAATCCCGTAGCCCAATGGCTTCTTACACTCAATTATTTAAGAACAATTATAATAAAATACTATACTGTAAAAATCCTCCAAAAATAGTAGATAAGCCAAAACGGCCTTACAATCCTGCTCATCAATAAAAACAGTAACAATCATTAATAGGTGATATTAATCTAAAACCTTACCAAGTCACACATAAATCTTAACATGCTAACGATGTAAACAAGATGGTCACATAATTGATCGGGATATTTCACTCAATATCATACAAGTTTATAGAATCGCAATATCATGCGTTTAGTTTAGCTAATCACCCTACATTAATATTTCACAGTACATAAGAAATATATCCACTAATATTTAACATGAAGGGCTAAATTAATTCAATTGCTCCGGCCATCTGACATAAAATCAGTAACACCTTTATATCAATGTAGTCCAATCAACTATTATGCACGCATAGTAATCTCCAATACTAAAATTTAACTAATTATTATTACACTATTTATCATATAAGAAAGATTTCCTTCCTAACCTCCATAATCATTATATGATTTTACTAGAAACAAATCTTACGAATGGAGGTAACATTTAAATTCCTTACTTACCTAGTTTCTAGAAGTCTGACAAAATTAAAGGAAGTATGTTTCATGCATTCCACTAACATAATTTGCCCAATAATTAGTTATACGTGGCTAGAAATTAGGACTAAGCTACATATTAGACTAATAACTTGGCATGATAATAGGTGAGGTGTCAAGTATATAAATAAACAAATTTACAAATTAATCATTCATTCCCACGCAAACCCATTATACGCAATGCGTGGTTCATGCAAGCGGATGCACTATCCGCATGGTGCATCCCTTCCACAAACAAGCGGAAATAACATTGTATACAAATATAAAGAACATTTAGTTAAAGTGAAAATAACATATTATAAAATTGTAAAGAATATTGTATAGAAATGTAAAGAATATTCAATTAAAGTGAAAAAAACATGTTATAAAATTGTAAAGAACATAACATGCTGTTAAATAATGTTTTTTATCTTCATGTTCTTTGATTGTCAGTATAATGTACTTTTATTTGTCACATAATGTTAATTGTTTATTTTGAAATGTTCTTTGAATTTTGTCTTTAGATTATGGTGGTTGAATAAAAATAATGTTCATTACATTATATTATCATTAGAGGTGATAAAAAATTCGAGTCGGGCTGGGCCTTAACATAATATCTTGTGCCCAAACCCGGAAAATGTAGCGGGCTTTTTGGGTTTTTTTCGAGCTGGATTTGGATTTATTTTTTACTCAAAATGCATTTTAAGGCTTGCCTAAACCTGCCCTATTTTAGGGTCGGATCGGGCTGAGCCGAAGTTAATTACCTCTAACTATCATGTTTTTTATTAATATTACGGATGTTTCTTAAATATATATATATAAAGAACATAAAGTTGAATGATTATTTTTTTATTTATTTTTAATTTTTTTTTTACCAGATTATATGTTTTTTACAAAACAACTATATGTTCATTACAATACAGCTACATGTGATGTTCTTTATGAAATAGCTATATGTTCTTTACAAAACAATTGATGTTCTTTACTGAACAACTAAATGTTCATTCCGCCTTTTTTAAAAGAAAATGGATGCATGGAGCTGCCTCCATGGAAAAAATTTCACATTATACGAAACCAACTAAACCACCACATATATAATTAACATGTACATTAGATACGATAAGACCAGTAAAGTATATGATTATAATTAGCAAAGTACAACTTAGCCCACTCTAACTCGTAATCTAACATCTATAACTATGAAATTCTTTGCTCAAGGGATTGTGCTAGTTACCTTATTGTCGAGTAGAAGTTATACAAAAAAGACCAACTAAAGAACAATGCTCCCCCTTTAATCTCCTTCCCTCGAGTATAATAGGTGAATTTTGAGTGGAATCTCGTGAGGAAAAAATAGGAAGAATTTGCTGCCAAGACTCATGACATACTAGTATACTACTATATTTTATAGATGAAGTAAGAAGTTGAATGGAGGGAACTTGGACAGTTTACAATAATAAGAAGTGAATGAAAATTAATACAGTAATTAGTGAAACAAAGTGGGGGTTAAGACATTCAAAGGTTAGACACAAACCAATAATTATCTCCTAAACTCTTCACATTATCAAATGATCATCCATTAAGTTCAGGTACAACTTGTTTTCAAGATATGAGAGTTGGTCTAAAACAAAAATAATAGGACAACTTTGTATCTCTAATAAGATACTAATCAAGTAATCTTACACTAATCAACCACATACATACTATACAAATTATTCATAACTAATATTAAAATAAACTAGCAAGATACGATAAAATATATACGTATATTTTTGTAGAAAATAAGTTACTAGGGAAGTTACTAGTGAAGGATCTCAGTTAAAAAATACGGGGTATTACAATATGTCTCAAAATAGTTTACAATCTGCACATTTTACAAAGATCATCCACAAGTTCCTTCAAAACCAAGCCCTTGTGCTAAAAGATAGGAGTTTAAAACAAACTTCCTTAAAACTATAAGTTAAATTAATAAACTACTTAACTTAACATTAGTCCCCGTTTGGTGGTAGCGTTTGATTTAGCGTTAGTGTTTTGACCAGTCAGAACACCACTATAAAAAATTTGAGAGTGTTTGGCAACTTAATGGTCCTGGTAACGATTAGCGATAGAGGTAACATTTAGGTAGCTTAACGTTAAATATTATAGCGTATAGAAGTAGCGGGTAGTGTTTGACAAATTTTTATTACTTTTTAAACAATATTTATATGAGTTTTGATATATTTTAGTATTGTAATTGCTACTTTTGCCAAACACTCATACAATCAACCGTTACTTTGACAACTAACCTCTACCCACTACTAATTGACACCTACTCGCTACCTTAACAACTACTTACTACTCACTACTCGACCACCAAAAGGTAACCACTACTTTTGCCAAACATGACCATGGACTAGATGTCTAGATTAACAAATAAAATTTCAGCTAAGTGCTACTTTTAAGGTAACCTTTTTGAAATTCTTTCTCCCACAATTTTATTTTTAAAACTTTGTTTTATAAAATTAAATCTTTTTTACCAAAAGAAAATCTGATTTTATTTTAAAAACTTGTGCTTTATAAAATGTAATCTAATAGAACATAATCATACCAAGTCAAAACTTACTCCTTAGAGACTACGCATATATAATGCAATGCCCATTAATGTGGAAAACTGACTTCTAGTACTGTGTAAACTTCTAATACTGTGTAAACTCGTGTTCCACTTAGAAATGAATTCTGACTAATTGTAATTTCCTTACCGATTAGCAACACTAAGTACCTTACTAACTGAAGTTCCTATATAGTTCCTTAGACTTGTTCCAATTATTCTCCTGTGATTCTTGTTTAACATACTTACATGATTCCTAGAAAAATATACTCTTATATGTTGTCTTTATATGCTTTGATATTCCTCTCGGAACTTATCTTTGCTTGTTCTACTAAGAACAATAATCATGGCCAATATTCCCGCTAAGGAATTGGTGGTTATTCAGGAATTGCATAAAAAGTCTAACAATACGTTTTTACGCTTAGACTTCTTCTCTTTGTGTTCCCCGTCAAGAACTCTTCTTCTCTTTGTGTTCTCCCTCGGAAACTCAACCACAATCTATACATTATATGTTGGGATCCATTTTCAACAATGATCTAAATTGTACTCCACAATGTTCATGCTTTCGTGACTTGTTCATGCACATTTCAATACTCATATTAGTTAGATAATTATCATTTTTCACAATCATGAAAACCTTATAACAAACTTTGTCTTTGCAAAATGTTTTGTATGTCTCTTCCCTTCGTAGAAACTTAATTTTCGATGCTCTTCTTTATAAAGTTGGTGTGAGAATAAAACATGTTTTTTAAGGTGATAAGTTAGTTTTATCTCGTAATGGGGAATTTGTGGGGAAGGGATATGTGTTTGGGGGGTTGCTTATTTTAGAAATTGTATTTGTTGCTTACTATATTTATAAAGCTTCTACTTCTGCTTATATGATTAAGTCTATTGATCTTCGGCATGTTAGATTAGGACATGTATATTATGGTACTTATAAAATTCTTGCAAAACATGTCTTTAATTCCTAGTTTAGTCGGTAATGATCATAAATGTGAAATTTGTATTGAAGCTAAACATTCCAAGAAATCTTTCAAAGCTATAAATGATAGACAATCTGAATTGCCTGAATTGGTTCATATGGACTTAGTTGACTTTAAGAATATCGAAGGCGAAGGTGGTAATCGGACATTACTTTTGTTGATGACCATTCTAGATATACCAAATTGCTGTTGAGAACCAAAGATGTGTAGGAGTTATAACAAATTTATGAATTGCTAACTCAAGTAATAATAAGGATATATGAAGGAAATACAAATATGGGTTACAACCCGAAATATAAAATAAACTTCTTCTAAATATATATAATTTTAAAATATAAACTTTCTCTTATATCTCCTTAATATCTCTCAAATATTCTTCCTTTTCTTTTTCTTTAATCTGCTTACTTTTAACAAAAAACAATAACTACATATATATAACATGTCCTTTTTCTAAACAATGAACGGATGTCATTAGTTCTAATTCTTAACCACCTCTTAAATTAACAAATTCTAAAATCAACGTTCTAATAATAAATCTTTTATAATTAAAGTTTGAATTTCAACACGCCCCCTCAAACTTTAATTTTCATTTCGAGTAACTCTCTTAACCTTTTGAATGTGTCTAGAGATAGGAGCTTTGTAAAAATATCCGCAACTTGCTAAGTGTGAGCTCAATTGTTCCTTGATTGACTTGATCTTGTAGAAAATGAAATCAAGTATCAATATGTTTACTTCTTCCATGTTGCACTGGATTCCTAGCAAGTTTTATTGCTGACACATTAACTACATATATTGTAGTTGGTCGTTCTTGAACATGACTAATTTCTTTCAAGAGATTTCGCAACCATAATGCTTCACAGACTGCGGATGAAGCTGCTATGTATTCAGCTTCACAACTTGATAGTGCCACAACTGGTTTTTTTTTAGAACTGTAGGTAAAAGCAGTTAAACCTAGATTAAATACATATCCAATTGTACTTTTCCGCTCATCTTGATCTCCAGCTTCTGAATAACCATATAATGTTGCTCTATTTCCAAAAGAATAGAACATCACATAATCTATGGTACCTTTAATATACCTTATTATTCTCTTTGCAGTGCACCAATGTGATTCTTTTGGCGTCTCCATATATCTACTAACCAATCCGACTCCATATACAATGTTTGGCCTAGTTATGATTAAATATCTTAGGCTTCCAACAAGACTCTTGTATAAAGTTGGATTAATCAATTTTCCTTCTCCAGATTTCGTCATTTTATTCCTGTCGCTACCGGAGTGCTTATGAGTTTGCATGAGTCCATCTTAAACTTTTCAAGTATTTCTTTCGCATATTTCCTTTGCGAAATGAACTTCAGATTGCTTTACCTCAATGCCTAGAAAGAAGTTCATTAGCCCACAATCTGTCATTTCAAATTCTTTGAACATTGCCGCTTTGAAATCATCAAACGTACTTTGACTTTTGCCGGTGAATAATATATCATCAACATACAAACTTACTATAAGAATATCATCACCATTCTTCTTCACATATACAGCATGTTCGTATGGACACTTGATAAAACCATTCTAGATCAAGTATCCGTCTATACGTGTATTCCAAGTTCGTGGGGCTTGCTTTAGACCATAAAGTGCCTTTTTCAAACGAATCACTTTATCTTCTTCTTCTTTGATGACAAAACCTTCTGGTTGTTCCACATAAACTTCTTCTTCTAGAATTCCATTTAAAAATGTTGATTTAACATCAAGTTGATATATCTTCCATTTGTGATGTGCGCCAAGTGAGATCATCATTCTTACAGTGTCTAAACGAGCTACAGGAGCAAATACTTCATCATAATTAACACCATACTTTTGCTTGTATCCTTTTTCTACAAGTCTTACCTTGTATCTTTCAATGTTTCCCTCTGCACGTCTTTTTATCGTATAAACCCATTCTATACCTATGGCCTTATGGCCCTTTGGTAGTGTAGCCAACTCCTAGTATCATTTTTCTCTATTAACCGGATCTCCTCTTTCATAGCAGATCTCCATTCCTCTTCTCCTAATGCTTCTTCATAATTAATGGGTTCGTGGTCCACATATAAGCAGAATAAATCAACTTCATTAACTTCATTTGTCTCTTCATATAAGCAGATGTTTTTGATGTTGAATGTGATCCTTCAGTTGATGGCGATGATGATTGTGAATCATTTGTATTTGTTAGAGTCGTTGGTTGATTTCTTTCATAACTCTTTTTTATTTGTCTCTTCATATAAGCAGATGTTTTTGATGTTGAATGTGATCCTTCAGTTGATGGCAATGATGATTGTGAATCATTTGTATTTGTTAGAGTTGTGGTTGATTTCTTTCATAACTCTTTTCTGTAATATCATTATAGTCTTCAAACACAATTTTTCTCTTTGTCTTTTTCTTGATCATCCCATTTTTAGGATACTCTTTCGCTGAAGATTACGTCTCTACTCTCAATGAGCTTTCCACTAATTGGATTGTACAACTTATAAGCTTTAGATTGTGAACTATATCCAATGAAGATACATTTTTCACCTCTGTCATCTAACTTCCTTCTCTTTGCCTCGGATACTCGAGCATAGGCTATGCAACCAAATACTCAAAAAAGTTCAACATTTGGCTTTTCACCACTCCATGCTTCTTGTGGTGTCATGTTCTTTACACTCTTTGTAGGACAACGATTTAGAATATAAGTTGTCCATGCAACAACTTCTGCATTGGCAATCCTCTTTCTTTCAAAATGCTTCTTGTCATGTCTAGAATTGTTCGATTCTTCCGTTCGGCAATTTCATTTTGTTGTGGTGTATAGGAGGCTGTAAATTGTTGTCTAATTCCTGCATCTCTACAAAAATATTTGAATATACTTGATGTATATTCGCCCCCTCGATTAGACCTAAGTGTTTTCAACTTACGTACGCTTTCTATCTCTACTCGAGCTTTAAATTGTACGGATGTATCAAATGCAACTGACTTTTCTTTCAGCATATACACCCATAATTTTCTACTATAGTCATCAATAAAGGTAATAAAATAGCGATTACCTCCCAAAGATATTGGCTCCAATAGTCCACATATATCTCTGTGTACCAATTCTAATGGTGCTTTAGCTCTCCATGATAATCCCTGTTGGAATGGAAGTCTAGCTAGTTTTCCGGTTGTGCATATTTCACAAACTTGTTTAGGGTCTTCAATGGTAGGTAATCCATGCACCATATTCTTTGATTGCAAAAGTTTTAGGCCATTGAAATGCAAATGCCCAAAACGTTTATGCTATTTCCATGACTCATTCTCCATAACACTATAGAAACACTTTTGAACCTCCGTGTTAAGTTGGTGTGAAGTTGCAACGGAAACATGCGATTCTTTGCCATTTTCGATTAAGCAATAATTCTTCCACTATTATCTTTTAATTGAAGATTACTACCCTCCATATGAACAACATATCCTTTTTCTAAAAGTTGTCCAATACTGAGAATGTTACTTTGCATATTAGGTACATAATAAACATTAGAAATGAATTCTTCATTTCCATTCTTTAGAAAAAATCGTATTTTACCTTTACCCTCAACTTGTAGTTTGGATGAATCAACCAAACTTACATTACCTTAAATGTTTTCATCAAGGTCAATGAAAACTTCTTTTCTCCCACACATGTGGTTGCTAGCTCCAGAATCGAAAAACCACATGTCTTGCTGATTACTAGCTTCTTCATGTGCTAGTAACAATGTAGGACTTTCTTCATTGTTTCTTGATGATTCAGCAAAATTTAATCGATTGCCTTGATCCTTTTGTTTGCTCCAATACTCATATGCACAATGTCCATATTTTTGACAATTATAGCATTGGATGTCTTTTGATTTTTTACGTTCGTACTTCTCTCATTACTTTGGTTGCGAGGTTGGTAGTTATTACGACCTCTTCCTCGTCCACGAAATCTACCTCGTCGATTTCCACCTTTTTGTTCATTTAATGACAACTTTGATTCAAGTGCTTGCTCTAGTTCATCATTCTTCTAAATTCTTTGTTCATGTACTTGAAGAGACCCCAAAAGTTCTTCTATTGATAATGAATCAATATCTTTTGATTCTTCTATCGCGGGTTATACATGTTTAAATCTTTTATTGCATGATCAAAGTACTTTCTCAACAATTTTTTTGATCTTCGATCTTTTTCCCATTTAATTTTTGTTGGTTAGCATTTGTAAGTAGGCGAGAAAAATATTCAGAGATTAACTCATTACTAGTCATTTTAATTTCCTCAAATTCACCTCGTAGTGCTTATACGCGAATTTTTCGAACTCTCTCGACTCCTTTAAATATAGTTGCAAGATTATCCCAAGTTTCCTTACTTGTGGTTGCATTTGAGATTTTCACAGATGTTTCGCGGTCTAATCTTGCATAGATCAAAAATAGTGCTCGTTGATCTTTTTTCTGATTTTCTATCAACTCATCTTTCTTCTCTTTAGTTAATGTCGCTTTTGTTTCATCTCATGGATTTTCAAACCCATCATCAACAATTTCCCACAAATCTAGGGATCCAAATAATGCTTTCATTTTGATGCACCAATCTTCATATTGGTCTGTTGACAATTGGGGTACTTTTTCTAAACATGTCCTTTTTCTTTACAATCTTCATATAACATGTCCTTTTTCTAAACAATGAAAGGATGTTGTTTAGGGTAATTTTACCCTCGCCACGTGGTCCAATAAGAAGGTGACACGTGTCGCCTAAGGGTTAGTTTAAAGTGGACCAATCCCACTTTGACACGTGGCGCTCAAAGAAACGGGAGATAATGCAGCCTTTAAGGCCCAAATCCCGAGAAAGCCGCAATGCGGCGTAGCCCACCAATAGATCAGAATGACCTAATCAGGGGCACTATTCTCGATGACCCTATAAATAGGGGGATTCCCTCCACTTAGAGGGCACGTTTTTCCATTTATTACACCCTACATTCTCTTACAACAGAGAACATCTGATCTCGGAATCCGAGAAGATCCTACCTAAATTTCCGCACATTTTTACTCTCTTTCAAGTAATTTTACCCTCGCCACGTGGTCCATTACTTTTGGGATCCAGTTCTTGGGAACTTTTATTGATTCCCCAGTTGAGAGGGTAGCTGTCTCAAGACCGAAGAAATTGGTCTCGATTATTTTTTCGTAGTCCTCATCTGGAATCCGGGGAAGGACACACTTTTGACCCATAAGCTCCGGCTTCTTTTTGTGACGGCGGAGCTCGTACTTTTCACGCCGGCTGGGCGTAGACAACAAGTAGAACCGGTGCTTCCAGCCGTCATACTTGGATACCTTGTCCAAGGTCATCATGTATTTGGGATAGATAGTGCATATGGGCAAACGCTTCCCAGCCGGGATGCAGCCCTTGAAATTCGCAGGCGGCAACATACCCAAGATTTTGGCCCAGGAGTTTGGGGTTAGTTGCCACACACCGTGGTCGTAGCCTTGCAAGATAGTCTTCACCGCCTCGTGAAAGGGGAAACGAAAGCCAAAGTAGGTGTTGGCGTTCCTTCTGGTCGTCTTTCTAAGCTATAGTGCCTAACTCAGGCGGCACCCGGATGCTATATTCGTCCCGAAGAGCCCGCATGAGCTTAAACTTATCAAGATCTTTGTTTATGGCATCACGATCTAATAGAGACGTGTATCTTAAAGGGATCATCCTTTTCGCTCCACTTTTTCCTCTCCTCAACCTCACGTCCTTAAGCGGGGACATGGGTTCATCTCTGAGCTCATCTCCCTCAGAGGATTCACCATTCTGCGAGCAAGACATAGAGGCGGCTTCCTCACCGCCTCCCTGATCACACTCCTCTAAGAATGAATCCGTCGGAGTAGAAGGAGTGCAAGGAGGAGATCTTTCCTCGGCCGTCAGGTCCTCCCTACTTGACGTCTCTCCCTCGGGCAGAAGATCGTCTGAGCCCTCACTCCTATAATCTGTATCTGGGGTCGTTTGCTTTGTCCAAGCCATCGTGTCCTGCACATAGACGGTCGGATTCGGAGAAGCATAAGGGTGGTCCCAACACCCAGATGCGGCACTCCTAGTCCTAGACTCAGCCATATCTGGAGACCGGCTGGACTCTAACCTAGGTTGTGCCGTGTGTGTTGGTGATGCGTCCATTTATTGAAAGAAATATATACAAGCGGAAAAAACAAGAAACAGCTGAGAGGGGCAGAGACGGTACCTTAAGATTTTATATCTGAAGGTAATAGGCGTTGAACAGACGGGTGCGAGCTCGATTGCTTGTGCTTGACACAGACGGATGGCAGTGTCTCTCTCTCTAAGATGTTTATCTCTCTTGAATATTATTGCAAACGTGCAAAAATAATGGGGGGTAAACGGCTATATATAGAGGGGTAAATTCGGGGGCATTTCCGTAATTTTCACAGAAGGTGAACAGTAAAAAAATGGCGGTAAAATTACCACCAATGGATGAGTGACACTTGTCACATATACACGTGGCGTGCCACGTCACACCTGTGAGGGGCAAATGTTTAGGGTAATTTTACCCCCCCTCCCCCGCCACGTGGTCCAATAAGAGGGTGACACGTGTCGCCCAAGGGTCAGTCCAAAGTAGACCAATCCCAATTTGACAAGTGGCGCTCCAAAGAAATGGGAGAGAATGCGGCCTTCAGGGCCCAGATCCCGAGAAAGCTGCAATGCGGCGCAGCCCACCAACAGTTAGGTCAGAATGACCTAATCAGGGGCACAATCCCCGATGACCCTATAAATAGGGGGATTCTCTCCACTTGGAGGGCATGTTTTTCCATTTATTACACCCTACATTCTCTTACAACAGAGAACATCTGATCTCGGAATCCGAGAAGATCCCACCTAAATTTCCGCACCTTTTTTTACTCTCTTTCAAGTACTAACTTGATCGTCGGAGGCGGAGCTCCTAACTACCGGAGTCTCCGTTGTTTTTGCAGGTACAACTCAAGCCGAATCAGTGTTCGAGCTGTAACTCTCCTGAGGGACGAAAACACCCAAAACAGATGTCATTAGTTCTAATTCTTAACCACTTCTTAAATTAACAAATTCTAAAATCAACATTCTAATAATAAATCTTCCATAATTAAAGTTTGAATTTGAACAAGATGAGGCTAAAAAAATGTTTTTAGTTTATAAAGCAGAAGTTGAAAACCAATTGGATCGTAAGATTAATAGACATAGAACTTTGTGAGAAAAATAGAATTATTCATGAACTTTTTGCTCTTTATACTCCCTAACAAAATGGCATATAGAACTCTTAAAGTGATCATGAATGCAATGGGTTAATTAGTTCTAGTTTGTCTTATAATATATGGGGGGGGGGGGGGGGGAGGCTATACTTTTTGCTTCTTATGTGTTAAACAAAGTGCCCCATAAAAACTTGATAAAGTCCCTACAGATTATGGAAAAGCTATGTGTCTAACCTAAAATACTTGAAAGTCTAGGGGCGTATTGCTAAAGTTAAACTACCTTCCTTAAAACAGGAAAATGTTGGACCTAAAACTTTTGATAGTGTGTTTGTTAGTTGTCCTGTTAATAGTAGGTTCATGTGCTTGAATGATAGATCAACGCATCAAACACATTGAGATAGACATTCATTTCATTCGTGAAAAGGTCTAATTTGGTGAAGTATGTGTGCTCCATGTTCCTCCCTGGTACCAACCAAATTGCTAACCTTTTTACCAAGGGGCTTCCACGCATTCTCTTTGATAACTTTCAAGACAACCTAAGCGTCTGTTAACCTCCTGCTGTGACTATACGGGTGTGTTAGAGACTTAGAGTGTATATTTTGTAATATTGTATTTTATTTATTTAGCTAATTCTGATATTAGCCTTAGTTAATCCTAATCACTCTTGCATAAAATATTGTTTTGGAGAAATGTAAAGGTGCGGCAATCATTTCTATTAATAACATTTCCACACCAATACACTATATACCCAACATTCCGACTTGTGGACTTGTGGTTGGACAAACATGGAATACATATTTATTTATACTTTAACAAGGGTTACCTATGATACCAAATATTCGTGTCAGAATTTCTATGAGAAAAACCAAGTTTATCTGCAAGCATATCGTATCTGACAAATTTATCTTTTTCTTTTATTTGTCAAGTAATAAAAGCTTTTTAATACAGTGGCACGAAAACAAATGTTAATTTCATTTACTATATACCTTGATAATAATGAGATGGAGAGGAGCCAAATTTGAGTTAATACCCATGGAATAGTTCTCATTTTTATTAAATTTTATTCTTCCACCTTTCACAATTAGAAAAGTCATTAAATTATTTACAATATACCACATTAATCCAAAAGTCAGTAGCTGGAGAGATTGATCTAGAGAAATCATTCATTTATGCAAATCTTATTTTGTAAAACTAATGATAGAATTGTCTAATTTAACGTTTGATTCTGCAGGGTAAACTGGTGCTTGATGAAGGACCTTCCTTGCTCCACAAAACCCCAGTGTAAGGATTGACATTGTTGTTTAATTGATTTGAAATGTTAGCTTCCTGTTTTATGTTTCGTGTTTTTCAGATCATTCGTTGTTTATTAACTGTGGAGGAAACCAAATGAGCTTCAAAGGGAATGTATATGAAGAAGATACAATCTCTCAAGGCCCATCAATATTCTTTTCATCTGGACAAAAGTGGGCTTACAGCAGTACAGGAACTTATCAGTTCGATGGCACTGCCAACTTTGTAACACAGACTTCTGATCCTAATGTGCCTGGTATTTTCCGAACAGCTCGATTGGCACCTCTGTCACTCAAATATTATGGCCTTTGTATGCAGCAAGGCAGTTACACAGTGAAGCTACACTTTGCTGAAATTATGATTACTGATGACCAAACTTTTAGTAGCAATGGCAGACGCATCTTTGATGTGTCAATTCAGGTGAATCAAGAAACCAGTCTACACTTCAATTTACTTTATTACATTCAAAATACACTCTGGATAAGCAAATTCAGCTTGTGATGTATTGATAACTGTAAGATGGGACTTCTTAAGGTGCTAATAAACTGCTTTGTTCTCTAATTTTTCTTTTCTTTGTTTGGCTTGATAGGGAAATGAGGTACTTAATGATTTTAACATTGCGGCAGAAGCTGGAGGGGCTGGCAAGATGCTCACTAAGGTGTTTAAAAATGTCTATGTTAATGACGGTACACTTGAAATCTTCTTGTACTGGGCTGGAAAAGGGACTACGGCTGTTCCCCTAAGAAGTGTATATGGACCTCTTATATCTGGGATCACTGTGACACCTAGTTAGTCTATATTCCATTACAAATTACTACTTTTTCTCTATTAACATGATTAGATTTTAAGGAATGATTTCTGATGTTTTTGTTTCTATGCCTTTGCAGACTTTAAAGTTAAAACAAGATTGCCTGTTGGGGCCATTACTGGAATAGTACTTGCTTCATTGTTCACCATTCTTGTATCTCTCTTGGTAATTTTCTGGATGACAGGTTTCATAGGTGGAAAAGACCGTGAAAATGAAGGTAAGACCTCATTGTTAAGACCGTTTGTCAGATTGATTGTTCAATAACATTGAAGGGACTGATCCTGCATAATTACTTTACTTTTTAAATAGACATAATAATATCCTGTAAATAAACAAAATTGTTGGATTTAATTTTGATTTTCTTACAGGAAATATGTTTACTTGATACTTCTTACTCACATTATTTGGCATTGAATTCTCTGAGTGATTAAAATTTTTCTTTGGAGTGAAACCAGGAATGCCATGACTATTTTAGAGTGGATACACTAGATATGGCTACATTATAGTGGTTTTTATTTGGAAGTGAAAACAGGAGTACCATGACTATTTTAGAGTGGCTCGTACTTTTCTTTCAATAATATTCTTGTGAAATCCTCCCTTCATTTGTTATTCTATAATTTGAAGAAATATACATTTCTGTTTAGCTTTAGCTTCTAGATGAGAACCCGGAATCTCTTAGTTGATAAAAATTACAGTTCACTCCGGATAATTCAAGTGAAACTGTTTTTGAGATTGAAGAAAAATCGTACTTTTGCTGATGAGAACCTTTTTTTTTTCTTGCTTGTACCTATATGATAAAATAAAAGTGCCTTTGCCTCCAGTGCAATAACATTTTAAAGATAATTCTGGTAAAGCTCTGTGTATCACTTATCTCATACTATGTTGTTCTGGTCTGTAATTTATGTTGCGTATTTGGGTCTCTTTGAAAATATCCAGCATACATACTTTTTATTTTTACAACGGACATTTTTCTTCTAAATTCACTTTGCCCCTCCCTGCCTCCACCCCCACCTGAAAGAGAAAAGTTGACCCTCTTTCAATTGCTCAATATCAATAATGTTTAGTTTCTTAGCATAATTGTAAATTCTTGCCTTCTTGATGCTTTACAGAAAACAAAGAAAATTCTACTATCCAATTTATTAAAATGCTACTAATTTCTGTTTTTATTCACGTATTGCAGAACTCCAGAGGCTAGATACAGGTTATTTTACCTTAAGGCAGATAAAAGCTGCTACAGATGGCTTTAGTCAAGTAAATAAGATTGGGGAAGGAGGTTTTGGGCCAGTGTACAAGGTAAATTATGGTCAATTTGCACAAGTAAATAGTGCATATATGAGAATAGTATTGTGACTTGCCGTGCAACTTTCTGGCTTTAGGGTGTACTTCCTGACGGCAAAGTGATTGCTGTAAAGCAGCTGTCTTCCAAATCGAAGCAAGGAAACCGTGAATTTGTCACTGAGATAGGCATGATTTCTGCTCTACAACACCCAAATCTGGTAAAGCTTTATGGATGTTGCATTGAAGGAAAAGAGTTATTGCTAGTATATGAATACATGGAAAACAACTCCCTTGCACGTGCGCTATTTGGCAAGTGCCTTCCCAATGTGTTGTAGAAAGTTTTATCTTTCTGTGGTAAATTTGATTTATATTTCGTTATGACACTAATCACCTTTCCAATCGGTTTTTTTTTTTAATTACTTTTTTAGGAAGAGAGGATCAGAAGTTGCACTTGGACTGGCAGACAAGAATGAAGATATGCTTGGGAATTGCAAGAGGATTAGCATATCTTCATGAGGAGTCAAGACTGAAGATTGTTCATAGGGATATTAAGGCAACTAATGTGTTGCTTGATAAGGACTTGAACGCTAAAATATCAGATTTTGGTCTAGCAAAGCTTGATGAAGAAGAAAACACTCATATCAGTACTAGAATCGCGGGAACATTGTAAGTTCAATTTCTCCCTTTCGCTTCTTGCATATGTATGTTCCCATACTTTGTGCATTTTTAGCGTCATCTTCCTGCAATTAGCTGTGAAGACTGTAAGTGAATCGGTAATTCTTCCTCTTCTATTAAATCTTAATGGGTTTTGGGCCAATCTTCAGCTATTCATGATTTCATGGAAATGGGTGACAAGATCATGCAGATTCTTAACAAATCAACCATTACATCACATCGTTTAGATTATTAGATATATGATCTTAAGAGGGCTCTTGGATGTCAAAGCATAATATATATTGATAATAATGATATATTAGTCTTCTCTAAGCAGAACATTTTAGCTTATAAGTTCAATGGTTATCATAATACATTATGGAAATCAACTCATGTATTTATTTCAAATTTGGACAGTGGATACATGGCTCCTGAATATGCAATGAGGGGATACCTCACAGATAAGGCAGATGTCTACAGCTTTGGAGTTGTCGTACTTGAGCTCGTGAGCGGAACAAGCAACACAAGCTATATGCCGAAGGAAGAGTTCATATTTCTTCTAGACTGGGTAATCTATTATTTTGCTTTTGGATATACTACACTACTTCAGAGATATATCATAATTTATTTTATCATTAAAGATCTTTTTCCCCTTCATATATTAGTTAACTTATTTATGGATCTCACTTGGCAATTTGACAGGCCTATGTATTACTAGAGCAAGGGAACCTTCTTGAACTTATGGATCCAACACTCGGCTCAAATTACTCTGAAGAAGAGGCGCTACGACTGCTGAATATAGCTCTACTGTGTACTAATCCTTCTCCCACTCTCAGACCCACAATGTCTTCAGTTGTGAGTATCATAGAAGACAAACTCCCAGTCCAAGCGCGGATTGTCAAATGTGGTAACAGCATTCAGAGCTCTCAGGAGACTGCCTCAGCATAAGTTGAATTGTGTGTTGACTGTTGACAAGATCATTCTGTTGAGGAGATCTCTGTCTAACCAAATGTCCGAATATATATTCAAGGAAATTGAAAGAATTAGACCAAAAATGAAGTACTCATATAGTTAAGATATTTTTATTTTGTTTTCTCATTCTTTATATAGCCGCAAGGCAGAAATTAGATATGCAGGCAACTAGGCAAGTGTATAATAGTGTTCATCGAATCATCGTGCATGCGGCCCAAAACAAATATCCCACAAACAAAACGCGGGTTGTAAACTTGTAATAGAATATTACTGGGTATGAAAATAACATGACTTAATATAAAAGAACATGGTACGAGTATAATTAAATGATATAATATGAAAAGAACAAGTTATTGATTAACAAGAAAACCCATTATGAAAAGAACATAACTCAATATGAAAAGACAATAAAGTTGTTTACCCAAAAAAAAAAAAAAAAAATCAAATATGTTGGCCAGACTTTTTTTCAATGCCATTCAAATATTATTTGTTGCTTTATGGATTTAATATGATATATAATGTAAAATTCATACAGTATTAAATTAAAAAGTTTCTATAATGGAAACCAAAATCAAGGCTCAATCAATATTGGTCACACCTTTATTCGTTGCTAATTTATTTATACAATTTCACTAATGTTCTTCAAAAACGTATTTACATTTACTTATGATATTATATAAAATTATACAATTTCATTTGTCTTTTAAGGAAGTTTCACAAATATTACACCATTTCTAATAGGCAAAAAATACACTGTAAATACCCAACATACCCTTACTTTTTCAAACTTATTCTTTAGTTTATGTTTACATCATATGCACACTTTTGTATTTTTAACTTAAATTTCTCTGTCTAACTTTTTCCTACTACCAAAATTATTGTGCCAACTTGTATGGTGCAATAACAAAAATAAAACGGAGGAAGTATCTATTTACATTTGTTTATTAATAAAAAAAAAAAAAAAAAAAAAAAAAACTATATATACATTTGTATTTCAATTCAATTTTGTCCTTTAACAGAGTTAAAATTTGAACATGAAAATAATATGAAAAGAGACATGCAAAATATGAATATAAAATGTGAAGGTATCAATTTCTTTATCTAATTTGTTGCATTAAGCACGTCCATCGTCTCAATCTCATTAAATGGTTTAGTTACACAACCTAATTTCCACTCACAATTACCATTTTAAAAAAATTCCCACTCACAATTAAATGTAATAACCAAAATTAGAACATCGAACTATCAAAATGTTTTAAGACACACATTACCCCTTCAAAAAAAGACAAACAATAGAGTAATTATGTTGATTAGTGCTAACTAATAATAGGACCATAGGACTTTGGAAAGATTAAATGTAGTAATTTGCATTGATGATATTTCTATTGTTTGTATTGATCATGTGCTTAAGTTATCCATTTATTTTTATATGATCCAATTATTGTTTAGCACTAATCAACAAAACATGTACCATAAGCTTTTAACAACCGTAGGAAGCGACCCTTTATCCTAAAAAAATGTGGGAGTGACACTTACATGTTGCCTCTACTTATAAATTTTACTTTCCAATTTTACCTTTTGTCAACGTTTTATTTATTTATTTATTTATTTATTATTATTATTTTTTTTGTATGTGTGTGTACGACTATCAACGTTTTGTTGAATACTCCCTTTGTTTCACTTTGTTAGTCCCAATACTATTTTGGGCATTTTAAAATAATATTCGATCACAAGCTGAAGGGTGCTCGACTCGACTCGAAACTTTTTACATGTACTCAACTCGTGCTCGCTAAAGTTTCGAGCTAATAAAACATGCTCGACTCGTGCTCGTTAAAGTTTCGAGCCTGAGCTACTCGTTAAAGTTTTTACCATTCTATAATTATATGCCTTTATTTATTTTTGTTCACTTTATATTGTTTTATTTTTTAAATTTATTTATTATTAAAGTTTTACTCTTTTTCTTTTGATGATATAAATTAACATTTATTAAGTGTCAAATTTGTTTAAACATGGTAACTTTATTTGTAAATTCTATATTAATAAAATATATTATCGAGCTACGTACATACAAGCTTATTATCGAGTCGAGTTAGAGCTTGCTCAATTCGTGTTCATTAACTCCTCGAGTCGAGCTAACTCGAGTCGAGTTTTGACCGAGCTTTGACTGAGTCGATAAGTAATCTAATCCCTTATACCCTTTTCCTATTGTGCTCAGTCCAGTGTTATTCTCGATCGTGTGCAGTAACTGGTTGTCCTATTACACCTAAGGATAACTAAAATTCTCGATAAAACGGTTTAGAGTGGTTCGATAAATCGGTTAGGCAATCAGTATCGATTGTTGAAGCCAGGGCTTCAACCTTATTCCAAAACACAACAATAGAGTTCGAGTTGCATAACTTTCATAATATGTAAATAATTAATCTATTTTTTTATGATGTGAATAATTAATCTAGTTGGGTGTTTAAAGAGTCAAATAATTGTGGTTGGTTAATATATGTACTAGTGGATTGATGACATGAAAGATTCTTCCAATCAAGATTTATTGTAGGCAATTTAATTTACAGTGACTTGCGATAAAAAACAAATAAAATACGAAAAGACAAAACATTAATTACAAAGGTGCAATCAAATTCCAAATTATTAGGATTCCTCCTTTTCTTATTTTATTAAGTCAAAGGGGATTAACACAAGTGAAGCAAATGGAGTATTATTTTAGAGTTTTAGCCTCATTATATAGCAACTGAGCTAGAATAAACTTAGTGAATATTTGTGATATAATATATATACAACAACAACATACAACATTTGAAGTTTATTAGATCATAAAGTATATACTAAGGGCCTGTTCTCATTGACTGAACAGAGCTGAACTGAACTTATTAGAGCTGAACTAAACTGAACTGAACTTATTAGAGCTGAACTGAACTGAACTTATTAGAGTTGAACTGAACTGAACTAAACTGAAATGAATATTTTTTAAGAGAAGGAAACTAGGAGCTGAGCTGAACTGAACTTATTAGAGCTGAGCTGACCTGAACTGAACTGAAAATAATCGTATGAGAACAGGCCTTAAGTGTATAATTTATGATATTTTCTTTTTCTTTCTTTTGCTAAAATTAATATTGTTATGTCTAAATTTTCCTATTGGATGATGATTTCAAACACAAATTCTTATATTTGATCTGCCACATTTTTAGTTGATGACGTTATCACTTTACAGGCAAATTTAATTTGTCAAAAAAAAAAAAAAAAAAAAAAACCTTTTAAAAGCCTCATTTTACAAGAATTTTTTTTTTGAAAAGGATCTTTGTTAAAAAAAAACCACCACGATCACTTTTTTTTGTTTAATAAAACCTCCACCTTCTTTTCTGGCATTGACTCTAGTTTTCAGGTGTTGTCCCCTTATTTTCTCTACTTACACCCAAGTCTTTTTATATTTGCACTCCCTAGTACGGTTTTATTTCCCTCTTATTTCCCCTCCAAAGTTAACGCCCTTGTATTCTCTCTCTCCATTGCTTCCATGAATGCTCCACTCTCCTATAACATCAATATGGGTTTCTCTCTATATGTCTCTCTCCTCTATTGCATGCCATATATGTTGCAATTAATAACACTAATCTAAGGTAAGTGTAAATTAATCAAATTATTACTGCAGAAAGTATAAAAAATTGGGGATTTTTTAACAAAATTAAAAAAAAAAAAACTCATGTAATTGCTGTTGTCAATGGCTAAAGGAGGAAGAAAAGGGTCATTTGGGCCCAAATTCAGGTTTTCCAATTACGTAATTAAGTACAAACCAAGGTAAGATCTTCAATTTCATACTCAATTAGATTAATTTCGTGAAATTAGTTAGGGTTTATGTAAAATTTTGGCTAAAAATAAACTAAATTTACCTATTTGTTGCTTGTTGTTGGTGAATTTAATACCAAACCCACAACCTTTGATGGATTGTTGAATTTGTCGACTTAAAGGGAAAAGAGAAGAACGAACAAGAAGAGAAATTTTAGAGAATAGAGAAGAATGCACAAGAAGAGAAATATTAGAGAATAGAGAAGAATGCACAAGAAGAGAACATATGCAAAAAAAAAAAAAAAAAAAAAACAAAGAAGGCTCGAGTGAGCACTAAAATGATTAAGTCAAAACTACAATTCTGGAAGAAATAGATTAACCTAATTTACCTTTCAATTGATTTGATTTAGGGATGTTTGCCCTAATTTTTTTTTCAACTGATTTGGGGAGGTTTTATTTTCCCTAGATTATTTATAAGAGGGAAAGTTAGGGAGCCCAAAAAAAAAAAAAACAAAGGGTAAATTAACCAACAATAGGCTGCAAGTAGGAAAATTAACGAGTCAATGCCGGAAAAGAGAGTGGAGGTTTTATTAAACAAAAAAAAGTGATCGTGGTGTTTTTTTCGCAATTTCTATCATATTCCTGGAGTACCATGTACACAGTACTCAAGGTTTTATAAAATTTATGTTATTTTGATGTTAACTCTTTATTACTTCAAATTATATATATGTTATTTTTAAATACATGTATGTTATTTCGCCCTTTTTCTAATTCATCTTCCTCCCGCACTCACTCCATCTTCCTCTCATCTACTCCAACAAAATCATACACTTTCTCTCTCCTTTCTTCTTTCAATTTTCTGGGTTTTTGAAAATCAACCTCTCTCTCTCTCTCTCTCTCTCTTCTCCTCTTACTACTCCAACTCTAAATCATACACACTTTCT
The DNA here is from genome assembly GCF_948465745.1 of Chenopodium album. Lineage (NCBI taxonomy): Eukaryota > Viridiplantae > Streptophyta > Magnoliopsida > Caryophyllales > Amaranthaceae > Chenopodium > Chenopodium album. Next base: position 31,819,503 of record NC_137855.1, read on the forward strand.
TTCTCCTCTTTTCTTCTTCTAATTTTTTGTGCTTCTTAGAAATCAATTAATTTGAAGGTAATTTAAGGGTTTAAATGTGTTTATGTCCAGAAATTTAGTATCTTCTAAAGTGTTTGATTCTCTTCACGATGCTTTAAATTAAAACTCAACAATGCTAATTTTATTTTGATGTGAATTTATTATTATTTCAATTTATATATATGTTATTTTTAAGGCTAATTTGTCAAAAAAAAAAAACCTTTTAAATGCACCAATTTGCGAAAAAAAAACCTTTTAAAAGCTTTTTTGCAAAAGAAAAACAAAAGATAAATTTTTTTGTTGAAGACAACCTATGCCTCTAATTCACTTAATTAAGCTCTAATTTATTCTTAATTACCATCTAACTCTCACTTAGCCATTTAATAATTAAATTAATTTATAAACAAAAATAAAAACTTAAACCACCATCCCTACCACCACTCCACCACCAGCCACCCTTTCCTTTTCCCCTCCCATGGCGGCAGTGCCCTCCTCCCCCCAACCGAGCCATCCTGAACCACCGCCGGCCTCTCCCTTCCCCCTTACCATACCCCCGCGGTAACGAACCCTCCCCCTTCCCTAAACCCTAACCCCGAACATCCACCCTACACCGAAGATTTCTTCTTCAATTAGAGAATCAATTGAGACAGCAATGATAGCATCAACACCAAATGGCAGAAGATCCTCAGAGAGGTCGGCGATGCGGCGGCAAGGGCGAGAAAGAGGGAAAGAGAGAGAGTGAATCAAAGAAGAACAAGGAAGAGGGAGAAGAAGCGCGAGGGAACCTGACCGGAAACACCCATTAAGTGCTCGGTGTTAGAGTTTAAGGAGGGGAGGGTTGCAGCGGGGGTATGCGGCCAAGTAAGATAGGAGGGTCGGCTGGTGGTCGAGGTGGATCGCCGGAAGTTGAGGGTTCTAGGCGGTGGCACAGTTAGGGGGAGGGGGCTGCTGCCATGGGAGGGGGAAGAGGAGGGGGTGGCTGGCTGGTGGTGGGAGTAGTGGTTTTTGGGTTTTTTTTTTTAATTTGCAAGATTTATAAATTAAGTTAATTAATAAATAGTTATGTGAGAGTTAAAGGATAATTAGAAGAAATTAGAACTTAATTAAGTGAATTAGTGATATTAAGGCCCTGTTCTTTTGAGCTTCTGGGCAGAGCAAAGCAGATTGAAGCAGAGCAGAGCAGATTGAAGCAGAGCAGAGCAGGGCAGAGCAGAGCAGAGCAAGGCAGAGTATAGCAGATTGAAGCAGCTATTTCTAAGTACTATTTTTAAGCAGAGCAGAGCAGGGCAGAGCAGAGCAAAGCAAAGCAAAGCAGATTTCGGCAGAGCAGAGCAGATTTCAGCAGAGCAGAGCAGCTCTAAAGAACAGGGCCTAAGTTGTCTTCAACAAAAAAAATTTCACAATTGGGTTTCCTTTTGCTAAAATGTTAAAAATCGGGTTTTCTTTTGCAAAAAAGCTTTTAAAAGGTTTTTTTTCGTAAAATGGTGCATTTAAAAGTTTTTTTTTTTGCAAATTTGCCTTTTTTTAAATAAGTACATGTTATTTAATGGCATGAGTTGAGGTTGAAGTAATAAATAAGTAAATAACATATTGTTGTAACAAAATAACACAACATTTAAACAAAATAACATAAAGTGTGCGCAAAATAACTCAAATATATTGTGTAAGGAGTACCATGATCCATAGTACTCCAGGAGTATATAATACTAATTAATTGTTTTTTTTAACAAAGATCCTTTTAAAAGTTTTTTTTTTTTGTTTTTTTTTTTTTTTTTTTTTTTTTTTTTTTTTTTTTTTTTGCGAAATGAGGCATTTTAAAAGGTTTTTTTTTTTTAATATTTTTTTTCCAAATACATAAGAAATTAATCGAGTAACTAGGATTACAATGATTATCAGATGAGGTTACATCAACGGAGGAGGGGTTATTGCAATAGAAAAGTGAGATTACTCATTTACTCTTACGTATTAAACAAGTAGAATTATTTTTGTAATGGTCAAAACAAAAGAATGGAAGTTACTCAAATGGACAAATAAGATTACTTAATTTTTTAATAATTAATTGATGTTACTAGTATAACAAATTGGAGTTACACAGATGAACAAAATAAAGTTAGATTTACAAATAATTAAGGTTACTCATATTGAATAAGGGTGGTTTCAAAAAAAAAATATATATATATATATATATATATATATATATATATATATATATATATATATATATATATATATATATATATATATATATTGAATAAGGGTTATTCTTGACAACAAATGTGGTCACACAACACTTTTTTTTAAAATAAATAAAAAAATAATAAAAAAAAAATAAAATTACAAAAAAGTTTTCATTGAAAGTTTATTTGTCTATGCCCTTTATAACCAAATAATTACCTAAGACTAATCTATCTCTAAAATCTTATTGAACCAAGAAATCTTATTGAATTATTTAACTAATCAAAAAACAAAAAAATTATTTAACTAATCCAGAAAATCCTTTTACAAGCTTTAGTAAATGGAATTATATACCTGGTCCATTTGGACACTTCATGATTCATTTTGTTGATTTAAACGGAACTAATAGTGGGTGGTCGGCTTTTTTTCCTAACTAATATTATCCCTTAATCAACGGTCCACATTTGAAGCTTAGATTTTATGTAAATGACGTATGTATAATTTACCTGAAGTGCCCCATAAGATTATGTTTGTGGAATTACTAGTCTTCTACAAGAACTAACTTAATTAAATCATGATTAAACAATGTTTTAAGAATTAGTCAAAAATCAATAGTTCGGATTATTTAAACCATTTGTGATTAATTTATAATACAATTACCTTAACCGGGGTGATGTGTCGTAGGCCGATTGGGGATGCCTATGAGTTACAAATAGTAAAAATAGAAGAAAATGACAAGTTAGCTACCCTATTGTATTTGTTATGCTTTAAATTATTAACAAATAAAGAATAAAAAGTAGATTATGGTTCTATTGTCGGAAGATTAGTGATAACTATATATGACCACTAACAAGATACTCTTGCTTTCTGTCAGAAATCATTGAGGTGAAGTATAACAATAAGACAGGGACTTTAACAAATACTAATTCTTTTTATTGCTTAATATCATGATTTTATAAAGGAATTTTTTTATGTAATATTTAATTGAAAATTGTTGAATTTTTCTGAGTGCTTAAGGTTTAGAGTCAATTGCAGGATTAGTAATAAGTATTCGTAAAAGAAAGTATTGTGTTGAAAAAAATGGAAAATGTTATACATAACCAACCATTAGGGCTACATATAAGCATTAAAGTTACACTAGAAAACCGTTAAAAGTTAGGAAATCATGAAAATATAAACAATAATCACAATGATTTACGTGTGTTTTTGTCATGAATTCCTAATTTTATACAATTTTCAAGAGTGTATTTAATGCTTATATATAGCCCTTAGGGCTACATATAACATTACCCAAAAAAAAAAAAAAGCATGTATTAATTACTACGGTAATAAATTTAATCATTTCTATCAACGGTTTAATTAATAAGCTCTAAAAACAGTTTAAGAAACATCTAGTAATTATGTATGGGCTGCTGCCTGCTGGTATCTAGTCAACAATGATGGCAATGAGCTAGTTGAAGTTTCTTGAATTGAATTTGTATATACTTGGAAGTCTTTAACCATGTTCTTTTTTAATTGCAATATTCTGAAAATTTACACCATACACATGATACGCACTCTTTAATTTTGACTGTTTTTGTAATGTATACATTAAGAAAAACGTCGTAGATTCATTTTAATATATATTTTCAAAATATTAATTTTTTATCTTATGAAAGATAATTTAATTAACATATTTACTTGTATAAAATGTGCACTTGTAAATATGAAAAAAAAAAAATTCTTTGAGGGAATTGTAAATATTAAACTTCAAGCGTTATAATTAAAAATAAATGAAGAAGTGTAGAGCATGCATCTTTTATTAGTTATGTTTTGATTTTTTGACACTATTTATAATTTGAGAGAATCTCCTAATTTATTCCAATAAAAAAGGAACGCACGGAAAGAGTACTAAGCTTCACATGTAGTCTTTCGATCGTATGATTAAACATGAAACTACTTTTTAAATGAACATTAGATATATAAAAGTCAATAAAGCAAATTTGAAAATTTTATCTTCTACGAAATGAACAATCTGAAGTTTAATCGAAACGAAACATATATAGACAATCTGGTTATCTTGATGTGAATAAAGCAAACTTGAACATCTCAATAAGATAAAAGAGAAATTCACACCCTTAATTTGATTTATCTCATTTAGTCATTTAGAACATAGGTAAACTTCATTCCAAATGGACAACACTTTATTGAAAATTTTACACCCTCAATTTGATTATCTCATTTGAAAAATCTTGTTATGAGGAATCTTGTTTAATTAATATCATTAAAACTTCTCATCTACTATCTTGAAAAACATACTCCCTCCGTCCCCTTTTGATAGTCCATTATGGGCATTTTTCACGGGAACTAATAAACACAAATAAGAATAGTAAAAGTACATTGAAAAAGTAAATTGACATTGGGTATACAAAAAAAATAAAGAGAGAAAGTAATAAAAGTACATGGGAAAACAAAATTTACATGGGAAATTTAAATTTGCACAAGTATTGTTCAAATTGGAGGAAATTTTGGTAAAAAATTAATATTAATGGTTGTTGGAAAAAGCAAATGGGGTGAACATTTTGGGACTAAAATTTGCTCATAAGGGACTATCAAAAGGGGACGGAGGTAATATATAGTAATGCGGAATCTTATACTAATTACAAAATATCACTTAGCTTAAACTTTAATTGACTTTTACTTTAAAATAAATACTGCCTCTATTTCTATGAGTCAATTTTTTTTCCATAAATCTAACTTTATGTTTTGTGCCATAAGTGGTCTATAAAAGCTTTTCTTTATATATATATATATATATATATATATATATATATATATATATATATATATATATATATATATATATATATATATATATATATATATATATATATATATATATATATATATATATATATATATATATATATATATATATATATATATATATATATATATATATATATATATATATATATATATATATAGTATGTATTAAAAACCAATTATATTATGTAAAATGTTGTTAATAAGTAAATTCAATGTTTCATGATATTAATAACAATTTTTGATGATTTCATCAATATTTAATTATATTATATATATAATTACTCCCTCCGTCCCTTATTGATAGTCCTTTATGGCCTAATTTAAGTCCCAAAATGATTGCCCCATTTGCCTTTTCCAACTACTATTAATACTCCCTCCGTCCCCTTTTGATAGTCCCTTATGGGCATTTTTCACGGGGATTAATAAACACAAATAAGAATAGTTAAAGTACATTGAAAAAGTAAATTGACATTGAGTATGCAAAAAAGTAGAGAGAGAAAGTAATAAAAGTACATGGGATAACAAAATTTACATTGGAAATATAACTTTTCACAAGTATTGTTGCAAATTGGAGGGAATTTTAGTAAAAAAATTAATATTAATGGTTGTTGGGAAAAACAAATGGGGTGAACATTTTGGGACAAAAATTTGCCCATAATGGATTATCAAAAGGGGACGGATGGAGTATTACTCCCTCCGTCCCCAAATGATAGTCCCTTATGGGCAAAAATCACGGGAATTAAGAAAATTAAATAAAAGTAGTAAAATTACATTGAAAAGATAAATTTACATTGGCATGTAAAATAGTAGAGAGAGAAAGTAATAAATGTACATTGAAAAACAAAATTTATATGGGAAAGTCAAATTTGCACAAATATTGTTGCAATTGGAGGAAATTTTGATAAAAAAATTGATATTAATGATACTTGAAAAAAGCAAATGGGACTATCAATTAGGGACTAAAAATAGGCCATAAGGGACTATCATTGGGGGACGGAGGGAGTATTATTTTTTTTACCAAAATACCCTCTAATTTACAACAATTTTTGTGCAAATTTAGCTTCCCTATGTAAATTTTGCATTTCCATATACTTTTATTACTCTTTCTCTCTATTTTTTTGCATACCCAATGTAAATTTATCTTTCCAATGTACTTTTAATACTTCTTATTTAAGTTATTTAAGTTTCTTATTCTTGTAAAATTTCACCATAAGGGACTATCAATAAGGGACGGAGGGAGTATCAAATTAGTGCATTAATTAACAATTTGTCAAGTTTTTACATTTTGGTTATGTTTCAAAATAGAGGTACAATAATGCGTTTTGTGTGTGATAGGTCACACCATGTGGCCGCTTATAAAATAACAAAGTAACCTCGACAATTGACCGAGTAACCCTGAACAATTAACCTTATAATACAAACGATGTAACCCCCGTAACACTTATTGAATAACCCTTGTGACATTGACCATGTAACCCCTATAACACTAATAAAGTAGCCCGTATAATGGTTGATCACGTATGAAAGTTTGTGATAGAGGTATTAAGTACTTTCTCCATTATATTTAGTTTTAATATTAGGAGTTTTAATTAAGCTTGACAATGCACCCTCTATATCATTAATTAACTAGTATTTGAGCCCGCACGATGTCTCAGGTCATTTCATTTATTTTTTTGTCTAATTAAATTTGTTAAACTGATTAACATTTTGTATCAAAAGATACCATAAATATCACATAACTTGGTTGTAAGACGCTCAGTTCTAGAACTAGCGATTGCTTGTTCAAATCTTGTGGAAAACTTCGTTTTTTTATTATGAGTGCATGACATGCAATGAAAAACATATGGAAAGGGACGGAGAGTCATGTGGCGTTGAGTAGGTTACGTGATGTTATAAGACGTTAAGTGGATGATGTGACGATTGATGAAATAAAGGGTTTTACATGACACATAGACTTCTTAGAAACGACTTTTCATATATTAGTATAGATATCTTTAAATATTTTTTTATAAACATTAAATATATCTAATATTTTAAAACTACATATGTATACAAATCTAATAAGTATACAAATCTAATACTCCCTCCGTCCCCTTTTGATAGTCCCTTATGGACAAATTTTAGTCCCAAAATGTTCACCCTATTTGCTTTTTTCAACAACCATTAATATTAATTTTTTTACCAAAATTCCCTCAAATTTGCAATAATACTTGTGCAAATTTAAATTTCCCATGTAAATTTTGTTTTTCAATGTATTTTTATTACTTTCTCTCTCTACTTTTTTGCATACCCAATGTTAATTTACTTTTTCAATGTACTTTAACTATTCTTATTTGTGTTTATAAATCTCATAAAAAATACCCATAAGGGACTATCAAAAGGGGACGGAGGGAGTAAGATTTTACATGATTATATTTTCTAGACAATATAAATCACCAAAGATGGGACATCTGAATAGGGTAGCATTAAAACATGGTTTCCTAGGAAGAATATAAGGGAATTAGTTGCCAATTGGCGATAGTAAATGCTGCAAGAACTAACAAGTTAACGTCAAAATAACGGCAATAATAATATAAGTTGCAATCTACATTTTCATGCAGATATAGGGTTGTAAGTCAATAGTATAAATGCTTCACCAAAAGCTTTTCTTTGTGTATACGTGCGTGCAAGTGACTTTACTGCATACATAAACATAATATATAGTTATGTGCAAGTGACCAATTAAATAACAATAGAAGTTGGTTTCTTAACTGATCGAGATTACTCACCCCATTAAATCAATCAAATAAAGTTATCTTAATTTGTATCTAAACATGTTATTTACAAATAGTTTATCTATTAACATCAACATTTCTACAAGAAATCAATGTGCATCTATCAATCTTTTCTTGGTGGGTATAATATCAATGTCTTATACAAATTTTAAACTATATCGACTTCGTGGAATCGTTCCTATTTGCTATATTACTCTTGTACGTTTTCTTGTTCAAGTTCACATGTATATGAGCAATCCTTAAAAATGAGATTTTTCTTAACTAAATTCAATGTATTGATTTCATGAAATTGTTCATATTTTATATATAATTTATGTATGTTTTCTTGATCAATTGCACATAGTAAGAGTAATTCTTAAAAAAAAAAAATGAGAAACTATTACTTTTTGTAACTAGATGCAACGTATTGATTTCATGGAATTGTTCGCATTTGCTATACTACTCATGTACGTTTTCTTGTTCAGGTGCACATAAGAGCAATTCTTAAAAAATGAGAAATAACTCCTTCTCATACTAAAGCTGTGGCTACAATTAATTACGTAACATATTATAAAATTAAAAAGACACACTAGATGTGACACATGTCATCTCCTGATAAATTCATTCTAATAAAAAATATACAATATTATTTTAATATATATCTAAAAATTAATTTGAATACCATACGTTTTCCTTATGTATATGTATATGTATATGTATATATATATATATATATATATATATATATATATATATATATATATATATATATATATATATATATATATATAATTTTATTTTTTTAAAGTAAGACCCTGTTCTCTTCACCTTAAAAAATAATATTAAGTAAAAATATTCAGTTCAGTAAACTTAAGTTCAATTCTGCAAAAATAATTTCAATTCAGTAAAAATAAATTCAGTTCAGTAAAAATAATTTAAGTTCAGTAAAAATCAATAACTTCAAAGAAGAAATATAACATGAAATCAGTAAAATTAATTTCAGTTCAGCAAAAATAATTTCAGTTCAGTAAAAATAATTTAAGTTCGGCAAAAAATAATTTCAGTTCAGTAAAAACAATTTCTGTTCAGCAAAAATAAGGTGAAGAGAACGGGGCCTAAGATACAAGAAGAAGATTAGGATGGATTTAGGGTTTCAGTAGATGAGAGCATATTCTCTATCTTTTGTTTCTCTCTATAGAGTTTTCTTATTACAGTACACAAATTATATGTTTTCCTTATATAATCACCTAAAATACATTCAATCAATCAATCAGCATCAATAATCAATCATCAATCAATAACTATATACTAAAAGACACACCAGCAATGACACGTGTCATCTTATGGTGTGTCTTTAGTATTTTTTTTTTTTTTATAAAACAACTTTTGATAAAAATGATAGAGAATATACGTAAAATATTATCTACCAAAATTTAGGAAAACAATCGTACAATAATATATTTACCAACTTAAATATCTAATCATATCTTTATATTTCTATATAAGTAATTGATTTTTAATGTATATAATTATTATTTATACTAAAAAATATCATGAATATAATCTTTGAACCTAACATAATTAGCTAATGAAATTTTTTTTTAAATGTGAAATAAAAATTATAAAAAAGAAAGTTTGAATTAAAGATACAATATGTAGTCATTAAAAAAAAATAAAAAAAAGTAGTATTTTAAGTTGCTAGATTTGGGATAAAATAAGAAATAGACTTTGGACCAAATTTTTTTTATTTATAAATATAGTTTTAATTGATGCTCCATAAGAAGAGTGAAAAACCGTGCATGGCACGGAATCTAAACCTAGTAATAAAATAAATAACAGCTTATAATATTCTATTCAAAATAAACTTTTATATATGGCTGCCCAAATGGCATGGTCAATCATCATAGGATTACTTTGTTAGTGTTATAGGCCGAGGTTATTTATTCGGTCAGTGTTACAAGGATTACTTCATCAAATTTATAGGGAGGTTACTTTATCAGTTTTATTACATGGGTTACTCGGTCAAGGTTATAAAAATTACTTTGTCTTGCCATATAGAGTGGCCACACACAAAATGCGAATAAGGATGTTCAAATTATTTTAAAAAAAGTATGAAAATTGAATTTATGTGTGAACAGTAACATCTTAGGACTTGTTCATATTTACTTAATTTCAGTTCAGTTCAGCTCCAATCAGTTCAGTTCAGCTCCTAATTTCCCTCTCTAATAAAATATTCATTTCAGCTCAATTCAGTTCGGTTTAGCTCCAATCAGTTCAGTTCAGTTCAATTCAGCTCAATTCAGTAAATGTGAACAGGCCCTTAGTCTTATCTATGCAATGCACAAGATCAATGCTAGTATTACATAAAGTCAAATTTTGAAAAATAATACTATGTATAATCATTATTAGATCACATTTGAGTATTTGACTCTTGCATTGATTGTCAAAAACCATTGATATTAAGGTGTGTTCTACTCATATCACTTGATTTTTAGCTATATATCTGACTTTAATTTTGATTATTTATTTAAATTTAGTAGAATTAATTTTAGTTGACGTAAATTGAACTTAATTAGACCTTTTTCTTTAAAAAAAAAAAAGAATTAATTAGACCTTGGTAATCCTTATTCCCAATTATTTTATCTGAACTAATCATAACTTCTTTTTCTCAAAATAAATTATAAATTGGTGACTAGATTAGGGTCTAGCTTAAATTATGGTTTTTGACAAAAGTTTATAATATGAAAGTAATAATATGATAAGATTTTTTTTCAAATTAAACTACTTTTCAAACAATTATTTTCTTTTTTTTTTTTTTTCAAATATTCTATTTTGATTTTTTACCAAAACCGGATTGCAGTAAATCTATAACATGTGTTAATCTTTGACCACAAAGTTATAATGGCCTCCTATCTATTAAAAAGTTGCATATATTCATTCATATTAAATCCTTAAACTAGAAAGGGTGGTTGTTATTTGTCTCTTACATACTAAAAGATTTAAAATTGATCACTTTCACATGGCAATCTTAATTAAATTTGTCCTATTGTTGTGAATCATAATTAACACGTTTGAAGCCAAAAACTTAGAAAAATAGTTGAACCAACCCTAATCTTGTTAAAGAAAGATGATGTATTTTTTAAGATAATGCATTTTTTAGGAGATTTCAAAGCATGCACTCATCTAAATATAGCAAAAACTAAAGCCTTAAAATAGTAAGCCATTTAATTCTTCTTCTTCAAGACAGCTAATAATTATCTCTCTTTGTCTTCCATTTTAATTTGTGCTCAGCAACATGTACACTAGTAGAAAATGGTCCATTTTTTCCTTTTTCTAATTATGGGGTTTAAGTTATACTTGGCAAACCAATTTACAGTGAGAAACAAATACACTACATCTCAAATTTAGCATTTGAGCAAGTTTTATATAGTGATAGTGACTTCATCAACCAACTCATCAATATTAAAGCTAAACCTTATAATGCATTGTGACTTATGTATAATGAGTACCAAAATAATTTAAACTAGTACGGACATAATAAAACTCAAAATTATGTGCGTAATCCTTTCAAATCGAGCATAGGTGAATTGAGTGTCCTATGTAAATTTGCAGCTAATACGACTTTATCAATACGAAAGTATCCTAAAAACCAAAGGACTATGAAAATTGCATCATAAGAAATAAAAACACATACTTCATTTGTATTAATTTAATTAATTTGTAATTTTTTTTACGCATTAATACGTAATTTAGTTAGTGATATATGCCACATAGATTTTTTTTTTTTTTTTTTTGACACATATGCCACATAGATTTACAACTATATCACTAGATAAATTCTTCATTATATAAAGAATCCAATGAGTTTATTAAAGATGACATTAATAACCAACTTACCTACACAAAAGGAGGTAATTTCTTTTTATTTCTTAGTATAACGGTATAACCAACAAGCTAAATTAATTAATATAGTTTATACCATGTACCAACTATACATAAATTTAAAGGTGCGTTAAATTATTCATGTATACTACCATCTTGGTGTAACTGTAATGTATAGTTTATTAATATTCTTGATCCATTAGCTTAATTGATCTCACTTTCACAAGAAACAATTACATAAATTGATTGAAACAACAACAATCATCAACTAGCCCATCATATATTATAAAAGTATATAATGCTAAAATAATTATTACTAGTGTAACAAACAAGTAAAACAGTTTTATAATTTATATTAGCCATAACTAGTTTATAACTAATTACTACTAAGATTTATAATTTATATTAATTCCTCGATCTCTAGTTACATGCATTTTCAGATGCTCAAAAGAAAAACAAAATGAGAAGAGAGGAGATTAAAAAGGCAGTAATTACACAAGCCGGCTTTAAAATCATAGATTAAAGGAAATAATTTATGTTTAACTAAACTTAATTATGAGAATTTTGTTGATCAAGAAGCTAAGTGTTGCCCACCCCAAGAAAATCAATAAGCTTAACCTCTTTTGTGTTACTTGCTTGTTCTTCTTCTTTCTCCAATCTTTCGAGTAATGATGATCGCCTCATAGCAGTTGATGTTGTTGTTGTCATCACCTTGTTTTGGCTAGAAAACGGAGCATAGCCAGAAGGAATAATACCCTTGTGATCGGAACAATAATTGACTCCATAAGTCGAACTACCAAACCCTACTCCACACTGACTCCCATCCAATAGTATACTCGAAGGACCACATGAAAACCTTGTATTAAAACCATTTGAGTGCTCAAATATTGAGCTACTAGTACTATTGTTATTAATACCGCGCCAATTCCCTAGTAAACATTGTGGTTGTGTCATCGAAGCTGATGAAGATGATGCCCTATAATTTCGCAATTTCCTCTCATCATTTGAATATTGTTCGAACTTGTACAATCCATGACCATGATCATTATTCTTTAGGGTACCATAATTGTTTTGGGACTTCCAAGTTTTCGAGAGAAAGTCATGAGTTGATGAAGTGGTAGACAAAACACTAGAACTACTAATTAAGCTTGATCTCTTGTTAGATTGTTGCTTGGACCGTTCTCTTTGCATCCTAGCCATGATAACATGCCAATGGTTCTTGACGGCATTGTCTGTTCTACCAGGGAATAATCGCGATATTAAGGCCCATTTGTTCCCATGGATCCGATGAGCGGTCAAAAGCCGCTCTTCCTCCTCTTCGGTGAACGCCTTTCTATTGATTCTTGGGTCCAATTGATTGAACCACCTTAACCTACAACTTTTACCTAAAAAAAAAAAAAACCTTGTAATTAGTCCATTTCACTTGATGATATAAAACAATAAAAAGCAATTCTCTAAAATTATTTTTATTTTATTTTATTTTTTCTAATAAACCTAGATAGGATGCTTAAATTTCACATCAACCCCATGAGCAAATTAATTATATAGATTATATAAAAAAAAATTAAAAAAAATCCCAAATCAAAGAAATTGATGTTTTTTTTTTTGTTTATGTCTATATATTTACAAATCGTATGAATAAAACTCCCGTGTTAATAATATCAAAATCATTCGAAACATGGAATTCGGCTTTTAACAAAGAAATAGCTAGAAGGGGAATTTATAAGTACCTGATCTCCCTTGGAGCTTCTCAGCTAAGGAATTCCAATTCTGAGGGCCATACTGCTCGACAAGTTTTCGAAGTTTTTCATCTTCTGCTGGTCTCCAATGACCTCTAGGACAGCTGCTAGAAGATTTCATCTCATTATCGTTATCATCCTCCATTTTTCTAGACTTTTCAAAAATTACTTGAGCAACAATAACAGTCAACAAACATATAGAGCTTCAGCCAGTGTTTGCTTATTATGATGAACAAGGATTCGAGGAGGACGAGGTGGTGGCGGACGAGGTGGAGGAGGAAGAGAATTAAAGACAGCTGAATAGGAGAAGTGTATAAATAGGAGGGACAAGGAAGAAAATGGGTTAACAGAATAAGAAAGTGAGTAGGTTGTGTTTTTAGGGTTGTGGATGGAAAGTCATTTTCATTTTTTTTTTTATTGTAATAAAAACATTTTTTTATTTTAGACCATGCAAAAAAAAAATTAAAAATAAAAATAAAAATAAAATAAAATAAAATATTGTGGATCCTTGTATCCATTGGTATGTACAATTCTACATACATACTACATACTTTTATTGTTTATTTTATGTACACATTAAGAATGTCTCATTTAAACAATCGAGATTTTGATCATAAATATTCACCAATACGCATGTACTTAAAGACTAAAATAATTGTCTTAAATAAGAATTATAGTTTCATGCAGATGGCAAGTCAAGTAATTAAAAACATTTACCATAAGCTATTATTAGAAATTGAGATTTTAGGAGGTGACACTTAGATTATATAAGTAAGAAGAAGTAAAATAAAAGTTGGTTTCTTAACTGATTGAGATTTCATAACCCACGAAATTAAACACTTACCTCGTCAACTAAACATGAATTAATTCTAAATAGTTTATGCTTAACATCATGATAATTACACTTAGAGACAACAAAAGAACCCATCAACAAGTTAAGGTTGGTATTGGTATTAAATCAGTTTCTTAATAATTGATTTTATATTATCTTATAACCCATCAAATGGTTGTGTTACTCAATCGATAAAGATTTGTAGCTGTGTTTAAGTTTACCTTTAATTGTTTTCAAAAAAAAAAAAAAGTTTACCTCTAATAGTTTAATTTATACTACATATACGTATATAATAATATGTAGTATATGCACGTATTATGGAATATTAAATGGGTTATCCTCTTAGGAAGTCATAACACTATTTAAATTATACACAAAGTAAGATTGTCACTACACATTATATTTACTTAACTAAAGACTTATTTATATTACATACGCATCAAGACTTTATTTTATTTTTGTCTCCAAGATAATATTATTTAGCATTGTCATGGATTTTCTTGTGTAACATTTGCCGTAGATAGAATTGAATCGATAATATTGCTCCATTAACACACCACACACACATTTTTACATTTTCAAACCATGCAAGATCATTTTACAAGTAATAAACCATGAAGTGTTAATTGCATGCCACTAATAGCATTTGCGTACTTTACCCTTAAAACATATATACCTTGAGCAACCAATGCAAGGAATAATATAACACTTTGCTAATAGTCTCATGGATGCCAGCTAGCGTACCTGATAAATAAAAGTATTGGATCGATCAAAGTGGTCCCTAATATGTAGGATCGATATCGAATTTCGTGTAATAATATGCTAATGGGCAATAATTATAAATACCCTTTAACTTTACAACTCTTTACCCCCAAAAAACATCAATATCACTTACCTTGTTTTTCAATAACAGTTCTATATTATCATCATATCATGTTAACTACTCCAATATAACCTTATATAGAATGGTCATATGTAGCGCTACATATATAAATCACTAATAATGTGCTTCTGCAAAACTCCATTTTCTGCAATAAAATGAGCTCATATCTTTAAAATTCACATTTTATTTCATTATTTTGGTTACATTATCTTAAATGCAATTTGTTACAAGGTAGTTGAATATGATGCTAGCTTCATTTAATTTTACTATGCAATGTAAGACTTCTTTTTTGCTATTTAGAGGTCTTACAAAATTTCAAGGGATACAAAGAATGGCGATTTACAACTCATATGGTAGATGAATTTAAGAATATGACTTACCAATTTAAATCAAGTTGTTTCTAAAAGAATTAGTGTCCTATTGGACCACATGACCTCTTATATATACGACAATTTTTTTTCTTTTTTAATTCATACAATTAAATTTATTTAAGTTTTCTCAACTAATTGCATATTGGATTAACTCCACTAATGAAAAACTAACATATTTGAAAATTTGAATGAAGCTGGGTGGAATTATATTTTTGCAGCTCATTTTAGTCCTTTGATAAATAAATGTATAGTAATTATCAAAGTAGCAAAAAATAGCATTCGATACACCTTGCACTTGGACGTATATATCGAGAAATTAGGATACATGTTCACTAACAATTATATACAAGTAACTAATAATACCAAGTTGTTTATAGATGTCTAAACACGATGCAATTTAGTTTAGACATCGCCTAATAAAAATAGTACATACATACACCACTACTACATTATTATGCTTTAAACATTCCAAAATAATACATACATTGCTGAATTAAGTTTTAGATGTTCCTGAAATCGCGGTAACTAGACTACTAGGGGCCTGTTCACATTTACTGAACTGAGTTGAACTGAACTGAACTGATTGGAGCTAAACTGAACTGAATTGATTAGAGCTTAACTGAACTGAACTGAACTGAATTGAGCTGAAATGAATATTTTATGAGAGAGGGAAATTAGGAGCTGAATTGAACTGAACTGAAATTAAGTAAATATGAACATGCCCTAAAGCTCATAACCTAACAATTGCTACTAATTTTTTCACCTTAATAAACTTAATGAAATTTGTGACAATAATTTATATAAGTACACCAAACGGTTATACAAGCAATGATACGCTAATAATATTTTTAGTACAATTTTACGTTGATAGATGCGCCATTTTTTTTTTTTTTTTTTTTTTTTTTTTGAAAATATAGATGCATATATTTAAGTGTCATCTAATCTAGAGAATAATTAATGTATTGCTTATGCCTAAAGTATCCAATGGAAAGGGTATGATCCAAAACCGCACAACGGAATAAAGAGAAAGTCCAAATGTACAACCAACCATTTTCTGGGTCAAGTTTGTCTATGCACTTTACCTAAGACTAATCTCTAATTTTTTTTTTTTTTTTTTTTTTTTTTTTTTTTTTTTTTTGGGACGGAGACTAATCTCTAAATTCTTATTCTTTTTTTTAATAGTCTAAATTCTTATTCAACTAAAAGCTTTAAGTATACATAAGGGTATATAAAATATAATTAGATAAATCCATTCAATATATATATATATATATAAAATAAAATTAGATCCTATATATAAAGTGAAAGGGGGTTTTGGGTGATAAATTTCACTTTCCCAAAATACCCCTCTCATTTTTGTCTCTTTTTTAAGAAAAAAAATACCATCCTTTAAAAAAAAAAATATCATTCTTTGAGTTGGCGCGAGGAAGGGGTATGGGCCGGCGAACTGGGTTGGGAGGGGGTTGTATCTAGGCTGGAAAGTGGGAGGGGAGGGGTGGCACCGTGGCAGCACCGGCAGGGGGATGGGTAAGGGAGGGGATTTTTTTTTTAGTTTAAGTAATGTTTTTTAAAAAAAAAAAAAATCATGATTTTTAAAAGAATTTTTTTTTTCTTTTTTATATAAAAAACTTAGCTAATCACAATGTGACACATATTCAATGCAACCTACAAAACAAGTTACTGGTTTTTTTGTTCCATTCTTGACAAATTTGTGTCAAAGGTCATTCAATTTTGAAATAAACTAAAGGTCGTTCCATTTTTAGAAGACCGCTGAAAGGTCGTATTATTTTTGGCAAATGTTCCTAACCATTATTGCATTACTATTATAGGAATATTATATCATAATTTAACTTATAAAAGATTTTGTGCAATCAATGATTGAAATTGTAATATATTTAGTGCAATCAATAAATAGTGTTAATATATTTTATTATAAATTGATCTTATTAGTATAAGAATATATTTTAAATTATATGAATATACATATTTATAGCGATTTAGAATATCATAATAAGATTTAGTTGATATTTGTAAGGTAAGAAGAATGAGCGGGAAAATTTTTAATCAAAGAGTGACATGTGTCAAGTTGTAGGTTGAGCGTCCTCTGTTTTAGTATATATATATATATATATATATATATATATATATATATATATATATATATATATATATATATAGATTGATATGATTTGTTATTGGTTTTCTTATATATATCTTCAATGTATATACACAATCAACTAAAATTTTATTCTAAATACTCCCTCCGGTTTCAATTATCTGCAACAATGGTACTTTTTACGGACTCCTAGGCAAAACTTCTTAAGCATGATTATTGAAAATTAAGAGGAGAGGAAAGGGATAATTAATCCAACACCCACACCCACGCAACCCTCACCACTCACGCAGAACCACCGACCTCAGATCACCAAAACCACCACGCAACCCCCACTCACAAACGCAAAACCACTAAACTCAGACCACCGAAACCACCATGCATTCCCCATTCACGCAACCCCCACTCACGCACCAGCCCCACGAACTCAGACCACCGACACCCACCACGAAACCCACTGAATCGAAACCCACCGCCCAACCCGCGACCTCAGATCTTGAATCTAAACCACCGCCCAACGCACGACCCTAAATCTTGAATCGAAACCCACCGCTCAACCCACGACCCCAAGTCTAGCCACGAAACCCACCGCAAAACCCACAAACTTAGATTAGTGGTTGTGGTGGAGTAGTGGGGTCTGGTCAAGGGTGCGATGGGATCTGGTCGGAGAATGGGGCGGCGAGCTAGGGTGTGGTCGGAGATTGGCGCGGCGATGGGGTATAGTAGCGCTATAGCGGTGGGGGTGGTGCTCTGGTTTCGTGTGGTTGGGCTGGTGGTAGGCAGGGTTGGGTTGGGATATGGTGGTAATTAGTTGGTAAGTAAGTGTAATTATAAGATGTTAAACAAAGTTTAAAAAATAAAGTAAGGGTAAGGTGGTCATTTTATTGTATAAAACTTACTAAAAAAGGAAAGAAAAAAATTTGTTGCAGATAATAGGTAGCACCTATTTATGGCAAATGTTGCAGATAATTGAATGCAGAGGGAGTATTATAAATCATATCTTTTCTTGCCAAAATTTTAAAATAATATTTGTATAATATATATAATCGATTTCCTATTTAAATATTTTTTTTGGGTAATCATACACTTTTTAATAATGAGATGCATTTTATATTGTGCTGAGAAAAATAAACTAATGTGACTATTTTCTTTTCTCCAAAAAATTGCAAGATCACTTTGACTATCAGCTTAACTCTATTTCCTCTATTTAAACCCATTTTACCATATCAAATTCCTATTTTGTTTGATTTTCTTTATCACTTCGTACATACCATTGAATTAAGGACTATAATATCAAACATTATTATTATTATTATTATTATTATTATTATTATTATTGTAGAAAGTCACGTATTGATTTTAAAACTATTTCAATAATAATATACAACTTTTATTTATGCAAAATTAAATTTTTTGGTTAAATTCGTGCATTGCACCGACACTAATCTAGTTATAATTTATATTTGAAACAAAATTATGATTTATTAGCAATTAATATTTGTTGTTGGAATCGATCCTTACCCACATCACATGCTGAAATTTCCCCCGCCCCCCGTTGTACCCGCCCTTGTGGTTGTGGCTCATATGAATCAAAAAAATTATATGTTGTTGCCGCCAAAAAACACAAGAACCAACTATTACTCCTTAATCCCTTTTCACGTACAGTACATACTGTTCTTCCTCAAAAAAAAAAAAAAAAAAAAAAAAAAAAACGAAGGCCAAGTTCAGTACGTACAGTACATACTGTTCTTCCGATCAAACTCGTCGCCGTCGTCTTCATCTGCCGCCGCTACGCCACCACAATTCCTCCCAGGTTAGTTACGCATTCTTCCCCTTTCTACCGATCATTCCATCTTTTTCATATTGCAATTTGCTAATTGCGATTTTTGGGTTATCATTGAGTTTTTTGTCCAATTTCTTATTTTAATCTGGTTTCCATTGCGAATTGCGAATTGATTTTAATCTGATTATTGATTGAATTGCAAATTGACTGAGTTGCGAATTGATTAAATTGATTTTAATCTGGTTTCCATTGCGAATTGATTGAATTGATTTTAATCTGGCTGCCAATTGCGAATTTTAGGGTTATCATTGATGTCAATCAATGTCAAACCATTCAAAATCGATTTATTATGCAAAAATCCCTAATTATTTTCAATTTCTTTATGTATACTTTGCTTTTAAACTGTCAGCTGCGTTGCAAATTAGGCAATATAGGTAATTTATGTAGTTTTTTTCATCTACAATTGAAGAGATCTAATCTGTATCGCTGTTTCTTTTACTATATTTTACCATGCTGTTTGATTAATTTCTGTTGACATGCGGTGACACGAATGTGTATACATGATTGAAAATCCCTCCATTTAAATTAGATTGCCCCAACTATTGAGTAGTGGGGAGGATTGTGGACTAGTGGTTGTTAAAATTTACGGCCAATCCAATGCATTTACTCTATGCAGAACTGAATGATGCCAGAATTAATTGATCCGTAACTATATTAGTTATGCCCACGCTTTATGCAGGATGATTTTCGGTATCAGCTCCTTGTGGCTCTTCATTATCTGTGATAAAAACTAAACTTTTGTCTTGCTGTACCAAAGCAAGTATCCTACTTCTTTAAGGAAAGAGTTGACTGTTATTATGCTGATGTGTACTTGTGTAGCTGTCGACATGTTTCGCTGCTAGGGAAAGAAGAGACTTAAGTTAAAATTCCTAGAAAATTATCTTCAGTCACTATCTCTTAGGTTTCTCGTTAGAACTTCAGCTCCTACGCTTTAGAGTTAAGGATTTTGTTAGTTTTTTTCATCTGCAATCGATATGTTACTTGTGCTAGCAAAGAGTGAGAGAAACGGAGCTGCCCATCAAGGGGTGCCCCTGGCGGGTTGATGAATAGACTTGAAAATAAGATGAAATAATGTGCTTTGTTTGTTTCATTATAAAAAGTTGCTAATTTATAATCTTTTTTTGCACATTGAACAAGGGACTTGTTTTAAGGAAATTTTGTGGTTCTCAGTAAAGTTTTTGTGTTTACTACTTTTCCTCCTGTATCACTCATGTTATTTTATACATTTGACTGACCTGATAACTGTCCTTCATATGACAGATACCTTTTTCTTTGATTTTGAAATAACTTCTGTTTTTGAGCCTAATTTGCTGCTGGTTGGTTGTCATGACCATGGTTGTGGGTGGTTGCTTGAATGATGTGGTGTTAGTTAATTGAGTTGTGGGGCGGCAAGTTAGGGGCTAGAATAACAGTAGGTTAATTGAGTGGGGAAGTATTTTCTTTCTTTGTTGCTGAATTGTGAAATACCTGTTTGGATGCAGCTTGTCATGACCTTCCCCAAGTATTATCTGTATAGCTTTTCATGATCTGGTTATGTCTGCTTCCCTGTTTCTGCATTTAGTGGTTGTAGATTAGTGAGGCGTTTTCTAATTACAGATAGCCTGGCATTTAAATAAGTATAGAAGATAGTTCGTAAGTCTTATCAAATTATTAGTTATTGTAGATCTGACTAGTTGGTTTCAAACATGAGTATTTTCAAGACCCCTTATCAATTGTTCGTTCAGTCGGTGATGTTTCTCTACTAACAGTTTTAATCACCAAACAACTTATGTTGCAAGGCCGCATTTTAACACAGTCATAGTATTGGCACTTGAGTGTTATCTATGTCTAGAATGACATGGGGGTTGGGAGGGGCAGGCCGGCCGTTTTCAGGGGAAAGGGAGGTGGCCGGTGGGCTGGGGATTGGAGCTAGGGACTGGCTAGGGGAGGGGGTGGTAGCTGTTAGGGTTCTTTGTTTTTCTTTTTTATTTACTTTATTTTTATAAAAATAAAAAAATTGGACCAATCACTTGTCATGGTTACCTGTTATAACGAGTCGTTGACTCGGTGTTGATCGGTTGGGCCTACTAGAGATAAACTCATATCAAAGGTGAAACTATTAAATAATAATCAAAAGTTGAGACTATTTAAAGTAAATTGGCCAAAGTAGGGATTATTAAAGTGAATTTTTCCTTATAAAAAAAAAAAACCAAAACCCGCAATTTGTTCACTTTCAAATTCTTCAAAATCTGGGTTGCTGAAGAACAGAGCAGCAGTTGCAGCTCGTTTAACCAGAAGAATTCTATAATATTTGTATGATTCTCTATCTAAATTATTTGTATTTGCTTTCAAAATTTAATTTGAATATTAAATATCGTAGCATTCCTATGTTTGACTCCCATCGCATAAATTCATACTTTGCTTTTCTAGTTGTTTATTGTTAGATTTTGTTGAAACCTTCTTCAATCATAGAGTTTTCTCCCTTTTTATCCGAAATTTTATGTAAATTCAACCTTAATAATCCTCATAAAAATGCTTCTTTTTTTTTTTTTTTTTTTTTTTTTGGGTGCTGAAATCTACTTCATTGATGTATGAATAATATGATGTGTAAATGTATTGATGATATTCAATATTTTCTCTTTGAGTTAGACCCTCATTAATTTTTGGGTTTAGGAGATAAATTAATTTTTGGCTGTGGGTTATAGTCTTAGTATAATAACACTTAATCTCATAATTAGTTAGATTTGTGAGTTATTGAATGTTTAATCACTTATTTCGTTGTTCTAATTTGTTAGTTATCGAGTAAAATAGGAATAGCTTCTCACCTAGATTTGTAGTAATTTGTTTGTGAATATGGTGAATTGATTGCTCTAATTGTTGTACTAATAATGGACATAATGGTAATTTTTTGTGCTAATCGATTGATTTATGTTGGTGTTGTATGAATTAGGCTCTTATCAAACATATGCATTCCATCATAATTTTAGAAAATGAAATCAATAGCAATATTGCCCAATATATGATACTCTAGTTATTTTTTCTTCATTTTCTAGTCTAGAAATAAGATTTTTATATAAAATGTAAGCCCAATATATATATACTACAAAGAAAATGTTGATTGTAAAAAAAAAAAAAAAAAAACAAAAAGCAAAAAAAAAAAATTTTAAACCTCTTAACCATACTAATACAATAACTAAATCGGGGATTGCGGATACAAATGTTGAGAACTACTTGACAATTCAAATAAAGGGGGCTGAGAAAATCCATCGCCGGCACTAGCCATAAAGATGTTCCAAGCTTGTTCCCTTGCATTTAGTATATTAATTATCTTTCTTTAACGTCATTGTATGTTTTGCTGTCCCTCGTCCTTTTAAGGTGGATTTTTGAACTATTGGTTGCAAACTTGTAATTACTGAAATTATGAATGATTGTATCCAGCAATTATGTTGCTAGAATTTTGCAATTTGCACTTTATGTTGGTGGTCTTAAGCAAGAAGAATTTTATGTGATTATTTTGTGCACCTTATGTGATTTTCAAGCCTAATTTGACAATAAAGTCAAATTTGGTTGCTATTGTGTTATAGCCTTTTGTTTATATGTTTATAATCTTTATGTTAGAATGGAACTATGATATGGATTATGGATCATTTCTCCTTGGCCCAGGATGGCTGGTGTCCGTTCGGTTTTCGGTTTGGATTAAGGCCATATCCAATCCGATCCGAAATATAATTCGGTTTTTCATTTTTTAATCCGATCCGATCCGAATTACTTTTTCAATCCAATCCGATCCAATCCGAATTAAAATTCGGTTATTTGGATCCGATCCGAAAATCCGAATTAAAATACGTTAATTATCTTCTTTAATAAATACACTAATATGAAAATATAAATGCAATTATAAAAATAATATTTTGTCCAATACAATTCTAAAAATAATCTGATTAACATAATTCTAGTTAAAACTAAAAGGACATCATTTCCATTACAATAATTACTAAGCTACATAGCAGCAACTTTCAGCTATATAAGGCTTAAGGCAGTAGTAGCAACTATCAGCAGATTTAGAGAAGCAATTGGGCTAAATGTTTAAAGCCTAATTGTAAAACACAAGAGTCCATAAAATATTTGCTCAATTCAAAATTTCGGTGTTCGGTTTAGTTTGGATCCGATTAGGGTCAATCCGATCCAATCCGAAAATCCGAATTTTCAAAAAATCTCAATCCGATCCGATCCGATTTAAAGTTTGGATCCAATCCGAATTGATAATTCGGTTTGGATTGGATTGGATTTCGGTTTTAATCCCAAATTATGGACACCCCTAGTCCCTTTTCCAAGATATGGGACAGGCCTGGTGGCATAATGTTGTGCTGAACATGTTTCGCTGAAGAATAATTTTTTTGGTCAGTATTCGGCGAAGAGTTTATCCTTACCATGCTTTATCTCTTCAATTACTGCAATTTGAATTGTGAGCTGATTGATTGATAACAAAGCCTTTAAATGAATTGTTTATTAAATATAATAGTGAAGTTACTGGAGTCTAACTCGGGTTATCATTTGAGGCATTCATGTATTGTTAGACTTGATGCATGAATTTTTGTATAGGTCTTCTTCCTTATTTTAAGTAGTTAATATGCATTTGCTTTGCTTGAATGCTTGATTGCCTGTCATAGTGAAGCATTATGCTGTTGCTGACCTTCATGTTACTCAATAAGAGATTTCTCCATTTACAGCTATATTGACTTGGATGTGAGTTCAAGATTGTGATTATCATAGAGTCGACGTTACAAAAGAAAATGTCGATGCACATAATTGAATTCTTGTTCTGAATAGAAAATGGGTCCACGGTGGAAAGGAAAAGATGCAGAAGCAAAAGCTTTTGCAGAACCAATGTCGGGAATAGTTTCTGCACTTCAATCATCTCTACACACATCAGAATGCAAGGGATCGATATCTGGATGTAGGGTGCTTTTTGAAGCAAATACAGAACAATCTGAACTTCTGGACCGTGCATGTTTTGGTCGGGTTATTACGACCAGCCAAAATGATACACACTGGTATGAATTTACATTACAAGAAGCTTTTTACTTGTGCTATACATTGAAGTGTTTGAAGATTGTAGGAGGCGATGGTGCTGTGAAAACTTATGAGAACCTGTGGCACTTCATGATTTCAAAAGTTGAAAAGTTTCCTGAGTATTTCAAAGCATATGCCCATCTAAGAATGAAAAATTGGGTAGTTAGGTCAGGATCCCAATATGGTGTTGATTATGTTGCTTATCGCCACCATCCAGCTTTGGTCCATTCCGAATATGCTGTTCTTGTTCTGTCAGAAATTAATGGCATCTCCAGTGGACGACTGAAGTTGTGGTCTGATTTGTATGGTACAATTCGGCTTTGTGGTGGTGTTGCTAAGACATTGCTAGTTTTACATGTTCTAGGCATCAGTAAAGACAACAATTCTCCGGTGTGTTTGGAAAATTATGAAATAGAACCGCGTATAATCTCTAGATGGATACCAGAGAAAACTCGTGAAAAGAAAACAGATTCTAAAATTTGTAGTGAAGCTAAAATGCATACTTGATATTTGAAGTGCTATCTTTTGTATGATAACTATAGCGTACTCTGTTTTAGATTCTACTCCGTACTAAGGTATTATGTAACGTATAGTCTTCTTTTAACATGATTACCCAAAGAAGAGCACCCCTCTGTTTGGCATCATTTGCATTGATCTTGTTTGTCGATAATTTTCTAAGACATCCATTCAACAGCTTCATTACTTTTCTGTCTGTTGAGTTCAACCCACATATCCACAATGGAGCTCACCTATTTGTTGTGAGAATTCGATATGGATTGTCCTCATCAGGTATTCTCTTAATAGGCCGGATCTCTAATTGGCCCTCTTCCATGGTGTACCACATTCATTTCTCAACAATGTTGGTTATATCGGTTTCTGAGCTGCACTAATGATATAGATTTGTCAAAGAACATATATCAGTCTCTGCGTATTGTTGTGAAGATTGTTTACCATAGTTAACATTAACTTTGTTGTAATTTGTTCGTACAACTCAAGGCAGAATATCAAGCTAGCGTGTGTAAGAAATTGAAAGTTAAAAAGATCATTTGCAGTTTAGGCAGAAGTTGGTTTACAAGAGTGGCCTATATCGCATTGTCGCACATCCTTCAACCATCCTGTGCTTGAACTTTGCTACCCTCAAATAACTGTTTGGATAAATCAAGGTCTTAAAGATGTTGCTTAATGGACTTTTACACATAATGAACCTTTTCACCTTACAATATACTATAAAATATAAAGGGTAAATAAAAAAAGCATCCACAGTAGTACAAGGTAAAATAATAGGGATGAACTTGACTGTAACATGATGCCCAATCATCGGAAACAAAACTGTATAATCTTTAACCTAGCCCAGACCAGGGCAAAAAAAATTCACGATGTAGGACAAGAAATTCTCTCCTGTTTAAAGTCTCATCACACACATTTGCTATGCCAAATCCCGGAAAAAAGCTGTTAATTACAGGTATTAAGTTGTAAACAGAAGATATACAAGGCCTTTTAAATACTCAACTATTTCAGATCCACCAAGTTTTGAGCTTCCGTACACTCTATCAACAAATGTTATGGGAACCTCTTCAATATGATGGCCTTTTCTTGAAGCTCTGACAATCATCTCCATTTGAAATACATAACCTTTGCTGACACAAGAGCTGATGAGATCTTCAAGAACAGATTTTCTGTAGAGCCGAAATGATCCAGTCAAATCTGAAACACCTGGCCAAAGAATAGTGTGTGCAAGTACGTTTGCCCCCCTGCTTGTAAGCTTGCGCATAAGATTCCACCCATGTACACCACCACCGCTAACATAACGAGTTCCAGTTACTATACTTGCACCTGTATCCATTTGTTTCTTGATGAAGCTTGGTAAATACTTTGGCTGTAAGAGAAAGAAAAATAGAAAGTCAAGGTCGATTCAAGTTTCTCAATACATAATTATTAATTAACACAGATAATTACGTCCAACAGCCAACCAGACATTCCGCTGTCAAGCAAGGCCTTTTCCATACTGCAAGGTAATTGCAAAATGTTACTACCCAATAATTCTGTACTCAGCATTATTTGCTACTCTCTATAAACATGTTCCATTTCAAGTCAAACGGAAATACCAAACCCTCTTCCAAAAACACTAGCATGATGCTAAATACGATAATGAACCAGAATTTGCAGCCTCTACAAACCAAAGGTTTATCCAAGTATCTTTAACTGGGGGATGAGACAATCAGCTACATTTGGTAAATGTGTGGCTTTCCAGAACGAAAAAAACGAAACTGCACTCTAGCATGAAAGCTACGCTGATTAGCTATGACAATGATCTAGGATTTACGATGTTTGAAAACAAAATAATTGATAAATAAAACCAAGCAAATAGTGACTTAGTAGTTGTCACGCTAAAACATAATCAAATTCTAGAGATGAGACTAATTCACGGTAATATTCTGCACTAATGTCCATGTAGAAGGAGAAAACGAAATTAATGTAGGCAAGGTAAACTTGAATCCAAACTGGATCTATTTAACAAGCTATATTAATGTGAGACATACATACATGATGCGAGAGATCAGCATCCATAATTACAACAAAATTGCCAGATGCATGCTTCAACCCATGAGCATATGCAGTTCCTGCAAAATCCATCGAATATGACATAGGTCTCTTCAATTTAACACCAACAAGTCAACAAGAATTAAAGCCTACCTAGTCCAAGTTTCTTAGGTCTAGCTGCCAAAATCTGAAAGGTTAAGAAGAAAATAAGTGATCAGAACAATAGGAGTAACCAAAATTGAGCATGTTAGTTGAAGGAGCAGAAAATATTTACGACACTTACTATTCGACCATCCCCGTATACTTGCTGCAATTGTTTAACAATTTCTTGAGTGCCATCTGGACTCCCATCATCCACGATAATTATTTCAAAGTCGATATCCCTACATACAGGATACCACAAACACTATCATGAACATTGACTTCAGAAAATTGCAAAGTGATATTGCTCCTCAAAAGCTCCACATCAATTAATAATTTTTAGGTTCTCACATAGAGTTTATCATAAGATGAATATTAAGAAAGAAAGAAAGATTGATGCATGCAAAAAATCCCAAGCCAACAAACCTTCTAAATTTTGGCGTGGCCACTAAAGAAATCAAGAAAGTCCAACAACTGTGGTAAGTGACAGCACGGATAAAAGCTGGGTAGTGTAATAGTACTATGATACTACTCTGTCTGCCAGAATAAGCGCATGAATTTGTATCATTGTATTGTATGTTTATCACACCTGCTGAGCAGATATTATTTATTGTTTAAGAAGGAAAAGTAAAATTGTTCCTAAGATAAGTTGAGCTCACTAAATATTGCAACTTTACAGGAAAAATTAGGATCATAGTCGAAACTCTTGAAAAGCCTAATTTTCCACTTATTTTTATTTATGGGGGCATGCCTCTCTTTCAACTTGCAATACTTTTTTTTTTCTTCTTCACCTCCTTTTCCTCAAGTGAAAAGGAGTACAGAAAAATCGGTTTTAGAATGGACATTTAGGATGGAAGATACATCATAGCTTAAAGCTACTACAATCCAGGACTCTCTTCCCTTCTCTCCCGGACCAGAATTAACCAAAGAAAAAGAGGAACCATACAGATGAAAAGAGAACAGAAAATCGGGAAAGCATTACGTTATACACAACACATAACAAACCACATAGTTAACATTAGACAGCTTCAATTTACAGGGAAGATAACTTAATACAAACTTAATCATATGAGTTAGCATGTTCTCTTATAATATAACTTATATCAGTAAGTATAATCCGTCATACAATCCTAGCTTATCAGCCTGGCAACAATAAGGCTGATATTAACTTCTTCCCCTCACCCCTTTGCAATTACACTGAGCTTCTGGCAGATCCAATCAACCAATTTCTGTTACAAAAAAATTCCCCCTTAAAATTACTGGTACAAAATCATGAACAGAAGGTACCAGCATACCACAATTACAAATGCAGCAATTAAACTCAACCAACTAGTTTTCAAATATCAAACGGAACGACAACAATCATCAACAATCCATACATAGTGAACTCCATTTAACAACCTACAGATCATGAATCAAATCCTGGCTCTCCTTACAGAGTCCCATCCCTAAGACTGTGTCAATAGAGTACCGAATCCAAATTACTGGGACGGTACACTTAAATATCCCAATATTCTAAAACAAAAACAACGATAAACCCGGATTTTCGACACCGGATTCAATCTGGAAAGAAAATACTGCCCACCACCCGCCTCCCCTCGAATCTTGTACATGTACAATTTTTAAAATAAATCAATGAATCAGACACCCAATAATCCTCAAAATTCTCTTAATTACTTGCATTCCTAATTCCCTCAAAAATAAATAAATAAATAACAATAATCCCATCAAAAGTGTTATGAGTTCATCAGTGATCACATGACGATCGGACTTCAAATCAGATCAACAATCATAATTACACAATTCCAGCAACTAAATCTCAATCACTAAATAATTACATAAATAAATTGTAATGCAACTTCTATATCGAAAAATTGCGCAGAATTTTTCTATAATTAAAGCCAAATCAAGCAGAAATTAGAAAGACGAAAAAGGGGGAAAAGGGATGATTACTTGAGATGTTTGAAGATGAGGTATACAACGAGGGCAATGTTAAGACGTTCGTTGTAAGTAGGAACGATTATACTGAATTTGTTCTTCTCTTGCGCCATTTTTGGGTTGGAAGATGAACCCTAGAATTCTCGATTACTTCAAAGTTCAAACCTCAATGCGGGAACAAAACTCCAAGTTTGAGTTTTGACTTTACTACTGTACTTTTTCATAACAAAAGTATAACTTTGTGTCAAATGATTTTGGCACTGCCCTATGTGAGAACACAGATTTCTATGCTCTTCTCACACAAGGGTGTGCCAAAATTAATTTCCGGTAACAAAGTGTATTTAATTTACTGATTTACACATGCAACCCATTCAAAAAAGATGCAACGGTTAATCTGAATTCAGGTATACAGGTCGGATTCGATTTGATCAATTTTATTTTTGGGTCATAGTCCGATCGGCTTAATCTAGCCCCTGGTTGGGTTCGGTTAACCCTTAGCGCATAGCTGCTATTTGTTTGCAAATAAATAAGATAGAAAAAATGTACTACTACATACATAACTAGCTACTTTTGTGTCCCGTGCATTGCTCGGATTGTTTATTGAATTCAGTAAACATACCTTAATGTTACATATTTGATATTTCTAAATAAGATAAGTTATACTCCCTCCGTCCTCGAATATAATGTTTGTCACTTTTGTCATTTTGGGTGGCCCTATATATATACATATACATACATATACATATACATATATATACATATACATATATATACATATACATATATATATATATACATATATATATATATATATATCAAAAAAAAAAAAAAAAAGAGATTGGTTTTACAACAAAGGATCTCAAAGAGATCAAAAGAAAGCTTTTAGATACTCCGATAATTGTGTGTATATTTCCTTCAGATTATGCGGGGATTTATAGTACCCTTGTATGAACAGTGTTTACTAGATATATTAAACATGCAGGGAAATGTCTAATCGAGCATGAGGTTCTGAGCGACAATATTTACTCTTGCATGGGAAGCTAAACGGTGATGTTTGGCAGTATCCTTAATCTGTTCATATTACGCATACGATGCATATTACGGAGCTTATATATAAAAATATAAATTAACCTTTGCCCTCATTAGACGGTACATATAAATTTATAAAAGGACATCTAATCATACAACCAAAATCTTATACGCACGAGCATTACAAATAATGAGTCTTAGTTAAAAAAGTGTAAAGTAAGGTAAATTGTACGAAGTCATACATCATAAAATTGACGTGGTCAAAGTAAAGATATACTATGTAAAAAAAAAAAAAATCATACAACATAAAGTTGACATGGTTAAGAGTAAAAAAAATGTTATGCTAAGTCATACTACATAAATTTAACGTGGTCAAGAGTAAAATATATTCCCTTAACCGGACGACTTTTAAAAAAAGTGTGAACTCTTATCCTTTCTTAGGGCCTGTTCACATTAACTGAACTAAGCTGAACTGAATTGAACTGAACTGAACTGAACTAAACTGATTGGAGCTGAACTGAACTGAACTGATTGGAGCTGAACTGAACTGAACTAAACTGAAATGAATATTTTATGAGAGAGGGAAATTAGGAGCTAAACTGAACTGATTGGAGCTGAACTGAACTGAATTGAACTGATTGGAACTGAACTGAACTGAACTGAAATTAAGTAAATATAAACAGGCCCTTACTCTATTAAAACATAAATTTACATTTATCACAATCGTATAAAAAAAAAGATAAAAGATACAAAACTAGATCAAAACAACATGAAAACGAATAAAACAGAGGTCTAAATTCACGTAAGCAACATAACTAAATGTTTCGGGGTTTTTTGTGATTCCCTCGAATACTGGTCACGCTCTGCTGGCAATGAGACTCGGACACCTGCAAAATAACGAATATTCCGGTGATCGGAATATTCGCCTCCGACGATCAAGTTAGTGATCGGAAACCGGAAAAGGCTAGAGAGAGAAAGTAGAGAGAAGTTGGAGCTTTTAGTGCTCTATATTTATGTTACGTCAAAATCCACCCCTCACATCATAAATGATTGGGGTATTTATAGGGGTGGGAACATGTGCCCCTATAGGGTTTATGCCCTTGAATCTCGTGACATGATTGGCTGCGCAATCAGAGGTCGCCACGTGTCATGGGGGGCGCCGTTTTACGGCTTTCAAGGGTTTCTCGGGATCTGGGCCTGAAGTCATCAGGGCCTTTTTCTCTTTCTGATGTTGTATTAGGGTATTTAGAGATGGCTGACATGTGTCACCCTGACAGGTGGACACGTGTCTCACTCTCATAGGGCCACGTGTCGCCTTTTTACTGAGCCACGTGTCACTATGAGATTGGGCCACGTACCTGGGGTATTTTTACCCTAAACATTTGCCCCTCAGAGGGGGTGGCTCGTACACTTACTGGCCGCCTCCTCTGATCTTGCATTCTGGACGTCCTGGTACTCTGGATTGGGTTTGCCTCCCATCTGCCCTGGACGTCCATATACTTTTGTTTCAAGGCTGTTTTTGCTACCTGGACTTCCATATATTTTGCTCTGGACGTCCTCGTAGTCTGGAGTGAGCTTGTCTTCTTGCTCATTTGGACGTCCATACTTTGTACTGGACGTTATCGTACTCTGAGAGAGGCTTAACCTCTGGGTTCATTTGGATGTCCACTTACTTTGGGCTGGACGTCCTGATACTCTGGGAGGAGCTTATCTCCTAACTACCCAGAGCGGCCACAGCAATGGGGCTGGACGTTCTGATACTCTGGGAGGAGATTATCTCCTAACTACCCAGAGCGGCCACAGCAATGAGGCTGGACGTTCTGATACTCTGGGAGGAGCTTATCTCCTAACTACCCAGAGCGGCCACAACAATGAGGCTGGACGCTCTGATACTCTGGGAGGAGCTTATCTCATAACTACCCAGAGGGTCCACATATTTTTTGAGATAAACTGGGCTTCCATGATTTCAGACGTACTCTCTGGCTCTTTAATCATGCTGCGTACGTCTGGATTTTTCCTTTTGGACCAATCGTCTGAGAACTGGGCGGACGCTTTTTCCTCTTAGATATTCTCGAGTTTTTGAGACTAAGTGTTGAAGGTGTAAAACTCTTGAATTTGTCACTTAACTCATTTCAACTCACTTTGACGTGCCGTCAATTGTCCGTCTGATTTTTCCACAAGTTAACAGAACCCTAACGTCGTTCTGTCCCTTTCTTCGAGTAATTTCTTAAGAAATTACCGTTTGAATGTTTAGGCGGGAAAAATGATTTTACCATTTTGCCCCCATGAGTTCATTCTATAAATATGGGAAGTGAATTCTCATTTTCACACTTTACCCAATTGTGAATTCTAGAGAGAAGTCAGAGCATTTTAGTGAGAGAAATTTATTTTTCCCTTAATCTTCAAGAGCGCCGCCGTGAGTTTGAGTTTTCCGGGCATTTTTTGAGTTTTCCGGTCAACCTTCAAGAACTTCACCACCACCTTCAAAGTTTTCAGAACGTACAAAGGTAGGCCGTCTACATTTTCTCTTTTACTTTTACTTGTTTTCTTTTTCTTTTACTTCAATTCTGGATCCATACTCGGCTACGTCCGACTCTCCTCATGAGGCCGGCCGTTCGCCTGGGACTGAGGAGTCTAGAGTGGACGGAGAAGAGTTGTCTCCTCCTTGGAGTGAGTCTATGTCTGATATGTACATACTCACCCCCACTTATTCTTCTCTGTCCCAACAGGCAATGGCAAGAACAATGCGTACGCGCGAGATTCATGCGGCCAGGAACCCAGACGGTAGTCTGGTTCACCCTAGGGTCCCCTATGACCCTAGTAACCCAAGTACAATGGTGGAGACTAACTCCACCACCCAAACAACGACCGCCTCCACTAGCTCTCATCACTTGGCCGTGGAGGTCACTTCTTCCTTTGAGGAACGCCTACAAGCTGAAGGCGCCTCGTCCACTCCAGCTGCGGAACTTAGGTTCCCTCAATTTGCCAGTTCGGTCATGGATGGGGCCGAACTGGTAGCCTGCAAAGACAATCCTACCAATCCTGGGGCGGACGATGCTGGTTCGTCCGTCCCCTCTTCTTCTCAACCTCTGCTTCAACTGGGCGGGGCGGACAGACCCTTGACGGGAATCTCAATCAGAGAACCGTCCGACCTGCCTATTCGCAGCGCCCCTCCTTCGGGAAATCAGGCGGACGCTGCCAAGGACAAAGGCAAGCGTCCATTAGTTGAGGAGGGCGTTCCTTCTTCCATGGGCGTACGTAGCTCAAGAGGCCGAAGCTCGGCCGAGGCAGCAGACCTGGACAGGGTTCTGTCTTCAGAGTTTGGGAGTGCTCCTTCTCACCAAATGGAAGAAGAAGAAGTTGAGAAAGAGGCCGTGGGTGAGACGGCCGAAGGTAAGGCGGCGGCCGAGGAAAACGTCGCCAATATTGACAACTTCAGGGACCCGTACGCCTATACGGTTGGGGAGACGGCCCTGAAGTTTTTGAAGAAGGATTTTGAGAAATACAAGGAGTCCCTCCATTTGGGGGAGGGATTCGAAATACAAGTACCCAGGAAAGCCATTGCTGTGGCTACCTGGGATGAGGAGAGGCCGCGCAAACGGGCATTTTGCGTTTACAGGGCCGCCTTGGACGTGGGCCTTCGCTTCCCTCTTCATCCATTCGTCCGGACAGTTCTGGACGAATACGACATTGGCCTCTTCCAACTGACGCCAAACAGTTGGATGAACATTTTTGGGTACTTAGTGACGTGCATCTGCAAGGGTTTCACGCCAGACTTTGCAGTCTTCTGTGAGATGCACTCACTCACTCGGCTGGAGAAGGATGTGGATGGTTGGCTCATCTTGAGCGCGACCAGGGATTACATGGTCGTGGTCGACCGTGTCAGCAAATGGAGGGACTGGAAGCACCGCTTTTACCGCATCAAAACTCAAGATGCGGAGTTCAACCTCCGCATGAACAAGTGCCGTCCAAAACCTATTCAGCTCGGACGCGGAGACCATAGACCTGACAAGCTGCCCATCCATCCTAGCCATGAGCACCAGCTTGAGTACTTCAAGGTCAACCGAGTCAAGCGGGGTAACAAAATTGAACGTGTCCCTAGCCATTGGGTTCCTCTTGCCAATTGGCTCAGGGACCCTATCTTCATGTCTGCGTACGGCCTGTACCAGAACATGCCCCAAGGTGGACACTTAGATATATAAACTTTTTGTACACACGTAGAATTTTTAGAAAAATATTCTAACACTTTTGCTTTTTTCTCTTTGCAGCGGAGGCGTACGCTATGCTTGACTCGACCCAGAAAGGGGAGGTGGAAATGTCCGAGGTGGACTTGGCCAGATACAAGGCTCGTTTTAAGATGTACGAGCCACTCAAGGAGGTAAACACTTAGTTTATTTTTTGAATTTCTCCTTCCTCATTGTGTCCGTTCTGCTATATTGGGAGGAGCCTGCTTCTTGAGTTTGCACGGACGCTTTACGTCCGTTCAGGCATGCTGGAAGGGAGCTCCTTCCCCAATTTACACG
Organism: Chenopodium album; assembly: GCF_948465745.1. Lineage (NCBI taxonomy): Eukaryota > Viridiplantae > Streptophyta > Magnoliopsida > Caryophyllales > Amaranthaceae > Chenopodium > Chenopodium album. The sequence continues at coordinate 31,854,144 of NC_137855.1, forward strand.
GACGCCAGCATATTCTTTGTCTTGTAAAATTTTTCTAACTTTGATTGTGTTTCTTACAGTCCTCCTCAACTCCGAAGGCTAGGAGGAAGTAGCCGGCCACGCCCACTCCTGATGCGAACGCATCTAAAAGGAGGAAGACGATTGCTTCCAAGACGTCTTCAAAATCCGCGGCTAAGGCGAAGTCGCAGACTGCTACAACGCAGTCTCAAGAAGAACAGCCCCGGCTGACACAAAGCGGGGTCTCCAAGCCCGTGGAACCTGTTGCTGATCAGGTCCACGATGAGCCCGTCCCTTCGTACGGTGGGGATAAGTCAACCCCAGAAAAAATGACCGGCTCCTTCACGATTCCAGGAGTCGAGATAGTACGAAAATCTGACTGGCTACATGCCAGTCAGTCGGCCAGCGATGCTGATGCTGGTCGCCCAGAAAAGGAGGGGGAGGCTTCTTTGCCGCCTCCTCCCACCAATCTCTCTCCTCCAAGCTTCTCCACTGGTTAGCCTTCTTTCTTTAATTTTGTACATTTTTGTTTACTTGTACTTGTAAATTTTAGCTAACTCTTCTTGCACGGTCGTCCGCAGATATATCAGAGGAGATACAATTGAGGATGCCCGGCCAGTCACTAACTGGTGCGGACAGGAAGGCCATGCGCGAGGCCATGGTTCGCGCGGTCCCCCAAGCGCAGCGTGACAAGCTGCGGGGGATCAATGAGGGCTTCCTCGGCCCCATGCTCAATTGTAGCGCTGAGGTACGCTTTATTTGCATTGTACTTTTTCTTTCCAACACTTAGCAAAATTTCTTATATTTGACTAAGTTTCCCTCTTTTGTCCGCAGCTCTTCCTTCGCCTGCACGCCTTCCTCGACTGGAAGGACAAAGAGAACGAGCGGCTGAAGCAAGCTTGGCTAGAAATTAGAAAGGCCGAGGACGCTGTGACTGGGACGGCCGCCGTCCAAAGGGTGCATTTTGAGACCCAGATAACCGCGCTGTCCGACAAAGCGGCGCGGAAAACAGAGGACCTGGTCAAACTAGGCAAGGCACTCGAACAAGAGTCCTTGGCCAGGAAGGCCTTGAGGGTTGAAAGGGACGAGGCCGTCCTAGTGAAGGAAAAGTGGAGGCTGGGCTTCGAGGCGTCTGAGGCCTTGAAGAGTGAGCTGAAGTTGGCCCAAGCCAACCTTAAGTCTGCTCTAGATGAAGCGGACGCGCTGAAGGTCGAGGTTGAGACCTTAAAGAAGTCCATTGCGGACTATGAGGAGCAACTTAAAACTCCTCGGCCACCCAGCGCGGAAGAAGTCGTCCGCATAGAGCAAAATGCTGAAGACAGACTTAAGGCATACTTCTTCGATGCCTTTGACTTGATGGTGGATGAAGGTGAAGTCGCCTATTATGAGGAACGCTTCAAGAAGCGGCTTCAGTACGTCTGCCTCAGAGAAGAGGCAAAGAAGGCCGGCATGCCTCCTCCCGAGCTAGTAGTTACTTCCCTCGAGTCCAGAGAGGACGGGGATAAGGAGGAGGAGGCGGACGACGGGGCTGCCAAGGCCGAGGACACCAAAAATGCGGAGGAGCCTGCCAAAGATAATACGGCTAAGTAGAGCTCAGGTCCTCCAGCAGCTGTCTGCTCAGCTTTCAAGCTTTCCTTCTTTTTTCAGCTTACTTTGTACTTAGCTTATTCTGTACTTCTTTTTTTTTCTTTTGTTTTGTATTTTGAGGCCGCCTGTTCGAGCGGTTTTGTACACATTATGGCCGCCTTTGCGCGGTCTTATTAATGAAAAATTTGTCCGCCTTTGCGCGGTTCTTTCACCTCTGTTTCATACTTAGCAATTTTTTGCAATTTTGTGTTTTTTGAATGATTTTCGTACGTCTCAATATTATGCCTTTTCGTACGTTCCTAGGGGTATGCCTTAAAGGGTATGACGACTAGCAAGTTAATCAAATCATAGTAATGATTGCCCTTGGACTAGGTGAAGCACCGAATCAATTTAATTGGCCGTTCGGCTATCATTGTACGAGTAGTCCGTTGAATCTATCGCTCGGACGCACCCTAGAAATCCCAAGTATTATCTCAACTTAGAGATTTCTTGCTCGGCCGGGCCAAACGCCTAGGTATGCCCTTGCCCCACTTGCTTTCTACACAAGTTCGGAATACCTGCCTCAATCGTCCGCCTAGAATTGGGCGGACGCATTGTTCTCTGAATTAAATCAGTTTTTTTTTTTTTTTTTTTTTTTTTTTTTTTTTTTTTTTTGTGGCCGAATTGCTATATTGGGAACAACCTTGCTTCCTTTCCACTTCGGCCATTTAGTAAGAATGATAAGCCGTGTTGCTATATTGGAAGCAACTTAGTAAATCATTTCATTCGGCCTTTAATCATAAGTATTAATATGCAAATAACAAGTAAAACAACAAATAGTTCAACAATGCCTGACTTTTCATTTATTTTGTCAAAAGTACATTGTTGTGGCCGTATGGCTTTAATTACAAGGCTCGGTCAGTAGACCTAGCTGTATACACAGCTTTTTAGCTAAGTACTTAAAGAAATAAAAACTTAAACATGATATTTCTTCAGGTTGTCAGTGTTCCATGTCCGTGGGATCTGACGGCCATCAATTGCCTCAAGGCGATATGTGCCGTCTCGGACTTCTTCCCTGATTCGGTACGGCCCCTCCCAGTTTGGAGTCAACTTGCCGTCCTCATTGGCACGGCCAACAGCTTCCATTTTTCTCAACACTAGATCCCCCATTTGAGCGGCCGCTTAGACACTCGGCGATTATATGCCCTTGTCATCCTTAAGTGATAAATTTCATGCCTAAGCGCCGCATTGCCCCTAGCTTCTGGAAGAAAGTCTAGGGCGGTCTTCATAGCCTCCCAATTGGCCGATTCATCATAAAGCATTACCCGCAAAGTGGGCTCGTACATTTCAATCGGGAGCACAGCCTTAGCTCCATAGACTAAAAAGAATGGAGTCTCCCCTGTAGAACTCTTTGCTGTTGTCCGTATAGACCATAACACGTTAACCAACTCGTCTGCCCATAGGCCGCCTGCTTTTTCAAGCTTGCGCTTGATCCCATTTGAAATCAACTTGTTATAGGCCTCAACTTGACCATTGGCTTGTGGTCGGCCGACTGAGGCAAAACAATGAGTTATGCCTTGGTCTCCCAACCATTCCTTGAGTTGGCACGTCTCAAACTGGGGTCCATTGTCGAACACCATTGACTGAGGTACCCCATACCGAGTGATTATGCTCTTCCAAATGAAGGCTGACACATCCGTCCATTTAATGCCCCGGACGGCCTCAACTTCAACCCATTTAGTGAAGTAGTCTACTGCCACTAGTACATATCGTCTCTAGCCGGATGCAGGAGTATACGGCCCCAAAATGTCCATGCCCCATTTAGCAAAAGGAAGCGGACTACTGATGGCTGATAGACTATTTGCTGGACGATGAATAAGGGTTGAAAATCTCTGGCACTTGTCACATTTTTTCACCATTTTCATGGCGTCCGCATTCAAGCTCGGCCAGTAATATCCCAAATGTGTCGCTTTTTCAGCTAAGGCTCGTCCTCCAATATGTGAGCCACAATGTCCCTGATGAAGATCGTCCAACACTTCATGCCCTCTTTCAGGAGTTATACACTTAAGGTAAGGTTTCACAAAGGCTCTTTTGAATAGCTCCCCATCCTTCATCTCGAACCAGGCCGCTCTCCTCTTCATTAGCCAACTCTCTTTTGGATCGTCTCGAAGTTTTCCATCCCTTAAGTAGGAGATAATTCCGTCCATCCAGGTTGAACTTCTATCTATTATCTGAACGGGCTCGGCATCAATGCTCCTTTTCTCATTTACTTCCCAAAACACTGATCTTGGAGTATCACATGATGCCGAGGAAGCCAATTTGCAGAGGGCGTCCGCTTGATGATTTTCTGAACGAGGAACTTGTTTGAGAGAGAAACGTTTTAGGCCCTCGGCCTCATCCTTAACTAGCTGCATGTACTTCATCATGGCCGGCTCCCTGGCTTCGAAGCCACCATTGACTTGGTGAACTATTAGTCGGGAGTCCGAGCATACTTCAACTTTGGTTGCCCCGGCCGCTTTACACATCCTTAGGCCGGCCAACAATGATTCGTACTCAGCTTCATTGTTTGACGTTTGGAACTGAAATCTCAATGCGTACTCATACTTGTCTCCCTCAGGAGATTCACATATAATACCAGCACCACACCCGGTCGCTGTTGCACTACCATCCACAAACACTTTCCAGACTTGGTCCCCGGCCGGCTGAAGATCAGGCCGTGTCATTTCAGCCAAAAAATCCGCAAAAGCCTGCCCCTTGATTGCCTTCCTTGGTTCAAACACAAGGTCAAAACCTCTAAGCTCCAAGGCCCACTTGAGCATGCGGCCACTTGCCTCTAATGTTGAGAACGGCTTCTTTAAGGGTTGGTCTGTGTAAACCACAATTGAATGTGCCAAAAAGTATGGCCGCAGCTTCTTCGATGCCATGTACAAGGCCAGACCAAATTTTTCAATTGGGGGGTACTTAAGCTCAGCATTGTGAAGTACATGGCTGATAAAATACACTGGGACCTGATGGCCGTCCCTTTCAGCAAGAAGGACGGCACTTAGAGAGTGTTCAGAGATGGCAAGATAGATATATAGCTTCTCATTCCTGAGCGGACTGACGAGGCGAGGCAATGTATGCAAGTGACTTTTCAACTGTACGAATGCTTCCTCGGCCTCCTCTGTCCACTCAAACATGGCTTTCTTCTTAATGGTTTGAAAAAAGTAACGGCACTTATCCCCTGACCTTAACAAAAATCTTCCAAGGGCTGCTAAACAGCCGGTCAGTCTTTGCACCTCCTTAATTGTTCTTGGAGACTTCATGTCAAGAACAGCTTGAATCTTTTCAGGGTTGGCCTCAATTCCACGTTGATCAATAAAAAATCCGAGAAACTTGCCGGACTCAACACCAAATACACACTTCTTTGGGTTTAACATCATCTTATGCCGCCTGAGTTCAGTGAACGTTTCTCGTAGATCCTTGAGATGGTCGGCCGGCTCTTTTGACTTGACAATCATGTCATCAATGTATGCCTCCATGTTCCGGCCGAGCTGGTCTCTAAAGACTGTATTAACAAGCCTCTGAAATTTAGCAGGGGCGTTCTTGAGGCCGAATGGCATAACTTTGTAACAGTACAACCCCTGCTCGGTCACAAACGTTGTTTTCTCTTGATCTTCTTCCCACAAAGGAATTTGATGGAATCCGGAGTATGCGTCCATGAAACTCATTAGGGCGTGTCCGGCCGTAGAATCAACCAAACGGTCAATCTTAGGCAAGGGGAAGCTATCCTTAGGGCACGCCTTGTTCAAGTCCGTGTAATCCACGCACATCCTCCAAGTCCCATTCGTCTTTTTCACAAGAACTACATTGGCCACCCAATCTGGGTAAAAGCATTGCCGAATGAAACCGGCGTCCAGCAGCTTTTTCACCTCTGTTGCGGCCGCCTGATTCCTCTCTTCTCTGTGATTCCTCTTCTTCTGGAGGACAGGATTTATCAGAGGGTTCACGGCCAACTTGTGCACGGCCAGGTCAGGACTTATTCCTGGCATTTCACCAACTTCAAATGCAAACACATCTTTGAATTCTCTTAACAGCTGAACCAACTCATCCCCGAGCAATCCCAAGGCTATAGTGCCAACACTAACTGTCCGTTCTGGGTGGTTGGAGTCAAGCACTATATCCTGGTGGCTGCCGGCCGGCTGGGGCCTCAACTCATCTGGCCGGCCGACAGTCATTAATTGCTAGGCTTCTTCTGCCCTGGCCGCCTTACGCTTTTGGCCGACCTGGTATGCTGGGAGTGAGGTTCCTTCTTCTTTTGGCTCAGACAATTTTGGGCCGCGTGCTGTTGGCTTCACGGTCAGCTGATTACATTCCTTAGCCATTTTCTAACTTCCTTGAATTGTTCCAATTTTTCCGTCCGACCTTTCAAACTTCAGCAACATCAAGTGGGGCACTATGACCGCCTTGGCTGCATTGAGAGTGGGACGGCCAAGGATGACATTGTACCCGGTCAATTCTTTGACCACAAGGAAGCGAACGACCATGTCTCTTCCTTCTCCCTTCTGCCCGAAACGGATGGGAAGGTCAATCCGTCCGACTGGATGAATGATATTCCCCCCAAATCCTACCAAGGGGTGAGTTATGTCTTGGAGAGCATCTTCTGGGAAGCTTAAATTCCTCAAGGCAGAGAGGCTGATGATATCGGCCGAACTCCCCGTATCAATCAATATCCGTCCCACCTTCAAATTTGCTATCTTCATTACAAAGACCATGGGATCATTGTGCAAAGCCTTGACCTCTCCACGGTCAGCCTCACTTATGATCACTTCAGGAAATGGCTCGGCCTTAACGGCGTCCGTTTGCATCACATTTGACAGATTTCGAGCGTCCTGCTTGATTCCTTTCATGGTAGGGCCGCCTGAAGCAAAGCCTCCTGATATCACGGCCACAAAACCTGAATCAGTGCTATTCCCATCATCTTCCTTGTCACTTTTCTTATCACTTTGTTGCTTTTTCTCGGACGTGTTGTCTGTCCGTTTGAAGGTAAATTTGGACTTGGTCACATAGGGTTTCAGCAGACCCTTGTCGGCCAACTTATCCAACAGCCTCTTCAGATTGATACACTCGTTCGTGTCATGACCTACATCCTTGTGGTAATGACAATACTTGTTCTTGTTTCTGTACTAGGCCGAGCCTCTCAAAGGCTGAGGCTTCTCAAACTCAAACTTGTCTTTTATCTCCATCAAAATGGAGTAGCCATCCTTGTTAAACTCATACTGAGGCTCGTACGTCTTGCTTTTCTTTGACTTGGGTTGCTTGTCATCAGCTACCCAGATTTCTTTTCTTTTGTTTCCTTCTCTCTTTCGGCCGGCCGAGTCTTGCTGAGAAGATTGCCTCTTCTCAGCCCCCTTGGCCGGCTGTTCTGATTTGGTGAGCGAACAAAAGTCCGCGGCCTCAATATAGGCTTCGGCTTCCCGCAATACGCCTGCGTATGACCGAATCTTTTTTCTTACCAAATCGAACTTAAAACCATTATGCCTTAATCCCCGGAGAAATTCTGAGTAAGCCATTTCGTCCGGAAGATTATGAATTTGGGCTTTTTCTTGGTTAAATCTTTGGACGTACGAGCGTAGTCCTTCATTCTTTCCTTGGACAATTGTTGCCAAGTTGAGACTTGTCTTTCTTGGTGGGATGTTGTATGAGAAGTTTCCCACAAACAACAAACTGAGGGTGGTAAAACAATTGATGCATCCGGCTGGAAGGCTGTTAAACCAATCCTGGTCCACCCCTTTGAGAGTGGCCGGGAAGCATCTACACCATGTAGCATCATCTACACTTTGCAAGTACATCAAGTTTCTGTACGAGGTAATGTGCTCCTCTGAGTTGCCCGTACCATCATAGGCACCCACTAGTACACTCTTCACTTTGGCTGGTTGAGGGGACGCTAGTATGTCTTGCGAAAACGAAGGCGGCTTATCTCCCAAATTCAACAAACGCATTTGCCAATCAATAGGCTGAGGCTGCGCGGACGTTCCAGCCAGGTAGGGAGCCTGGCCGAACATCTGACCATACGGCCCATATTGCCCAAAGACTTGGGGAGTTGGTTGTATCAACCCATTGAGTACTTGAGGGGGCTGATATTGTGATGACTGAACTGGAATGGGAGTAATAGTATGAGCAGCTTGACTTCTGCTAGAAATGGCCGTGTTGGTGTATTGGGAGAAAGATTGGTTGGAGACTTCATCCGGCATGGTTGGGGTAGAGGCCGTGTCAGAGTATGCGGCCCTCTCCCTTTGCTTCTGCCGAATGTAATCCCTTGCGTCCTTGAAACGCTGTGACGGCTCAGTCTCAACTCTTTTCGGCTGTCTGCCCCTCCCCCCAGCCGACTGTGTTTTCGCCAGCAGGCTAAAGAAGTTGGTCCGTGGGACTCAGGGAGACCTTCCATGCGGACGGCGGAATGGGGTGTTACCAGCATCAGTTGAGTTGGTCTTGTTGTTGGCTTTCTTGGAGGTGCCTCCTCCCCCCTTTTGCTGAGTAGCGGCCAACTCCTTACGGAGCTTAATCAGCTCGGCCATTAGGGTAGCTGGGGTGACAGGAGGTTGTTCGGCCTCTTCAAATGAGGCAGTCAAAGGATTGCTTGAATGTATGGTAGTACGTATGTCTTCTACATATCCATCCTCGCCTGGACGAGGACCAGAATCAGGTGTCTGACCATCTATTGCCATAACGGACGAGTATCCCCACAGACGGCGCCAAATGTTTCGAGGTTTTTTGTGATTCCCTCGGATACTGGTCACGCTCTGCTGGCAATGAGACTCGGACACCTGCAAAATAACGAATATTCCGGTGGTCGGAATATTCGCCTCCGACGATCAAGTTAGTGATCGGAAACCGGAAAAGGCTAGAGAGAGAAAGTAGAGAGAAGTTGGAGCTTTTAGTGCTCTATATTTATGTTACGTCAAAATCCACCCCTCCCATCATAAATGATTGGGGTATTTATAGGGGTGGGAACATGTGACATGATTGGCTGCACAATCAGAGGTCGCCACGTGTCATGGGGGGCGCCGTTTTACGGCTTTCAAGGGTTTCTCGGGATTTGGGCCTGAAGTCATCAGGGCCTTTTTCTCTTTCTGATGTTGTATTAGGGTATTTAGAGATGGCTGACATGTGTCACCCTGACAGGTGGACACGTGTCTCACTCTCATAGGGCCACGTGTCGCCTTTTTACTGGGTCACGTGTCACTATGAGATTGGGCCACGTACCTGGGGTATTTTTACCCTAAACACTAAACATGATGGTGAAAATACTGTTTGAACAGTGTCAAATAGTGTTTGAATAGTAACATGCAATATGTGATGCGTACGAAATCCAGTTATTTCAATTACCATTAGATAATTTTTGATACTGTTGGTCCAAATTGAAATTTATTGGATACAATAATAACCGTGGGAGATAAAAAAAAGGTAACATTATTTCACTATTGACAATTGTTCATCAAAATTGACGAAAGAATACAAAAATTAGACAGAAATAAGCAAGACATAAAAAATAAATAAGATAAAAAAAAATTAAAAAAATAAGGAAAAGAACGAAACAAAACAAAAAAGAAAAAAAAGAATGTTAGAAGGCAGAAACCCATAACCTCTTGTTATAGTTTCCACCAAAGACAAAAGAAAAAAGATAAGGAAAAGTCGGTGATAAATGAGCATCGAAATATAACCGATGAGGCGCAAGACCCGAAATGTACGTTGCGCATATAGTAAATTATACGGCTATTTCACCAAATGCCACTGACAAATTTAAAAATTCACCAAATGCCATCGGACTTTTCAGAATTCCCCAAATGTCACCGAGTTTTTAAAAAATTTCACCCAATGCCATTAATGACTAACGGCAATTAACTCCGTTAGTCATTAAGGCTAATTATGCCACGTGGTGGCTTATGATTGGTTGGTTATTAAATTAGTAAATTAATTACTTAATAAAAGACTTTAAAAAAAAAAAAAAAAAAAACCACCCACCATGACTCAGCCCCAACCACCGTCTTTCACTGCCACCACCATATTCCCGCCTCCAGCCAGTCCCCACCGCGGCGGCGGCCATCCCTGAAGAACCGCGCCGGCCACCCAAGCTAGCCAGCCTGCTCCGACGACGCAATCCAGCCACCATTCTCGCGATTCACAAACTATCTTTCTCCCTCGAAAATCCCTCCCCTCCCCACCGCCGACGACCAAACCCCCCTCCCCACGCCGGAGAACTCAAATAAGTTCATCCCCTCCGAGCTCTACCCTTTCAACTACCACGCCGGAACCCTAAATTAAAATCCCCAAAATCGAAATCTAGGGTTTCGACACCTTAAATCTCGAATTCGAAACCCCCTCCACTCGCCACTGCTCCCTCCCCGCTGGAAAACCAAAACCGCCCCTCCCCCTCCCATCTCCACACCCTGAACTACCTCGCTTAAACTCCAAAATCGAAAAACCTTAAATACGAAATTTAGGGTTTTGTTTTTGGAGATTTCAATTTTGGGGTTTTAGGGTGTCGACGATGGTGGTTTAATGGGGGGGGGAAGTGGATGGAGATGGTAGGGGGAGGGGGAAGGGTGGCCGCCGACAACAAAGAGGATGTTGTCGCCGGTGGGGGTGGGGGAAAGGGGTTGGGCTGGCGTAGGGGCGGTGGTGCGGTGGGAAGAGTGGCTGGGGTTTAGTTGTTTTTTTTTTATTTTTATTTTCTGATTTTATTTTTTTTTATTTTTTATTTTTTGAAAACTTCTTATTTTAATTTTTTTGATAAATAAAATAATAATAAAGTGAACCAATCAAAAGCCACCACGTGGCATAATTAGCCTTAATGACTAACGGAGTTAACTGCCGTAAGTCATTAATGACACTGGGTGAATTTTTTAAAAACTCGGTGGCATTTGGTGAATTCTGAAAAGTCCGATGGCATTTGGTGAATTTTTAAATTTGTCAGTGGCATTTGGTGAAATAGCCGTAAATTATAACCAAAAGTGAAATAATTGCTCCACTATAATTACTAAAATATAGATAGTATTTATTCCGATGTACGCGGTCAATTCTTACATTCTAATTATCAAGTTCCCACTGCCCTGCAAATCACTCATGGCCATGGAGTATGATAGTGGTTCACTGGTTTGCACGACTCTCTTGAATGCCATGGATTGAGAAATAGAAAAAAATGCCTTAAATGGCAAGCACACGGCAAATTTAATCATCATATCGATTATATAATCTAGGGTTTAGGATAATGTAATGCACAACCCTTAAGTGGCGGACCCACCCTTTGTCACGGTGGGTCAACATGACCTAGCAAAAAAAAAAAAAAAAAAAAAAAAAAACTAAAAGGCTCCCTTCAAAAAAAAAAAAAAAAAAACTAAAAGGCTGAACGAAGGAATTGAAAGGGGGAAAAACAAAACAGAGACATAATATTCCGTAACATTCTCTTCTCTCTCTTCTACAATCTCAAAGTCACGGATTTCGCCATTCGCTACACTGACACCGCTGATCTAGTCAATTAGTGTGTATGCTCTTTGAAATTGTTGATTTTTTATTAAATTTATCAAATTAGGGACTTAGGGTTTCTGATTTTTTTTTTTTAGGAATTGATAATATTGAATTGCTGATTTTTATTTCTTTGAAATTGATATTATGAATTGGCAATGGGCTAGTAAAATTAATGATTTCATATTTTATCTATGAAATTAGGGGAGTTAAGATTTAAGAACTTAGGGTTTCTGAGGTATATTTCTCGCCTCTTCCTCTCTCCCTCTCTAAAAAACCCTAAAATCTCCGGTAGCCGCTAGGGGCTACCATCATCATCTCTTTGATGATGGTAAGCCCCAATTCTTTCTTTATTTCCTTTGTTTTCTGTTTTCTAGTCATTAATAATCCTCCTTGCTCTCTCTTTATGAGAGTTTTCTTCCCAATTTTTGGGTTTGTTCTCTCCTTTTGTGAGAGTTTCGTGTTTGTCTTTCTTATCTTCCCTTATGGAAGATTGGAATTTATTTTTAGGGTTAAATATGAAAGTTTGGATTCATGGGTTGTTATTCGTACAATTTTGCAATTGGCGTTGGAATTGAGGATGCGATCGACATGGTCAAGTAATGAATTTTCCCGAAACTATGTCAAGAAGATGGACTCCCTCACAGAAGGCTGCATATTTCAGCGAACAATCGGGGACTGTGCTTCATCGTTAGATCTAGTTTCTTATCATCATAGTTTCTTTAAAGAGGATTTTTACTTGATTAATTTAGATTGTATTTTACTTTTCTATATTGCTTATTGTAGATGCCGTATGGCTTTCAATTAATGATATTTTATCTTACCCTTCACAAAAAAAAAAAAAAAAAAAAAAAAAAAAAAAAAAAAACTTAGGGTTTCTGATTTTTGTTTTGGAATTGATTAGTTTGGATAATTGCTTTTCTGATTTTTTGAAATTGATATTAGTAGTGGTCAATTGGATATAGTGATTAGTGATTTTGAATAATTGCCTTGAATCTTTATATGTTCACTATTAGTGTTTTAGCTATACTTTATTAGCAAGTTAGTGTGTATAATTAACTTGGATTTTTGAAGCAATTGTGGTTTGCTTAATCTAATTGAAAATGTAACTTAATTTTCAGAATGAAAAGGAAATAAATGTGTGATATCACAAGTTTCTTTGGTCCGAAAAATCCCCCTCCTCCACAAAGTCCTCAATGTTTAATGATTGCTTGGTTACTTATATAGAGAGACATGTTTTTGAATGTTGACATAAATGATATTCTAGATCAATATTAAAACATGAAAACTCGTAGAAAGTAATTGTAATTTCTTTTATTTGGTCGTAGTATGGATATTTATTACTTTTGGCATGTTATTTTTTTTTAAAAAAATAATTATTAGCTTTTATAATATTCTTGCATTAATTATTTATTAGTAGTCGGTGGTGACCCCAACACCCGCAAAATCCCGGATCTGCCACCCTTTCCCTGATATTGATGGTAATTGTTTCTGATGATGAATTATTGAAAGTTCTAGGAGCTAATTATTCAGATTTAAGTTAAATTAAGGAATTTACTTGAAGTATATGATGCTTTGTTTTGACTTTTGAGCTGTATATGGTTCATAGTCACTTCAATTGAATAAAAAAGTACACTTGCTTTGAATGAATCTTTGGTGTGAGTACATTATTAGATGAACAAATAATGTAGCTGTTTTATTTTCAATCTTGCTTTTCTTCCCGCGTTGGAGTCTGACTATATAGTTATTTGTGAATTCAAATACTTAATCTAGTTGAATTTTTTTGTTCAGTTTCTTGTATTCTTTTGACCCCAATGTATTGATGATTATGCAGTTAATTTATTCATTTCTTGATATGGATTTGGATCTCAAGCAGCATGCTGACAAGTATTACAATGTTTCGATAGAGGAGATTCAGAAAATTAGAGCTGAGAATTATAGTAATGTGTGGTTTGATGCAACAATCAAATCTCTTCATGAGAGGAGGGAGTGGGAAAAGTTTTTTGGCAGACGTGCTCTCCGCACACAGCCCCTTGCTCATGTATTGTCAGTAGCTTTCAAACCAAAAGATGGAAGTAGGGATAAGCCGCATTCTATGTATGGTTACATCTGTGTTGAGTATTTTGATTCGAAAAATAATGTGGTGTCTGAGTTGTATAAAAGAGAGAGGAGTGAAGCTGAGATTTTAGGAAGTGACGGGTTGTTGACATTAAATGGTCCTGATTACTCATTTTGGCCATATTATGCATGTATGCCATTGATAAAAAATAAAATAACTCTGAAGTTATTTGATGAGACCGGCAAAATTATTGCAAGATCTTTCTTTTTGGATGAAACAAATATTGAAGATGATTATGAACAAGTTAAGTTTATGTCCATTGATTGCGAGCAAGGGTCTATTATTTTTAAGTACATTTGTATTCCATTTGGAGTTCATTGTAGAATAGAAATTAAAGTTTGTAGTAGACAAGGTAAACAACATGATGGTTTGAATGTGAATGGAAGGATTATTGCTCGTTATGCCAATACATATGGGAATTATTCTTCTGAAGATTGTGTTTTGTTTGATAAGCATGACTCCCCTGTTGAGATCAACACTGCCAAACGGTTTCCACTTTCTAGATGTTGGGTGTCATTACCAGCTTATTCTTCTCTTGTTGTGGACCTTAATTTGTATGAATCTAAAACAATGCGAAATATTGTTGATCAATCAGTGGAGTTGTCGGCTGAAGATGGGAGAATGACATCAAGTTCCATCTTGCTGGATGATTTAGCTATTCATGTTCATGTTGCATGGTTCTCGCCTGATGTGGTTGGACAGCGGATTGACTCTAAGATTGGATTCCCATCTAGCTTTGAACTCTCGTGGTATGTTGCCTGTTTATCTATGCTTAAAAATTCTTATATGATCTATCTTGCTTATATGTCGATAATATCGTTATTTGCTTGGCAAATATGAAACTCAATAAAATCCATAGTGTATGTTGGTATGTTTACAATTGTCAAATGGTGCAACAATTTTACCCAATGAATGCCTACTTGTAATTGTGACTTTGTTTTTGGGGCTGTGTTTTGCCTTAAATTTATGGTTAGATTTTACTAGACACCTTTCCCTATATCTAGTATTAAATTTCATAGAATAAATGTGATTCTAAGGCTTAGGCTGTAACATGGATTATTCTGTAATGGTGTATTGTTTTCATTTTTCTAATGCACTAAGTGCTTCTTAGTCGATTCGGCAACTGAGCTTGATTTCGAATTAGATTAATATCGGATGTTAGTTAAGGTTGGTAGAATTCTATTGACAAGTTTATAATTCGATTTTCAATAGAGTTGTAGGGAATTAATAGGTCTTTTAGATATCTTATGGTAATAATATTTGCTTATACTTGCTAAGTTTGAATTTGGAATGTTATATTTTACATAATCTGACTACATATACTGCTGGAATGCTTTAGTTTACTTTATTCTTTAACGGGGATGACTGAGAGATTTGATTTATGTTATTTAATGTGTATGAACAACAATGCTAAATGTTGGGTAATGTATTGATATCAAGTAGTATTTTTTTCTGGTTTTATATCAAGTATAAAATTGATTCCGAGGTTAAATTTATTTGTGAGGTTCTCTAGTTATAATCAATATCCATGGACTATTATACATAGCTTTTGGCTGTTAATTGATATTGGAAGATAGATGAGCTAGTCTTGTTCATGAACTAGTGAAGTATCAAATGGGTCTTATGATTATGTTTAAATGCCAAAATATTGGACTATTTGATTGTGATTATTGAGCAAATTAAGGACTTCGAGCCATTTGGATATAAATATCATGTGAATGTGAATGTATATATTATTTAATATGTTGTTTGAATACAGAATGAATTTTTTTCCTTGGATTTTGCTTGAAAATTTTGGTCAGGAATCTTCGTGCTCGTCAGAGTAAGCCATGGGCATCTCCTGCCTTGGAGATTTTCTCTGTCTTTTTTGGTGGAAGAAGGCAAAAGACTGTGCAAATTTTTGGTTCAATTGAGGTTTTATCGGATGATGATGACAGGATTTGTTATATCTTTAACAGAGATAAAAAAGATGCCTTGATATTATCTGAAAATGAGAAATCATTACCTGTATCAGATGGTTCCAGAGTTTTTGATGATTGTAGTTCATTACAAATTAAGTTTAGCATAAAGGATACTGAAGACCGTTTAGCTATTCGAGGCTTAGTGGATTGGGCAGCTTCTGTACTTGACACTTCTTTGTGGTATGAAAAGCAATTGTGTTCTCTTATTCCGGGTCAACAGGGAGGATTTGCAGCAATACACTATTCAATCTTCTCAGAAGCTGTTGGTGCAAACATTAAGGTGTTTCTAAATCCTAAAACAGGATGTGGTGATGTTTGTCCTAAGATTTGGGGTAGCCTTATTGCTCAATATAGTTGCTATGACTATACATCGCGCTTTAACAAAGACTACTACCGGATTGTGTTATTCGAGAAGATTCAGGATGATCTAATTCAAGTAAGTGATGATTCGAGAATACCACTTTCAAGATCTATGATTGTTGTTCCATCATATGCCTCTCTTATTGTCAACGTAGATATATTATTTGGCAAATCTGATGAAAAGTTTTCATGTGCTACAAAAATTGAAATTGGTGAAGGTTTCAAGATTGTAGAGACAAATAGTTATCTTCTTCGTATTGAGGTCGATTGGTGTGAGATTAAATGATATTTATTGTATTATTTAGGAACTCTTTTGGTCACAAATAGTTATCTTCTTCGTAATGATTTTTTCTGAGAGTTTATTCTTAGTGTTGATCATTGGAAATGCTTAGATAACAATTGTGATTTTTATATAGTTTGCTTGCCCACCATCATCATGTGTCCTTTGTTGAGTAAGATGTGTATTCTGAAGCCTGGTGTATCTTGCTCAAGCGTTACGCTTAAATGTATTACAGTGTTGGATTTTTTGAGGCATGGTCAGGTTTGATAAGAGTTGTCTAATATTGTCATGGCTGGTACCTTAATAAACTTATATAGTGATGAATTACATATCCTACCTGAAGTGCATCATAGGGCAAATTGGGAATTTTGGTTGCTCTGTTTGATAGCATGTTAAAAAAAAAATACAGGATTTAGGTTTTATTTAGTCTACACTTACCAACGTTAAAATGCTAAGAATGCCTTTTAATATGTTGAAAATTTCACTTAACATGTTGAAACGTTTTTAAAGGGAATACGACAACAATGGATAGTATGCCACTGTTATCGACCTGAAATAACCAATCTTTGAGCTTTCTTGTATCGCCTTCTAATCCAACCACATGAATATGATCATAGATGGGAGAACTCCATCTCAGTGGTCCATCTTCTTGTGCATTATTACCATGAAGAGACTAGGAAGCGGCACAAAAAAAGATGAGATATTATGTTTGATGCTAGTATTATTTTCACTAATTTCCCCCAACCTCTTTCCCATTTGGTATTTGGATGAAACCTTTGTAGGGGAAAACTCATGAAGAAGTTTTCCTGAGCTATCTGACAAAAGGTGGCAATCTGCAAGTATTTCTTCAACTTCATAGACAAGCTCTTACAAATCAGCTAGAGTGCATTTCAGAAGCTCGTTTTTCCTTTTGAGCCTCTCTGCGTCCTCGTAGAAGCTTTTCATGTATAGGAGATCGGTTTGTACCTTCTGAAACTGATCCCTGTAACCAGTAGAACATAAGGACTTTGAAGAGTCTTTCCAAACATACATTCACTTCTCTCCTGATTAAACAGCAATGGCATTTCAGAATTGCAAGTCACAGAACAAAAAGAGAAAAGTGTGACATAATAAAAGAGCTCTCTGCTTGGATTACCTTGCTCTTGATTAGCACAAGCCTGCTCACTTAAATCATTCATGATAACTTCAGGCTGTTGGAATGTAGATGGGTGACCTTAAGCAGTATCATCTCGCTCATCATGCTGCTTTGTGAGATTTGGGGATTAGGTGCATTTGATTCGTCTTTCTAATGGTGGAACTGAGCTAGCTTGTATGTGAAGGATTGTTCTCTCACCCAAATGAGATCTGGGACCTTGCTTCTTGTCCTTTTGATCAGCGTATCTTCTCTACCGTCTTTTTTAACGGTAATTTATTGACTATTTTATTGCTTTCTTTGCGTTTCGATTTATTTGATTGAAGTTGGACTTGTAGAAAATGCTACTTTAGTTGATGTCTTTGTGCAAAATTGGCTGATATATTGGAATGTAATTGTTGATGATTGTCATTTGTCAAAACTACTTTTTCACTTGGTTCAGGTGTATTTTCATTTTTATCTGAATTCAGAACTTGAAATGTCGTTTAATGTGGGCTGGTGAAGAGAGCGAAAAGGAATACCGTTTGTGTCAAGATATTCTTTTATTGCGGAGAAATTGCATGGTGTTTCCTAGGAATGCATTGGTGCATACTTACAAAACTAGATTTAAGCATCCTCCTGAATGATTACATCTTATCTAATAAAAGTTTCTGATATAATTCAAAATTTCCAGTTCAAAGTGTTAAGATCACCCGTAAAAAAAAAAAAAAAAAAAAAAAGCATTGAGTCAATTAGCGAAACACGCTTTTGTTCAAATAAGGTACATTGTAATGATGATGTTGCCTGTTTAATGCATACCTGCATACCTATCCATCAGCAAGTCAGCTCCAGTTTTTATATGTATAATGTCAAACAAAATCCAGGAAATTTTTACATGAATAGGTATGCAGGTATGCTGATGGATATGTATAATCTCAGTAATGATTTACGGACAATGAAGTATGTTCTGATACTTGCTCTCATCGTTGATATTTTCTCCTCTGTCATATATTTGTCTCGAAATTAGAATAGGTAGTACATGGACACTTGTTTTGGACTGGAGGAAGTAAATACCTTCCAGCAGACAATGCTGAAGCCTGAAGGATTCATTTTTCGGGATTTATTTGATACTGAATTGTTTACTTGTATATGTATAATTCTCTCCATTATTTGACCACTTTATTTGTGGCATCTAAACTATCAAGGTATATTTGATCGACAGTCTATGGGCCTTTCTCGAAAAGGTTCTATGTAGAGACCATGTTAATGTAATTAGCTAGGTTTCTTCTTGATGGCCATCTATTTAGAGATAATGATATTATTACATGAGCTGCTTTTCAATGTGTATTTTCCATATCTATGCCTTACAAGGCCCTATACCTTTCAGATTATGTTTGTACAATGGCAGCTTGGCCTCCTGTTAGCTGACCATATTATGGTCCCTGGGACATGCTGTGTTTACGTGCTGTTGGACTAAAAATTTCAGGATGAATAACTCAATTGAGCAACTGCATGCCCGCAATGTGGATTATGATGCCAATGTTCTGGTAAGCTGCTTATTTAGCTTAATGAACCTCATAGCTCCAACCTGTATTGCCATTGCTTTTAGTATAGTGCTTATTGTTGAGACATTCTTTAACAGTTGATGGTGCATGGAAGCCTTTTGATGGTCATGATTTCTACCAGATTCATTGTTAGAATCTGTTTACAGTCAATATCATAGATAGTTTAACGTGAAATCACAGTATACTAGGGCATGTAGGCTTTATACTATTTTTTTTTTAATGCTATTGACGTATAAGTGCTGGCAGTTACCTATTAGAAGAAAAGGTTTTAATTTTTGACATGAAGGTGGAAGAAATGATGTGGAATTGGGACCAGGAAAGATAGCTAATACCTTTAGACTATATGAAAGAATGTCTGGACAATTTTATTCCTAATATAAAATCACAGTATTTTAAGACTTGTAAATTTGATAAGGGAGAGGATTCCTTGAGCAATTAGAGAAGTAGAGAACTCAAAATTCTATTTTCTCTCTTAGATTAACGGCCCCTTTAAAAGGTGGTAATAAATGGTTGAATCAGCTGTGAATTTGTAGGGTCGTTACTTGGTCAATGTTAAAGGGGTTACTTCATCAGTGTAGTTATAGGGTTACTCGTTTTATTTTTTCAGCAATTTTTTTTTTCTTATTTATGGTACATCTTATATCTATAGCTTTTATTAAAATAGAGTTAAATCATATTCATGAAAATGGATATTTAATGTTCAATATATACATGTATATTTAACAACAATCTATTGTAACAGAAATAAATTTTATTTATTTTAATTATTTGCTCCTACATAAAACCTATAGCTATAATTAACAACAATCTATTATAACAACAATCAAAGAGTCGAATAGAAAGATCAAGGGGGAAAGAAGAGCGTTATTTTTGTTTTCTCTGGTTTTTGTCGTTTGAGACTTGAGCTTTTTTGTATTTTTTAATTTTGATTTTAATTTTTTTACTGGGTCACGTGACCCACCGTGACCTAAGGGCTAAGGTGGGTCCACCACCAAATAAATATAAGTATATAATAAACATATCAATGCAATTATGCAAAGTCTTAAACTCTTGATTATATAATCATGTTAGGTAAACCAAAGTCAATGTTTGACCTAATCTATCTATACTAATCTATTAAAAAGCATTCCTAAGAATGTCTATCTATATTAATTAATTAATAATCTATTAAAAGGCGTTCCTAAGAACGTATGTACGCCACATTGATCCCCTCATTTCGCCACATCACTTACTCAACTCCTTATTATGCCACGTCAACCACTCAACTCCTCAATATGTCACGTCATCCAAACAACCAACAATTTTCCATGTTGTCTCAACTATATTGAAAAAAAAATATATAGATGAAAGGGTTCGTACACTTGACATCTTAGACGAAAGGTTATTGTTTAACCATCTAAGCTAATTGACAATTATGCTTTAACTTTGCACAATAAATAATAGGAAAACATAGGTAAGAAGTATATTATGTGCATTAGCAATTTAGCATTATGGATTCTAATCAATAACTATATAAATAATTATTTAATTAGGTAAAAAATATGAATATTTTCTTATAGTAGAATGTATATGTTTTTTTATAGCTATAAATATTTGTGTTAAAGATATGTCAAATCTTTTTTATTTTAAGTAATTTTATTGTATAAGATTGCGAAATTATTTTTGTATAAGATTTGTTTATTTAATAACATTTTATTTTGCAAAACAAAAAATAAAAAAATAATATTAAAAAAAACTAAGGACACTCTAGGAGATGACACATGTCATTATCGGTGTGTCTTTTAGTATTTAGTTATTGATTGATGATTAACTAGATGAAATCCGTGCAATGCACGCTTTGTTAGTGTTTTTAAAACAATTATTTTAATTACTGTGCTAAAATTGGTTATATATATTTAGATAAATTCCTAATATCAAAAGATAATATTTTATATTTAATTAATTTAAATTAAAAAATCTCATTCGCCAATTTTGCTTACGTGGCATTTGAATTAATTAATTGTAAAAGATTTTAATAATCTCTTATTTAATTGGTTGTATTTTAAATATATAATCATACATGGCGCGCTAAGAAAATTAGATCTCACGTGGCTTCTAAAAACTCGGGGAAAAACTCCCCTATGTGTGTGTGTGTGTGTGTGTGTGTGTGTGTGTGTGTATATAACCATTGATTTGTTATAAGAATACCTTGTAGTTGAATTATGGGTTCTAATCAATAACTGTATATTAGTTATTTTATTAGGGAAAAAATTATGAATATTTTCTTTTAGTGGAATGTATATGTTTTTTTATTTTACAGCTAAAAATATTTGTGTTAAAGATATGCCAAATCTTTTTTATTTAAAATAATTTATTGTATAAGATAATAATAAAAAAAGGACAAACCAGAAGATGACATATGTCATTGGTGGTGTGTCTTTTAGTATATAGTTATTGATTGATTTAATCTCAAATAAGTCAAAGCGTCTATATTTACAATTGTCAATAATAAGAAATATTTACTATTATAAAAAATAAAAAATTTATTTTGCATGAACTTATCTAAACTTACGTGCCTCAAATGTCAAACGGTGTCTACATTCTTGTTCGACAAAACTTATCACTTTCATTTCACAAGTAGATGGCAATTATGGAAGCAAAAACTACTTGTCAACTAGTAGCTTGTAGTAAAGGTTGGCAGTCAAAGCACTAGATGTTTATGTTACTAGTATTTGGTGAAAAAAAGTTGTTGGACAAAGCCAAGATCTTGTGTAACGGCTAAGACAAATCAAGATCTTGTGTATTCCCCTATCCCTCGCTTTGACAAAGCCGAATCGCCCAACTGCATTGAAAGAAGATCCAGTGTGACGAGAACTCATCCAATGCGGTTTTGTTCTCTCAAGTTACACAGTCTATTGCTCTCAGCAGTACTTCATTGGTCATACCCTCAATGATGCCTATCAGTCCCTACTGATTGATTTCAAACCTTCTTTTCATAGATCAAGAGTTCCGGCCCGACTATGATCCCTTAGCTTGGTACAAGGTCGAAAAGAATGCTTTGCATTCCAAGTGGTTTCATGCCTAGAAGGCGCTATCTATGCTACTAAAGTCGGTAAAGGAAATGAATGAAATCAGCTTCTTCAATTCGCATGTGGTAAGCCAAACCCTTTTCTTTTTATTATTTTTAAGCTGCTTTTAGTTCTTCCTTTATAAAGTTATGGCAAATTCCCGAGGAATATGACATGGCCTTTCAGCCCTTCTTACTATAATTTCCGTGGTAGGGTGTTTTAGTTAGCTAGTAAAAGGCTTTAGGAAAAGGCATAATTGTTCTTGTCGGAAGGGCTGGGCTGTAGATAAGATTTTGTTATTTATTCCCCTGTAATATGTACTAGTAGTTCCAATCCATCTAGCAATAAAGCAGTTTTTTTATATCTCAAGCCTGTTTGAAAGCATGTGATAAAGCCTAAGCCATTTTAAGCTTCTTTTCCATTATCTGAGAAGGCTAAAAGTAAGGGTAGATTTCTTTCCTTAATGCTTTCCAAGCACTAAAAAATGTCAATTGCATATCCTTTTTTTATGGTGTATGTTTACACCTGTAAGAAAGGCAAGCAAGAAAAAAGTCTTTATGGCTGGCAACTAGAGGGAGACAGCACGGAGCAAAGCAAAGGGTTAGATTAGAGGGAGAGGGAGCCTCGGGCTTCGTCCCATGAAGCCCCAGGGAACCATGCATTCCTCCCAGGCTGGGCTTTCGCGTGTCCAGAGTCCGATCAGATCAACTAGCGACCGATTAACGGAACAAGGAGTTAAGCAAGGGCCAGGATATTTCTAGAAGAACCTCGGTGAAGTTCGTTAGTATTGTGTTCAATTCCACGGGTTGGCTGGTTGGAAGGATTGCTTTCTGCCATCTGTCTTTCCTTTCTCTCTCTTCTCTTAGCAAAGAAAGTAGAAAAAAAGTAAAACTTTTGGCTTGCTACAAGCTGGGCTCGGGTTTCTAGCTTGGAAAAAGCTTCCCCTTTAGTCGTCAGCTAGCTCGTTCTTGACAGATCCGATCGGCTGTTCACAATTTGGAGTAAAAGGATTTGAACCTTTGCATGCCGATACCAAAAACCGATGCCTTACCACTTGGCTATACTCCATATACGGCCTGGTTCGGACGATATAACGGGGGGAGGAGGGGGGAAAGGTATTTCGAAAAGAAATTCGAGTCGTGCAAGGACGCGGTGATATAACAAGTAGCAAGATTCTCCCTTTAGGATCGACTACAACAAGCTCGTGACTCTAATAAAACAAACAGTAAGCTCTCTGCTCTATTTGCTTGTAATGTTATGTCTATAAAAGTTGGCGAACGCTTCTTGTTCTCGTCCACCCTTCAATGCTTTGCAAGCACTAAGCAAGAGTAGTTCTACCTTACTCTCTTGAATAAGCAAGTCAACTACCTTAATGCAAGCACTAAGTCAACTACCTTCCTTTTTTTTTCATAACCTAGACTAGAGAACTGTTCTAACCTGCCACCGGTGACTTTATCAGAGCTCTACAGGAGAAGAAAGAAAGTCCGAGTCCAATTTCTACAATTGCATTGCCTTACTCCCTATTCTCTCTTAAAACTTTTTAAAGCTCGGCGAGGAAAAATTGGTTAAGAACTATCGACTTTAACCCATAGTAGTTACTGTGAGGATATGCTCGCCTTTGAAATTAAGATGGATGAAGAGGTACTTGAGCCTGGAAGTGATATACTAGAGGAGGGCAAGACATGACCGCGACTTAAAATTCAAGTACCGTTAAAAAGACCAAAAGAACGAGATAGTGATTGCTGTAATAAAGCACAAGCTGATACGAGCCGACCAGAAGAAGCAAAGCTTATATTACCAGATTATGGACACAATCCTCTAAGAGATGGAGAGACCCTTGCCTTTTCTAGGCTCTCCTTGCTTGCTTACTTAGCTCTTGTATTTAAGTAAAATGCAGTAAAACCTATGAATATACACTAGTATGATTAAACACTACTCTATAACTACACATACTAGCATAACGATTGCAAGAGTGAACCAATTTCATACTTTGAAAGCTGCTCGAGCATTCATTATTCCAAACATTTCCAAGTATGAGAAGACAGTTCCACAAAATTTCAGAATCCAGACATATTATGGATCCTTAGATAATACAAGGTACCAATGTACCAGTATTTACGGAAATGTCGATATTTACAGGTGGCTGTAAGGTATGTTACAAGTGTGGTACTATATACAGTTCAAGTTAATACATGATGTGGCATGGAGGGGCTAAAACTCGATGCCACTGTTCAGTTGTACAGAGAACGCAGGTCTGCCAACATTTGAGAGAGGAGTCTCAGCTTTCAGGACAATCCCAGTGCTTCCAACATTCCCATTCCACTTAGACCTACCAAGCTGAAATTTCGCAGCAGAAAAAAATGTAAATATATGAGCCAAAATAGACGATTTCGCAAGACTTTGCATAAGAGAAAGAGTATCGTGTCCAGCCACAAGTCATCTTAATCTGAATTTACATTTGTAACTCAATAATCAATTGAATTTTAAGATAAGATGAAAACTTTCACATGCCATGCAAAACTTCACATATTGCTAGATCTTAAGAAAACCCATAACTGACAATATGAAATTATGAATGTATAATTGGTAGTATAATAGTAATAAAAATAATTTCATACAATTGTAATCACATAAGGTTTAATGTTCAAATATGCACATACTAACAGTGTATTCTTTTCACCTTTTATGAAAGTTTCAAATAAATAAATAAATTAGTTCACATAAGTTCCAAAAATTTAAGATCAATTCAGAAAACAGTAAAAAGAAGTTAAATTCATGGATACAATAAATTCAGCTCCAACTGTTAAAATAAGTTTTATGCAAAGAGCACACACACTAAAAGTGAAAGCAAAACTCTTCATGAAAAAAGAGGGTCAAAACTGTCTGACCAAAAGCTCAAGGGCACTAGGGTTACATCAAAAATATGTACACAAGCTAGTATTTTATCCTTTATGGGAGAATGGAAACAATGCAAATTCTTTCATAATATTTTAATACAGAGGCAAATTATTATTTAAGATACTTCTTATAAAAATGTTCTAGCACTAGCATTCAAAAAAGCAATGATAGCTGAAGAGAAAGTTAGGGGAAAACTAAATGAAGCAATCATAGCCACATACATACTTCATGAAACATGAAAAGATCATAGGATAGTTGCAGAACCTACTACAAAATTACACTTATACCTCTCAATCTCTCAGTCACTTAACCAGTTTTATGCATTCACAAAAATATACTGGAAAATGCATTTGCACTCAGTACCATCACCAAAAGTGCAAGGATACAGATATTAAAAGGACCTCAAGCTGAATTTCAAAATTTGACCAAGGAAAAAGGGCATTAAAATGAAAGCTATGCAGCAAAAGGCAAGAATTAAATAGATAAATCAACAAAGGTCATTGTGCAACTTACAGATACAGATGCAAATGCTGACGAATATGTTGAGTACGAACACCCATAAATGAGATTCAACTCATCCTTGACTGAATGAACAAGTTCTGCCCGTACACCAGGATCACTTCCACCAAAGGTAGGACATAGACTAACAAATAAAAGTAGAGGTATTTTAGTAGATATAATGACAAATCCCATGATTTGGGCCAAAAGCTGTAGAAGTGAAAAAATACAACAGTGCCAATCTTCATGTCTAAAATCCAACATGACGCCATCAGATTATCGGAAAAGTGAAACATTTTGTCGGTTTAATCCCCACCCTAATCAGCACTACATTGACAAACCAAGCCTCGGTACATGAAGCTATAATCCTAAGATATAGGTAGTACAGCATGAAAATCATAATCAGATTTCACTTGAAATTAGACAGAACCTGAAAAGAATGAAAACACGAGGGAAAGTGTAAGGATACAAGGAAGTTCATACTTACTTAAATTGAATGGTTGGCCTCACCAAGAGACCGGAACGCTTCCAAGCCAAGTCTTGTGCAAAACCAAGTGTAAATGACCTATCCGGCAACTGTATCATTGGAGTAATTTGTGTTCCCCATTTATTCTGCAAACACCAATAAAATAAATAAGAAACCAGCTGAAGAAAACAGGACATTTAAAGAATAAATGGGAGAAAAAGCAAAATAGTGTTGAACAGGCCTCTAACCAACCTTGCAAGAGAAACTGAACCTCATTTCACCAGGGTATTGACCCTGAGCTTGAAGCAAACCCCCACAAATAGGAAGAAATGCACTAGTGGTTAGTCCCTCCCCTGCTACATAAGTAAGCTGCCCATTTGGAAACTGTAGATCCATGAATGACTGCAAGGCAAAGCACATAAAGGAAAATTTTAGAGAATATTTAAAATAAACAGCATTAAACACACTAACCATCCTTCATGTACACAATTCATCCAATAGCAGGGACTGTAACAAAAGACATCCTAATAACAAAATTTTCCGAGAAAACAAGATAAGCTTCATTACAACAAATGAATTAAGTAATAAACCATAGAGTAAAAGATCTTGATGGCGCTCCAGTAATAAACCATGGATCTAAGTCATCTTACAAGTACAAAATTAAGCACGGATTCTTATCACCAAATACCTTTAACCATATAGAGTATACAGTATACTGTTGGTTCATACACAATGTTTTGTGCAAACTACAAAAAAGTTATAGAGAAAACCATTTCGCTCAATTTTAGGCATTGGTTCATAGTTTCCAGGTCCCATCTCATGACATAAATAAAATGAGGGGAAATATATTACTTTTACAAAATAAATTACCAATTCAGGGACAAGTGATGATGCAAACTACTGTTAATCAGCAAAAGGTCATAAAGAGATGATGCAAACTTGTCGTTACATTCAGGGACAAGTGATTTGTTCAGTACAAAAAATCTACTACAACATCAATTTTCTTCACCAAGTTCTTTGAATGTGGTCATTGCTCAATTTAAAAAAGCAACTCTAACTAAAATGACAACTAGTGGTGTTATGTACACATTCTGTTGCACCATATCACTAAACTAACTAGAATACATTACTGCTTATAATAATATCTTAAAATTAAAGCAGGGAAGCAGAGAAAAGTTGGTTTTGCTGTCCTGACTGTTTTTTGCACGACATCTGGTTTGCAAGGAATACTGCATTCTGGTTGAAGGCTGTTTACTCTCCTGACTGGACTGTGGAGAGGGTTAAAGCTGAAGTTTGCTGGAGAATTCAACATTTAATTGATAAGAGATGGACTGCAGCTAATTGCAAATGGTTTTTATAGCCTAAAAAAGTCTGTATAATTTGTATAGTTTGTAGTTTTGGGGTTTGGTTGTTTTTGTTAAGCTTGTCTTCTTGGGAGAGGATCTGTTTTGGATTTGTTTTGTCCTAATTTTGTTGGTTGTTGTTAGGGAGATTCCCTAGGAGAATTCCCGTTTTTTATGTACATACTCCTTTGTTTAATATATTACTTACCAAAAAAAAAAAAAAAAAAAAAAAGTAACATTGAGAATTCCCGTTTTTTATGCTAATTGAGCTGCAATTTTCTAAAACACTTGTGTACAAAAATGAATAACTAAGTAACACAGAGCCTGTGAATCCTGTCAAGCTAGCAAGGGCAATCACCAAAAAAAATCACAATACAAAAACTACTGCATTCCATTATTTTTCATACAATACTCAGTCCTCTTTTCCTTACTCCTGACATAAAAAGAAACCTCTTCTTTAACCATGTGCTGTCTTACAGGAGAAATATAAGAGATGACAGATGCTTTAAAGTAAAATAGCAACTTAACAAGGTAGGGTTAACTACGTCTTGGAGGAATTAAAACCCTTCAAAATACAACAAATGTAACATCTCATATGAAATGCCTTCAAATTTATGCCAGAAGAGTTGAACTTACACAAGCCAAAGGATTGAGACAGATCATTGACATCAAAAGCCACCTTCTGTGCTTAGTCCATACTGCTGGACATAGGGAGTGCAAACCATTCTAAAAACAAATGCAACATATAGGCAATTAAAATCCATCTGGAAAAGTAAAAGAAACTTGTTACGGAGAAAACCTATAATCATACATATCTAGGCATATTGATGGTAGAAGGGTCAATCTAACACCTTTTCTTTCTAATACAAGGTTAAGGCTGCAAATGAATGAGCAACCCCGCACCCCCACCCCCCTTCTTTTTTCAAGCCAAAGGCAACTTGCACCTGTAGTCTATTAATAGTGTAACAAATCCATAGTTGATTAGAATTAATTAAGTTGAACCATAATTTCAAAAGCTCAAAAAAGATCTCAAGTCAAGGCTTTATGAGTAGGTTAGATAGAGATGCATCAAAAGTTTTGCAAGAATGCTTATAAATCATTTAAGAATATATTTCATCCACTTTTAATTAATTAAACATTCTGAATCAAAGTTAGAAATAGAGATGATGAAGAAATGGATCAAAATCAGGTTAAATGGCTTGTTTTGGAGCATTGAGGCATATTGACAAACCTCATGAAGCAGAAAGATCAATATCATTATGCAACATACAAGATTGCTTTTTAAAGTGAGGAAAGAAAACCCAATTGTGATTTATAGATTATTATGACAGGGTAGTTTCATAGCAATAATGTATTTAGATTCACCTTATCAACTATGTTTTATAAGCAAGATACAGACAAAGAGCAGAACGCACCTTCCTATCATAACCATACCAAAGCAAGTGCTGCTTGGATAGATGAACTGGCAAAAGAAGTGTTGTATCACGAATAAAGAGAAGAGGTCCAAGCTGGACCAGAAACAAAGACGAATTATGAGTTCCTGATGTAGAGCTACCACTTGATGCCTCAAGTCTCCATAGATCACCACGCGCAACAACAGAGCTTTGAATGTCGCGAGTTCTACTGTCATAAGCAGATGTAACATTTACAGTCCCCTAAATACACAAATAATAAGATGTTTCAGAGACAAGGTGAAGAACCAAGACAGAGCAGCATACATACATTTTTACGTATCATGTGTGCTTATAGAAGAATCGAGAATAAAATGAGATTATGTTTTATATGAAAACTTGTATGAACTTATCATCACTGTAGCATAACTTATGTGTGAGTGTGTCAAAACTTCTATTTATAGTGCAAAACTTATATTTATTGCAGCAAAATTTTTTTTGTCAGAATTTATTTTCTTTGAACTTATTTGGTCTGATATTATCGAACTTATCTTAATTGAATAAAAATTATTCTTTCTAAAATAAATAAAATAATTTGACACACTCACACATAGACAATATATCATAGACAGTAAGACAGTGGTTTATAACATGACATTGCAAACAGTGTAACTTCAAGTATTATATCAATGTAAAAAGAAACCCAAAATGAATTTCCTTCCAAATTATCAAATCAAAACTATAAGTAAACATAGACAATATATCATAGACAGTGGTTTATACCTGAGATTTACCGAAAAGACCAGCAATTTTAAGGTTAAACCCCGAAAGCTCTTCATCAGCAACTCCATCGATGCCGGCTTCGGATTTCTCAGAAAACCTTAAATCCCCCCATTGTTCTGCCAATGAACCCAATTCCTCCCTAACCAATATACTCATATCACTCCTCTCCCCGCCATTATCAGCATGATGAAGCTTCACCATACCCTTATCACTATCATTATGCATAAACGGCACCGGAATCGACCGAAAAAACTGCTGAACCAACCCATTTACACAAGCCCCAAAATCAGCCCCAGCTTGACCTATCCTATTCCCAATATCAAAAATCCCAGTAATCCCAGAATTATCAATTGCAAGCCCAAAATCCCTGGGCACAAAATTCTGGGTAGGAAACTCGAATTCGACATCGAAAAGCTTAGTACTCGGAGGATTAGGCCACGCAAATGAAGGCGGCGCAATATGAGATTGAATCAACCCAGTAAAACCTTGTGCTAGCTTATCAGCCAAGTCTTGGCCGTGTCGCTGCACCTCTTCCCAAGCTTCAAACGATCTCTCAACCGACATTCGCCGCCGAATTCAATCCTCTTCTTCCTCTCTCCACCCCAGAAAAATTAATCACACCCAACAAAATATTATGGATTGAACATTCAAAACGATGAAGACTCGAAGTGAAATTTGATGATCTGAGGTGAAATGGGGATGTTAGGGTTTATATTAGGAGGAATTTGGGGGAAAATATCTTCTTCCTCTCTCCACCCCAGAAAAATTGATTATACCCAACAGAATATTATGAGTTGAACATTCAAAAGGATGAAGAATCGAAGTGAAATTGGATGATCTGAGGTGAAATGGGGAAGTTAGGGTTTATATTGGGAGGAATTTGGGGGAAATTGGGGAAAAGGGGGAAGAAGAAGAAGATAAGAGTGAGAAAGGAGTGATGGGCGGAGGACGAAAAAGTCGGCGAGAGAGAAGGGGAGGAGAGAGCGGTTAAAGCGGTGTTGACACGTTTTTAGGAAGAAATTATTTTTTGTGGATTTGAGAAACTAATTTTGGAAAATATAAATAAAAAATCTTTATTTGTGTTTGTGTTTGTGTTTAAGGTTATGGAACATGATTGGAATTTTGCTTTTTTTTGAGATGGAATTTTTTTTTTTTTTTTTTTTTGACAAATTTGAGATGGAAATTAAAGGATAATGATGGGATGTAAAAAAAATAAAATAAAATAAAAAAATAAAAATAAAAAATAAATTAAAAAAAAAACATGTGGAATTGATTCAAATTTAGATAGGTTGTTGGCTTCAAAAAAAAAAGATAGGTTGTGAACTTGTGAGGCGTTTGTAGGTGAATTGATGTGTTTTTGTATTGATAGTGTCTTTTTAAGATTAAGTTTAATTGGATATATTGGATAAGTAAGGGATTGATGTGTTGTATTTAAATTTAGATATGTTGTGAGGTGTTTTTAGGCGAATTGATGTGGTTTTGTATGGTTTTTGTATTTTAAGGATCAAGCTAATCTATAGTACTTTGACTACTTTCTCCGTTAAATGTTAACTACGTAAAATCCCGTGCAATGCACGGATGTTGAATAATTATAATAAAAATATAATTATAAAAAAATAATTGAATTGATTAACCCAATATTAAAACGCATTAAATACATATTAAATCAATAAAAATATACCTGTTACGGAGAAGAAAAAATCTTTAAATATGCAATGGTAATAATGTGCAAGTTGATATTTTAAGAGATTTACTAGTATCTCCAATGGTAAGCTATAAAGGCTTGTAGCTTGCTTTGTCATGTTAATTTTTGAGGCTACAACCTATTTAAGCTACAAAGTACTCCAATGGCAAGCTACAAGAAGTTGTTGCTTGATTTGCCACATCATTATTGCAAGCTACAAAGTACTCCAATGGTTGGCTATATAAATTTGTAGCTTGCATGTAATATTTTATTTACTACACTACATGAGCTGAAAATTTCATTGCTATTTTGTAGATATGAAAGTATTTGTAGATTATGTTTTTATGAAACAATATACTGGTTGTATTCTTAAGTTTAAAAAACTTATTTATAGATGTATTAGCTAATAATTCAAAGTTAAATATGTAAAATTTTGGCAAAATCTTTTATTGACAAAGTCTAATTTGTTATCATATATAACGTAATCAAAAATTTTAAATGTTAAAATACCTATAATCTTGTACAATCTAGGTACAAGTGAATCTTACGAATGAATGTTTGTAAATTTTTTAAGAAAAAGAATAAAAAAAGTATACATATAACCTATAAGCTAGGAAGTACATTAGTCAACATCAGCTGGAGTATGTCAGTTAAAACTTCTGGTAAAGATGAAAATTTGATTTTAAAATGTAATTTTTTTTTTAGAAAAAGAAAGATAAGAAAAAAAAAAGAAAAAAAAAAGAAAAGAAAAGGTTGTTGCATTATTTTTTGAGCAATTGTAGATCACGTAGAGCATCTCCATTAACCGTGCATACCACTCTCCAATTTTGTAAAATAATATATAAATCTTGAAAATTTCCAAGCAGTGTTGCTCTTCCAAACAGGTATGTCAACTTTGTTCCAATGGTCAAGCTACAGTTTTGATTTTTTTAAAATTTGCAAGCAAGTCCCTTTTATAAACCATTGGAGATGCTATTAGATTTTATATAAAATAAAAGTCAAAATCTAAATGTAACCTTATTTTTATATAGCAATGATTTTATTTTTTAAGAAAATAATTTTGGCGGGAATTTTTTTTGATAATACATTGCCAAGTGTCCCTTAAAATTCGCTTTTAGTAGTATGTAATGATAGCAACAAAAGGGTATATTTGTAAGATATAAAATATTTCTTTGTTGCAATTAACATTTAACGGAGGAAGTAATATATAAAGAGAAAGGGCATTTTGGGTGATAAATTTGTCTTTTCCCAAAATGTTCTTCTCAATTTAAAAAATTACGTATTAACTAATTAATTTTTTTCTAGAGAAAAAAAATCATAACTGCTCCCAAAAAAAAAAGGGTTCGTTTGGCATCACTGTGGTTTTCTGTTTTTTTTTTTTGGTTTTTAATATGATATATATCATATAATAAATCAAAAATTATTTAATAAATTTATTAAAATCAGGATAATTTTGAAAACTAACAACAGAAAAGTGGAAACACCTTTTTCTTGTTTCCTGTTTTTGGTTCTTAGTTTTTTAAAAAATATGAAACTGAAAACAAAAAACGATGCCAAACAAGCCCTAAATTATCTATTCTTTCAAATAATAAAACGAAACAAAAACTAATAACTACCCACAAATCAAAATTATTATCACTAAAATAAACACACCAAAATTATCAACTTTTCATCAATCAATCAATCTATCTATCTATAAATCATCATCACTTTTAAAAATTGTACACATGTCATGATGTTGTTAGAATTTTTCCCGCCTAAATTAATTGCCGACATCATATTTTTTTTTTTACCTTAAATTATTACAAGGAAATTTTGCCAACAACTACCACTTAACTGACCAGTTTTGAGAACAACTACCATTTAAAATTTTCTTTTAAAAAAACTACCACAAAGTCACAAAAACTATGAGTAGCACTACCACGTTTTATTTTCCGGCAAGAATTTCCGGTTGAAAAAGCCTAGTTTATAAAATTTCAATCAATTGTGGTATGGAAAACAAGAGATTTCGATGGTAAACACAATCATAGGTCAACTATCTTTAATTTTGCATTATAGTTTATTTAATTTCTCAATTAAATCTTAAATTTAGGGTTTATGGTCAAAAAATTGAATTAGGGCTTTACGAAATTGGGGGATTTGGGGCAATTGAAGTGTATAAACCAATTACGGGTTAATGTAGTGCAATATTGTCATATAATTTGGGTGTTTTGAGGGAAATTTTATAATATATGCCCCAAAAACGGAGATTCTTGCCGAAAACAGTAAATGTGGTAGTGCTACTCAAATTTTTTGTGTTTTTGTGGTAGTTTTTTTAAAAGAAAATTTTAAATGGTAGTTGTTCTCAAAAGTGGTTTTTTAAATGGTAGTTGTTCGCAAAATTTCCTTATTACAATATTATTTTTTGAATACAATTATTATTATTATTATATTATAGTATAGTATTATACTCCATATTTTATATTATGAATTCATGATTGACTATCTGGCTTCAAAATATAATTACTCTCGGTTAAAGAGTATTCTTTTATGCATAATTTGCTTAAGTTTTTACTCTTTTTCAAAATAATTAAGATCTAAATATCATTGCAAATGACAATTAATGGTTATGTTTCTATAATTTATCTCATATGAGGGACATATATAAAATATATACTACTTATTTCAATGAATTTTTTTACTCCGTGCATCACAAGAGGCTTATTTAGTTAAAAAAATAACTACCCACAAACCACATTTACCTTATAGATGAATTTTTATTCCTTTTTTTTATTTAATAAATTTTAAGGTTTTAAGGTTGAATCTTTTTATATATAAAACTCAACGATCAATAATCAATAATATTTTTTAAGGTTAATTTAGGTACAAGAAGTGGCGTAGATGTGTTATTGACTATTTCTTTTTTTTCGTTCTTCAATTTAAAGTTTATGTAAGTAATGATTTTTGAAAAATAAACCTACAATAACAATATTATGAGTAAAATAATAAATTTCCTATATTGTACATGTGTCTCGTGGCTTGTTTGGATAATGGATAAGCACGAAACAGATGAGTTGTACTTGGGCTATTTGTTTTTAAAATGCGTTATTTTAGGTAAGTTTAAAAGGAGTTTTTTAAACCTATAAATTCAAATTTGGTGGGAAAATTGAATTGAAAAAAGTAATGTTGTCAAACATACTTCTAAAAGTACTTTAGGCTTGATCGCAAGTGATAACATCCATAACTAGTAATTGCATTTTTGCAACCACTATCAAGCTTATTTGATGTAATTGGTTAAATATTTTTCTTGTAATTTGTAACCTTGATGTCATTAATCTCTGACCTTTTTCCGTCACTCTCAAGTGTTTAGCCCAAAGGGTGAATGGGGTGGAATAGCAAACAAAAAAAAAAAAAAAAAAAAAAAAAAAAAAAAAAACAGACCAAAATATATGTGCGGGTTTGGTTAGGATCGTTCTCTTTACCTTAGAAAATGAAATACAATTTTGTAATCACTTAGGCCCTGTTTACTTCACCTTATAAAAATAATATTCAGTGAAAATAATCTTAGTTCAGTAAAAATAAGTTTAATTCAGCAAAAATATTTTCAGTTCAATAAAAATAATTTCAGTTCAATTAAATCAGTATAGTTAAAGAAAAAATATAATAGAAAAACAATAAAATTATTTCAGTTCGGCAAAAATAATTTCATTCAGTAAAATTTGTAGGGCTTTATTAGGTACTAAACCCAAGATCACATGCGTAACACACAAGACACATAATTATACCTTTGAAGCGTGAATTCCACGAAGCTATTTGATAGGCAAATCAGGGAGAGAATAGAGCCTCAAGTGTTGCCCCTTTACTTAGTCCACAGGATTCGAACGAGCCGTCCACCAATACTAGATTGGTCGAGTGAAGGAGGAAAACCACGATCACCACCTGAACGGACAACCGACCACCGCACGAACCACCGCCACCACGAGACACCACCGGCGCCGAGGTAGAGAGTGAGCCCTGAGAGAGAGAGAGAGAAATTTGAAGGGCTTGGTTTCTTGTTTGCTAACTCGAGCTTGATCAAAACTGATCACTTGAATTGTTATTCAAAACCTAGGCAACTAGTCTACTTATAATCACATTATAACTAGACTAGGGTTAGGAAGCCCAAAACACTCCAACCTTCTCTATATGGTCGACCATACTAGGGGATGAGGCCCATCATGGGCCTCGTCCTCTCGTGCTCGATCTAGGCCCTTTGTATGACCTTATAGGATCTGTCCATTTGGGCTTTGACCCATTTTACTAGCCCTAAGATTGTTACTACCTCTAGCTATGATATAATGACAACCCAAATGTACGAACTTAATTATCTTCATAATTTGATCTATTTATATATCTAGTATTGCACATGATAAAGACATAATTCCTTCAAAATTAACTTCAGTTGAGTAAAAATTATTTAAGTTTAGTAAAAATAAGGTGAAGTGAACGGTTTTTTTTTTTTTTTTTTTTTTTTTTTTTTTTTTTTTTTTTTTTTTTTTTTTTTTTTTGCATTTACACTCATTATTACAGTACATAGTATCATTAGATGATCTAAATGGTGAATCTTTTTTTTTTTTGACAAGCGAAATGGTGAATCAAACACCCCCTTAATAGTAAATATATACATTATTCTAATGATATAAATTATTATGTTAATGGTATTAATAAGGCAGTAACCTTTCAATGGTATTAAATAGTGTTTAGTGGTAAAGAATATTGTTATAATTCTTTAGATTATTAATAAGTCTTGTATAAGGCAGGCTTACGTTAATTTTATTGTAAGACACTCAATTTAAAGGTAATTTTAGCAATTTTATGGTAACTATAATACCCTATATGTTTTGAAAGTATTTTCTAATTAATTAATTAATTATCAATCAATTTCTTAAAATGGTATTTTGGTAGTTTTTAAAAATACAAACCACACGCCACCAACGAAGGGGAAGGGGGGACGGCTGCTACTGTCGTCGGCGTGTGCTGGCGGTAGAAGGTTGTGATGGTGGCAACCGGCCACCAAAGTGTGGTGGTGTGTGTATGAAGGTGAGTGAGGGGGAGAGGAAAATAAGATTGAGAAAATAAGAGGATAGAGATCAGAGAGTTTACCTTTTGTGTATTTTCACTTAGGGGCAAAAATGGGACTAACCTGTTGACTTTCCCTATTTGCCCTTAATGAATCCATTTCCCACTCAAAATAGTTTGTAGACTTTATTTAAATTCCATTGACTTAAAATTCCTTTATGATTTAAATACTTGTCCCAGTGTTTAAATAAAAATAAAATGTTTCCCAGAATAAATAGATGTCAGGCCTTATATTTAATTAATTGAAACCTTAAAAAAAATTTTATGTTCTCTTTCTTCAAACCTAGCCACCATAGTAAGCCCAAATTCTTCATTAATTTAATGTTTTTAGCAACTAAAGATCACCAACAGTATCGTAATTATAGTTAGTCCCTTCTAGGGATGGCAATTTAATCTGGGTTCGATTCGAGCCCGATTCCATCCAAAGGAAAAAGTTCGATTCGAATTCGAAATAGAAAAAATCCGAATTCGAATCCGATAAAAAGTCCGAGTCCTAATAGGATTCAGATCGGATTCGGACCTTGTGAAGAGTCCAATCCATGAAGAGTCTGATCCGAGTCCAGTTATTTTATGTATATGGGTTGTAGAAAATGCTAACTATAAAAGCCCAAATGAAAACCCTAAAACTCTAACAGTCGCCTATTCCTCTATTTCCTCCTTATTTTTCATTTCCTCTCTCTGACTCTTACCCATCTCTTTCTCTCTCCTTAATTTTCATTGAAAACATACCCTCATTACTCAATACTCATGATAACATCCCTCATTACTCATGGCTAAACTACATCAAGGTCATCAACGTATACAATTAGCATCAATTTATGAAGTTTTCGCCATGCCGAAGATAACACTCAAATATCAACGCTTGCACATCTTCTTAATTCTTGATCTAGATTTTTATGTAAATAGTTTGTACTCAAATTTCAGATCTGAATTTTGAAGGTTTGATTATATATGTCATATATTTATTAGTAAATTTAACAAATTCGATTATAGATAATTTCAGCCAATGTCTTTTTTACTTTTATGGCTTGATGTTTCTTCATGTTTAATTAAGCACCATTTTCTTGTGTTAACATTCAAAGATATTGAAAAAAAATATATCAGAGTGCCTTGAAATTTCCCGGATTCGAATTCGGATTCGGAGTTCCAAGACTCCTATTGGAGTGGATTCGGATGCAGATGATCCGAATTCGGAGGTGGACTCAGAGGTAAATATAGGATCCGTTTGTTAATCGGATCGGATTCGGACATTGTAGGGTCCGACCCGAATCCGATCCGTTGCCATCCCTAGTTCCTTCATACAGGGTTTAGTCGGTCCCTTCATGTAGGGTTTAATATTGTTTGTTTGTCTGTTTTAATGTTTTTAGTGTGTGCAAGGATACAAATTTAGAAGATTCATCTTGCAAATTTGTGGAATTGCGGGAACCGAACCCTAGCTTGCTGTCTGAACCTGGGCTTA
The DNA here is from genome assembly GCF_948465745.1 of Chenopodium album. Lineage (NCBI taxonomy): Eukaryota > Viridiplantae > Streptophyta > Magnoliopsida > Caryophyllales > Amaranthaceae > Chenopodium > Chenopodium album. Next base: position 31,891,273 of record NC_137855.1, read on the forward strand.
CTGGTATAGGGGTGCCTTGCAAATAAATTTATAGGTCTTGATGACCAATCAGGCTTTATCACTTTTGCGACTATACATTAATGGAGCTCCGTCAAGAATGATGCAAAGACATCTACAATTATCCAAGAGCAGGTCAGAAGCAACGTCATTAGTTAGGAGTGTTTAATTCTTGTATTGAGAATTTAGATCTCTTAAGGGATGCGAATGACTATTATTATTGAATGAAATCACCCCTCCTTATTCCATTAAAAAAAACATATCTATACTATCTAATATATATATATATATAAAGGGGAGTTTTTCCCCGAGTTTTTAGAGAGCCACGTAGGATCTAATTTTCTCAACGCGCCATGTAGGATTATAAATCTTAGTATTAGCCAATTAAATAAGAGATTATTAATTTCTTTTAGAATTAAATAATTCAAATGCCACGCGTAAGCAAAATTGGCGAATGAGATTTTTAAGTTTAAATTAATTAAATATTAAATATTATCTTTTAATATTAGGAATTTTATCTAAATATATAACAAAGTTTAGCTCATAAATACAAAAAAATAAAAAATAAAAAATAAATCAAACAAACCGTGCGTCGCACGGGCTTCATCTAGGCTTCATCTAGTCTAGTCTAGTATATATATATATATATATATTTATATTAAAAGGCGTTCCTTTTAAAGGAACGGTGCCACGTGGCACTGTTCAAAGTATGTGTGCCTATGTCACAATGCCACGTCATCATCTAAAGTATATGCGCCATGAAAGCTAGCCACTTCATTTAAAAAATAAAATATGCTTTCAAGCAGATTCGAACCCATAACCTCCAATACATATAGGTAATACTTTTACCATCTCAACCAACTATTATTAATGTTTCAAGTTTCACATAATATTATAATATTCCTTTCATTTATTAAGTAAATTAGAGGTAATATAATTCATATATTTTTCACAAGATTAAAATAAAAATACATATGATGTAAAAAAAAAAAAAAAAAGGTGACATCCAAGGCAACGCTCGAACTACTACAAACACTAACTATATATAAATAGTTGAACATAATTGTTAAATTAAAGCAAGAAGTACACAAACTAGCAACCCGGGGCATCGCCCGGGGTACACACTAGTTTAAATAGATTAATTGATGAGTTTTTAATTTCAATTTAACCTTCAAATATTTAAATAGAAATGAATAATTGTAATCTAATTATTAATAAATTGAGATGAATCTAATAAGATCATATTCAATTTAATTGACAATCAAAGTAGCTTATGTGAATAAGGAAAAAAAATATCATAAAATAAAAAAGAATTGAGCAAATAACATTAAAGGTTTAACAAAAAAAAAAATATATATTATTAATTGAGTGGTTACATCATGCATATGCATACCCACGTGCCATATAATAAAATTTGTTGCTAAGAGTGCTTTATCCTAAGATCAAAAACCCCTAACGTTGTGCTTCTTATCACTGTGGCAAATATAAGGCATAATGGAATATGTAACAAGATAAATGATTATTGTCTATTAGGTGATGATAATGAGCATATTGAGGTAAAACTAACTAATAATTTTAGCTGAGTGAATAGTAACAAAAAGGGCTCAAAATCAATGGTTGGATAATGACTTTTTGGATAACACTACATTAATATGTGGTATAGTAAAAAGAAGAACTCAAAATCCAACGGTTGGATTATGGGTTTTTAGAGACTAAAATAGTAATATGTGTCATATTATAGGGAAGGATGTATTAAGGTTAATCCTCACCATCGAAATCAACAGTTGAATTTTAAGTTTCTAGAGACTAAACATATTGAGGTAAAATTAACTAATAATTTTAACCAAGTGACCATTATGATGAGTTGATGTGGGTATTTGATGTATGGTCAAGTGATTTAAAGAGAAATAATTAGCTAATATGATGCTTCAATTTTCCAGGAAATACATCAATAGTAATGTTTGTCTTATTTTGTTAATAATATAAGCTTAATAGTGATACATATTATTTATGCTCTTAAAATCATTATTCGTTTTCAATTATTGTTTGCTCTTAAAACCATCAAAACAAAGGCCTAGCCTATTCAAGGTAATTTTTCTAGATGTAAGTTTGAGTTATTTCATTACATTTGGTTGATGAACAAGAAAAAGTGATAAAAGGAGTTGAAAAGAGGTTGAATCTTATCTTCAAAATATTTTTTTTATTATAGATTTTTTTTTTTTTTTTTTTGTGGTGTAGATTAGCTAAGATACAATGTTATGGGTATATATATACGAGTATAAAGTTTTGGTTAGAAGAAGATTTAGTTCCATGTGTTGCCACTTGGAGCAAAATCATATGTAATATTGTCATTTTTTTTGTTCTTTTGTGTTCTTATAAGCCACTCCATTCCAAATTTATTTAAAACTAGGTTAAAATTTGCACAGTTGTTAAATGTTTTTGACAATAATATTACAAAATACAAAGTATATCAAATATATTTAAAAATATTTCATTTGGCCATTTGGGTATATAGGGAATATGATTGTCAAGCTGGAAAGAAAATACATAAGGTATAAATAGTTTACTTAAAGATTTTGCAAAAAAAAATAAATAAATAAAATAAAGAAGCAAAAAAGGCGGGAAATTTTTTCACAAGATAATGACAAGTGTCATGGAATGATTTGCTTTTAGTATAGGTTAATAGATAGATAGATTGACTTCGACGAGTCAATGTACAACAACTCAGCGGCGGAATGAGTCATGAACAATCAGATCCCTCATCTAGGCTACCTCATTTAATCTGGTATTACCAAAGTCCTCATTATAGAAGCTACAGTTCTCCACAAAAAAATTCACAAAGCACTCCAATAAGGTATATTTACAATATTCAAATTGAGGGCAACAACCTTTTAGTTATCAACTCTATCCAAGGTATCTTATCCATTCTATGACAAATTGAGCACATGATCTTTAGTATTAGAGCACTTCTTTCCCAATTTCACGCATCTATCGAGAGGCGAACAAAGCTGCAATAACAAATGTGTTTTTTTTTTTGAACAAAATCAATTCATTAATAAAAAGCAATCTGACATATACAAATGAAATCTAAATTAACAAATACATAAAATATATATAATCAAATAAAGGTTTCTTTCATCAAAGCTACAATCGTTGATAAGATCTTGCACTGTGGTACATCCCTCGCACACATTGCTGAACAATGCAGCCTTTTTGAAGAGACGGTCTAACGATTTTTTGTAGCCATAAGGATAGTTATTATATGATTTGCTTGAACGCATTTGAGAATTCGACAACCATTGCAATCCCAAACAAATGTTTACTAACGAACTGATAATAGGGCAAAGGTTGATTACTTTTTTTATAAGCCCTGACAAACAAATAAACCCTAACGATAAACAAACAACTAATAAAAACTAAAGACTTCATCATAGGGAGATGGACGAATATCTACACTACTCGTGTAGATTTATTGAAAACTAAAAAGCAACACTATAGAAAAACAAGATTAAAGGAGAGAAAATAGTCTAGTTTTTTTTTTTGAAAAATTAGACTATTTCTAATCTGGCCTAAACGGCCAAAATATCTATAATCTATTTATAATATTATTAAAACTCAAGGGATTAATATGTTGACGACATGTGTCATTCTTATGTCATCATGAAATTTACAACCTAAATTGGCTAAATTAACCCTAGAAGAGAGGAGGAAAGGAGAGGCAAATGTGGGTTATTTAGTTGGCAATAATATGGATATTATTCATTATAGGAAATTTTGTCAAGAATTACCAATTAAAGTGCGTGTTTTGAAAACAACTACCTATTAAAAATTTCTTTTAAAAGAACTACCATAAAATTGTAAAAAGTTTAAGTAGCATTACCACTCTAATAATTCTATCTAGAATATTCGGCATGTAGGTTCCACTTTTTACCTTTACCTCATAAAATCACCATCTAAATTGACTAAATTAGTCTTAGTAAAGATAAAAAGTGACAACCAAATGTCAAAAAATTTAGCCAACATTGTTAGAGTGGTAGTGCTACATAAACTTTTTACAACTTTGTGGCAGTGGCGGATCTAGGATTTTTAACTAGGGGTAGCATTGAGCCATTGAATAATAAGAGAAAAAAACGCGTACGGTATATTGTCGTTAATTAGCCTTTAAATTTTAAACATTTATGTTGGTAGTTAAATTTCATTTCGCAAATATGGAAAAATTTATATTTTATATCAATATAATACAATGATCAAATTAAAAGTATTCTATATGTTCAATAGATTACCTTTCTGTGTATTTCGTATCCATCATTCACAAGTTTAAAAGCTACTTTATATATGATAATTTATACTAGTATATACAATAACTTTTCTTAATTGTTTTACTCATTTAAAACTAAATTATAAGTAAATTACTTAATTACCATATATGTGCATCCCTACCTTATAAAAAGTAGAAAATAACTCTTAGGAATAATGTGCTGCCAATTATACCCTCAAAAATGTGTACCAAATTGTGTGCAAAATGTGTATTTACTTTTTTACCCTCATTAATATGGTTACTTTCTTTATTTATATATCATCAATTAATTCAGTTTTTTTTTTAAATAAAAAAATTCTAATGTTTTACACTTCATATGATATTATTATTATTTAAAAAGCAAAAAAAAAAATGTATATACAAAGGGATGGTTTATAACCAAGATACCGTTTATTTTTACTCTTTTGTAATTGCTCTTCTTATTTACTATCTTTTTGTCCTTTAATTACATCTATCGTTAAGGTTTATTAGCTTTTGAAATGTACATATAAAAAACGTTATAGAATTTGAATGAGATTCATATTAAATAGTACGTGATATTTGAGCAGACGTATGTTATCAAGAGGTATAAAGAACTTAAAAATCCTAAAATCAAGGGAAATCAATTGATGGTAGAAAAAAAAAATAGCTGGTATTAATTATTGAGAGAATTTAAGAGGAAAAAATATACATTATTGAGTTTTTAGCTGCAGCATTTTACATATTATTACTCCATAGTCCATGCATATGACCACAGGTCCACAGCTCACAAAAAAAATCATTTGAAGAAAAACACGCTAAATATATTACACTAAGTATTATTGAAACACGCACATCAATTAAGAGTTCTAAACTAACAATCGGCGCTTAAAATATGAAGGGATTCAAATCAATTAAATATTATGTAATAATAATATTGAAATAACACTATCAAACTGTTTAGGGTTTTAAAAAATAATTGTCTTAAAAGATTTTGGTGGCTTTCTTATACTATTCTACAAATTCACCACATAGACACATAAACCAGATAGTGTACGTATTAAAATTACCAGGTCTACCACCCAAAGCAACGGTATAAATACATGCCAATGCAAATTCTCCGCAAGAGCTAGCCCCTCCGCGCGCATCGCGCGCATAGGATACCCTAGTTGAAATAAAAGAGCAACAAAATGTGAAGAATTTCATCAAATGAAGTAAAAAAAAAAATGTATGATTGCTATCATCTACATATATATGTATGGTGATTAAAAAATTATTAAAGTTTGAGTATATTTATTTATAAATTTAAAATCATAAATTTTATTACTTGATAATTTCATAAATTAAATGAAAGATTTCAAAAAAAAAAAAAATGGTTGTATGCATAACTAATTATGCTTACTATGCTTACATAAAGTAGAAGTAGAAGTTCATAAGCAAAAGTTTGTAAAAAGAGAAAAAAAAAAAACAAGACAACCTAAGAGACCGGTTGTTAGACACAACTGGTCTCTTTTACTATAAAATTGAAAGCAAAAGAAATTGGTGGTATGGGCCCTACGGGGTACAGTGAATATGCTATGGGCCTATTGGCTGATCAAAGAGACCGCCTTTGCATAATAACAGGTCTCTTTATCAACACTATATTTTTTTTTTCTCTTTTCCAGGGGTAGCATGTGCTACCCCTTGTTACTTCCTAGGTCCGCCAGTGCTTTGTGGTAGTTCTTTAAAAAAAAAAAAATTGATAGGTAGTTGTTTTCAAAACACATGCTTTAATTGGTAGTTGTTGAATTTTTTTTTATAATAATCCCCATTCTTTCATTAGGTGCATTAAGAATTTCCTTTCGTGATGAGTTTTTTTTTGGGTGTGCTAAACGCAACCTAAGTTTACTTAACGTAACCCCTTTTTTCCTTATTTTTTCCATTCTAAAAAATGAATCATTATTTGACATGGAACGATGGATTTAAACTTTTTCGCTTTTATTTTGTTTTTTAGCTCATTTCTGTACAAGTTGTGTGAAATAAAAAGATATTCTCGGACATATTGAATAAATGCTATTAAACTTTTCCAAGTATATTGAACAAAACAGTTTATTATATTTCCCTCATATTTGAAAAAAAAGCGTATACTATCTTTCCTCATAAATTGAACAAACTAGTCTAATATGTTCGTAAATATTGAACAAAATACAATTAACAGATAATAATCGACATCGATAAAGCCATACGAGTACTTAGATAATAAGCGCATACAATTAACGGATAATAATCGATAAAACCAAATGAGTACTTAGATTTCCATTATATCAGATAATCATTGGCATTGAACAACTCATCTAATAACAAAGGTGTAAGAAACTAAAGTTGTTGATGAGTTTCTAATCAGCAAATTAGTACAGTATAAAAGCTAATATAGGACATAGATTATGATATTAGACATTTTGGACAATTCATATGAAATAATTGGTCTATTTCATTGCACTTGTAAGCAATTCCAACAACTAATTAAGACCAGTTATCAAAAAAGAATGTAACCATTTCGGGCCATCCATCCAAAGCAATCACCTCATTTCGTTCAACTCATTCAATGTAATTGTAACCACTTTTTACCAGCCTTCCAAAACAGTCTCTGGCCCCCAGTTTCTTTCAATCCGAAATCAAATTCGCCAAATTTTTTTTTTGACAAATAGAACTAAGAAATAAACAAACACAGAAAAAGAAACAAACTAAAAAGACCAGAAAAGAAAATGTCGACATCGTGCCTGAATAGCCAGCCAATGAGCAGGAGTAACCCAGGACCGAGGACCTTCCGAAAATGGCACGCATGGAAACCATCTAGAACCTGCCTAATGTCATGAAGTAACCAGCAGCACTCGACATTATCAGATCTGGAACCACCCAGTAGGTAAACAAAGAAGAACAATTAGTGTAAACGGAGACACGCAGCAAGCCTCTAGTCAAAGCCGCGAGGAGGGCCCAGAAACAAGCTTGCAATTCTGCCTGGAGGGCTGAGGATGTTCGACAAGCACGGGAACCCCCACCTAAAACCACATCTGAACCCAAGTCCCGAAGGATCCAACCTGCACTGTTATCTTGTTTATCCCAAGCACCATAAAAAATCAAGCAAGTGTCCAACGATGAGTGAGCACACCCTTTAAGCCAGGAGAAATCACCCAAGGAAGAGAATGTTGTTGATACGAATGCCAAGAGGAAAAGGAAATGGCCTGTTTGCTACGCTGGTACCAATCCTCAGTTAAAATGGAAATGGTGGTTGGAGAATAGACTGCATTGCGAAAGACCAGATTGTTGCGAGTTAACCAAACTGCCCAAATAGACGAGAAGAAGAAAAGGAGAGCATCATGATTCCCTTTACCAACCAAATCAGAAACCATTCTCGTGAACCACTGTTCAAAAGGAGGAGAAGCAGGACGAAGATGATCAAAGCTCGGAGGGGCATCCAAAACAAACGGAGCAGTAAAGAAGCAATCACGAAATAAGTGTGATGGAGTTTCCGGCTGAGAGGGAACGGGAACACCTCTATTAGCTAGAGAATCAAACAAAGGAAGAGCACCATGAATTAACTTCCAAATAAAGAGCTTGAACTTCGGGAGAATCGGCAACCCCCAGAAGCGCTTCCACCACGTTGCAGATGCCGGTGCGCTAGGAATAGAAGCCAAAGAACAATGAACCAGCAATGCATAAGCCGATTTGGTCGAGAATTGACCATCCCGAATGAATTTCCAGTAAACAAAGTCGTCCATTGGACGCTGGGGGTGCTCCAAGGAAAGACTCCGGAGCGCTGAAGAGTTATCAAAGAACAGATGAATCCTAGAAGGATCCCACGCGTAAGTACGCAGATTAATGATGGAAGAAACATGAGTCGGAAGATCCGACTCAACCAAACCTGCTCTGAACCTCACTGGCCCCCAGGGGCCCAATCGTCCTCAAGCAGACGAACCTGCGAACCATTACCCACTTTCCAAGCCAACCTAGAGACCAAAGTGGACATCCCAGCCGAGAGACTACGAAAATCCCAAGAAGCACGAGGAATCGGACCTGTACCCAATGAGAAGAGCGAAGGATACTTAGCCGAAAGAACCCTAGATGCCAGAAGCTGAGGATGTTGCTGAAGACGCCAACACTGACGAGCCAATAAAGCCGAATTAAAATGCTCTATGCTGCGAAGACCCAGACCACCTAAACCTTTCGGAAGGTGTAACAAGGAAGCAGAAAGAAACGCCCACCCCTTGGAGGAAGCAGAGGACTTCCACCAAAATCGAGCCAAAAGCCTGTCAATACACTTCGTAATAGAAGAAGGAACACGGAAGACTGATAATACATGATTAAAAGATGCAATCAGAACAGAGTTGATGATAACCAACTTCGCCGCTGCCGAAAGCCGCAAAGAGGAGAAATCTGACAATCTTTGAGAAACCTTGTCGACCAGGAAACCAAAGTCAGAGACCTTATTGCGACCTAAGTCCACCGGGGTCCCCAAGTACGAACCAAGGTTGTTCGTATGATGAAGACGCAAGCTATTAGCCAAAAAAATCCTTATAGTCTGATGGAGTATTAGGGCTAAACTTAACAAATGACTTCTGCAAATTAATCATTTGACTAGACTTGTCACAGAAGTCTTTAAGAAGCTGCATCAAGTTATCGCAAGCAGAGGGATTCACCTCAAAGAAAAGGAGTAAGTCATCCGCAAAAAACAAATGGGAGATAGAGGTATTCGCCAAATTGTTATTATTATGGAATCAAAATCCATCGAAATCGAAAACAAAAGTTTATGAAATAATAGGGTAGAACTGTATGTATGAAATTATATATTGAATAATTGATATTTTAATATCATGAATCCTTCAACCAAATTGTTAGTTTGTCGTTGAATATCCATTACAAAATGAAGATACCGAATTGAACAAAATCAATTATTAAATTTAAAATAGCAGAAATGGGTCTACATTAACATGAATGGTTTATGGCTGAGTATGCATATTGATGAAAAAGAGGGAAATGCGTCGATTTGGATTGCAACGACTAAACTATAAATTCAATAGAGGGTTGCAGAAAGAAAGTAAGAAACTGTCCGTATTGTGTTTTGGGGAGAAGGGTGTTTTAGGTTTTTTAGAGGGGTGTGTAGGGTAAGTAAAAGTTGTATTTAGCAATCATGTTTTTTTTACTTTTTATGTTTTCCCTTTTTCTTACCTGAAAAAAAAAAAAAAAAAAAAAAAACCGATCGTTGAACCCAACACATGAATACGACCCAAACCCAAACCCAAACCCAAACCCAAATGACCTAATAAAACCCTAGCTAAACACATTGATAATTGTCAGCTGCCTCCTTCTTCCTCTCTTCACTCCACTTCCAGGGAAAACCAGAAAACCTTCGCACTTCGAAAATGGTAATCTCTCTCTCCTCTGTTTTCCATGGAAATTTAACTTCTTCTTATATTTTTACGAATTTGTAACAATCAAATCAAATAATTTGATTAATTAATTTGTTGAATGAACTTGATGTAGCCTTTCAAGAGGTACGTGGAGATCGGAAGAGTAGCTCTTGTCAACTACGGCAAAGAGTATGGTCGTCTTGTCGTCATTGTCGATGTTCTTGACCAGAACAGGGTATTTCCTTTTCCTTTTTTTTTTTTTTTTAATTTTCATTTCAATTGATATAAAAATTCAAATTTCATCTTCTATTATGCATTTCTGAACTGTTAGGTTATGATTGATTGCTTTGAATCGGTTTGATTTAGGGTTTATTTGCAGATTTTGAGTTGAAATTTGGTTAGGGTTTGTAAATTTATTGATGGGTGAATGAATTTGTTTCAATTCTGCTTCAATTAATTTGCCTGCATTTGTGTTTTTATGGTCGTTTGTGAATTGGAAATCAAGTTCAAATTTGCTTGTATTGTTTGCTTGTTTTCATGGAATTATGGACTTCTATCTTATGCATAATGAGTAAATTTGAGAACTTTATGTGTATTATGAAAGTATGTAGGCTTTTTCTCTTTGGCTGCGTTACTAGCTTTACTTCAGTATTTAACCTGGAGTTATCTGGGTTTTCGTTGTATCGTTATATGGATATAGACATTTCAATGGAACCTCTGATTGTTGAATGGTTTAGGATGTCACATGGACTTGTATCCAAATCCTATACCCGAATGCGAGTCTTTAGTTACATACAATCAGGTTATTCTTGATTGGAAACCTGTATGCTAGACATTTCTCAAAGTTAATATTGACTTTTTTGCTGTGCTCAATTGTAATATGTTAGTTTTGGTTGAGTGGAGTACTGTTTTGTTTGTATCTAATTGTCTATGGAAAATTGCATTTTAGGTTCTAGTTGATGCTCCCGATATGGTCAGGGGTCAAATGAACTTGAAGAGGCTCTCCTTGACTGATATTAAGGTTGAGATTGAGAAGTCACCAAAGAAGAAAGCTTTGGTTGAAGCTATGGAGGCTGCTGGTAGGGTTTCTTTTATCTTGTAATGGCCCTTTGCCACTTACGGTTTCTGCGTGCATTATGATTAAATTGCAATGATGGTGCAGATGTTAAGAACAAGTGGGAGAACAGTTCATGGGGTAGGAAGCTGATCGTCCAAAAGAGAAGAGCTGGTCTTAACGACTTTGACAGATTCAAGATCATGTTGGCCAAGATTAAGGTTTGTGTTTGTGTCAATGTCTTCACTTCTTTTGGTCCAAATTTCATTGTCCTTTTAATGCTGCTCTCAATGTTCAGTAGTATTTGTTCTTGAGGTTCCTAGTAAAACAATTTAATTTTGGGAGAAGATTTGTATGAAAGGAAACCTTTATAAAGGTGTTGAGCAGTATTGCCAAGGAACATTCTTATGTTTTCAGAGCATGTGAATTTTTTGATTTTATTGTTGTTTTCCTCTTATGCTTGTTATACGGTTTCTAGTTAAGGACTATGATTTTTTGGGGGCAGTTTTTTATGAAAAGAAAGCTTTAGACTTTGAGCAGTATTTATTCGTCAAGGAACATTCTTATGCTTTCAGAGCATGTGGAACTATTGATTCTAGCGTTGTTTTCCTCTTTTGTTTGTTGCTTCTGTTGAGCGCTTGGAGGATGTGTAGGTGCCTTGTTGCTCTAAATTGCACGTTTGCACCAATTACTTTTGCCAGATAGACATGCTATTTCTATAGTCATAAAGTATGCAATCGTCATGTTGTCTATTGACTATCATGGTGCTGATTTATCTCTCCTGTTTTGACTCTTGCAGAAAGCTGGTTCAGTGAGGCAGGAGCTTGCTAAGTTGAAGAAACAGGCTGCATAAGATGTTAGGATTCATGATTTTGTTGTCTCCAGTTAATGTGTTTGAAATTCAAGATTTAGCAAATTTTTGAGTGACTTCGTTTCTTGAAGTACAACGAAATAGCAAGGGAATTTTTATATATCTCCATCTTTGTGTTGGAACAACTACTTTGTGTCTGAGTAATGAATTTAGAAATCAGCAGGTTGAAGGTTTTTAGCTATTTATTGCTAGTGAACCTTTCAATTTCAATGTTTTTTCAAGTTTCAACTTCTATTACTCAACAATGTTTATCTTCCAACAATCGAAAAGTAGAAAAACATCTTATCTTCAATGTCTTCCAATTTTGCCATTAACTACATGAATTGTGTCACTTTCCTATACCAATCCTAAAACCAATCTTGCCAATTCCAGACCATGCCTTGCTGCATAGCTTCTGCGACATCCGCATCTGCACTATGATCACTGCAGCAGCTTCCAACAGTTCACCCTTCTGTCTTGCTAAGCTAATTGAACCCACACAGCCCCAGATACACCTTTCACAACATGTGCATCCAATTACCCGAGTAGATTTTGACGCATCCCACAAGAGGAGACAACAATACTTACTTTACACATCATGTGCATCCAATTACCCGAATAGATTGACGCATCCCACAAGAGGAGACAGCGGGCTGGGAGAGCAAAGATGGGAGAGTAGATGAAGGATTAAAAACCTTCATGGCTTCATGACAGAGTAATTTTACACCATTCTACAGCAACTATGGTCGGGTGGAGTTCATTTGTAAGCCACCTCCAACCCACAGGAACATTTATTTCATTAATGTCGGGTAGAAGGCCAAATTTCAGTATGTTTTAATACGAGGTATATGGCAAAACATTGCATCAGTTGCTTCATGATCAAGGACGTCAACCCACTAGTCACAATCTAGCTTTTCTTCAATAAGTCCAAGAACTCTTCATTTTTTTTTTTTTTTTAAATGGTAAGGAGAAGGACCCTGACTGAACCTCAACCCTCACGGTTTTTTTGGTCCGATATTTACGGGTCAGACACTTTGTGAGTGAGGGGGGGAAGGGTAAGGAATCCCCACTCTCAAAGTACTTCTAGTGGGGATTGAACCCCCAACCTCATGGTTGGAAGGTGCAATCTTTCCCACTAGACCAAGCTAAGCTTGGTAGTCCAAGAACTCTTCATGCATGCATCCTTGAGACATAAATATATTTCACATTTAACAATACAAATACCTTCACATAATAATGCCACATAATTCTTTTAAATAACAAACATGCTTAACCTTTATACGTACAATGTACTTTTTATACGTACAACGTTTAAGCCTTAAGTAATACATGAGAGCCCCAAAATCTTCAGCAAAATCAAGCAGCATGGTTATGTTATAAACATCAAAATAAGTAGCGACACCAAGTGCAACATTCGTGTAATGTGTAATGTTCTTTTTGAGGCACATCATAAACATGTGCATGAACTCTAAATAGAAAGTTTTTAAACTGTTATTATTATAACAATTGCACAAAATTAACACCTTTTACAGTTTAATGCAACTATAGAAATACTTAGATCATCATCTCTAATAAAATAGATGCATTTTTCTCTGATTGACTATAAGAGGACTCTATGCCATTGGGATATATTCTCTAATACATACTTCATCTGTTCTTTTTTACTTGACCTATTTCTTTTTTCACGCTTGCCAATGCAAATCATTAACAATCAATAACTTTAAGCATGTCAAGTAAAAAAGAACGGAGAAAGTAGTAGATTAAGACGTGAGTTAAATTAGTTAAGCGAGATTGAACATGAGCCCTCAAAAAATCTATTAAGCTTTGTTCATCTACTATTTAAATGTTACCGAACAACTTGTAAATGACTTGTTTTATTTAATTGAACAAAGTTCATATAGGATTAGATTGATAAATGTTCCATTTTATAAACAAGCGTCTCTCATAAACAAGATTCGTGCTTTTGACATATGAAAATCTTAAAATTAATCCACATGAGCTAAATTAACATCCTTGATTGAATTTCAAACATTTAAAAATTGCATTTTTTAGGGCTTTCGGGTATGCCACGTCGCATTCTCGATTATCCAGATGCTCTCGCAAAGACGATGTGCAGACCATTAGCGTTGGACATCAAGGCTCTGCCATATTTGTTTTTGCAACATGACAATCTCACTCGAATTACAAGGACCGATGGTATGTGCCCTTTATTCTTCCAAGCTTATTGGCGTATTGTTGGTTCGGCTGTCACAAATCTTGTGTTGGGTGTTCTAAATGGTGAGGTTATTTCGAGAGAACCTAATAAAACCTTTATTGTGTTGATTTCAAAGAAAAAAGAGACGGATATAATGACTGAATTCCGTTCGATTAGTTTGTGTATGTAATGTGGTGTATAAATTGATTAATAATATAAGGTGCTTGCTAATCGTTTGAAATTATTTATTTATAATATTAGGGTCTGTTCTGTTCACCTTATTTTCACTTATTTCAGGTGTAATAAGTTCAGATAAGTTCGTTTAAGTTCAGATTAGATTTAATCAGTTCTGATAAGGGTTACCCAAGTACAAATTACAACTAAAATAAGTTTTAATAAGTTCAGGTAAGTTCAGATAAGTGAAAATCAGGTGAATTGGTTCCACCCTTACTTCTCTGAACCAAAGTACATACCTTTACTCCAGGGAGATTAATTACAGACAACATTTTAGTGGCTTTTGAAGTGTTTCACCATATGAAAAATTCGACTAGTACAGGTGGTTCTTTGGCTCTAAAATTACACATGGCTAATGCATATGATAGAGTGGAGTTAGGTTTTTTGAGGCCTGTAATGGTAGGTGAAGATGGGATTTGCATAGATGTGAATTAATAGTTTTATGCATTGTATTTCTACAGTCTCGTTTTCAGATCTGATAAATGGTGCACCTTCGGGGGAGTTTACGCCTTATAGGGTTTGTGGCAAGGTGATCCTATATCCCCATATTTGTTCATTCTGTGAGCTAAGGCATTATCTGGTTTGTTATATAGAGCGGTGGAGAATGGTAGCTTGCATGATATTAGAGTGGCATAAATGAATCCTTCAATTTCACATTTGTTGTACTATTATAGATAGAGATCCTTCATACTTATGAGGCAGCGTCGGGGAAAATGGTGAATTTTAGTAAGACGACTATCTTTTAGTAAGGGAGTGCTGGAATTAAGGAGGGGGGAGCTGGCGAATTTATTAGGGGTGCAGCAGGAAGTATCTCAGACTCCCGACTGTTGTTGGGAGGTTGAAGAGGGTGCTTACTAAGGGTGTTCGTGAAATATTATGGAAGAGACAACAAGGGTGGAAGGGGAGAATGTTATCTAAGGTAGGTCGGGAGATTAAGGCTGTTGCTTAATCTATCCCAACCTACACCATGAGTGTGTTCAAATTTCCCTCTTCTTTTTATGATGAGTTGCGGTCTTTGTTGCCAAACTTGAAAAGGGAGCGAAAGATTCATTGGCTTGCTTGGAGGAAGTTGTGTGAGCCCAAAGGGGCAGGTGGTTTGGGTTTTTGAGATTTTAAGCTCTTTAATGCAGCGTTACTAGCAAAACAGGCTTGGATATGAGTGCTCCATATTTCAGGGAAGTGATTACTTAAACTTGGAGTTGGGTGCTAATCCGAGTTATTCATGGAGGGGAATATGGGGGGTGAGATGAGTGGTGCAAAGGGGGTATTCGGTGGAGAGTAGGTGATGGATGGGCTGCACATCTTAGTGTGGAGGACCCCGTGGATACCAAACAACTAATCTAGGATGGTTATTTCTCCATGTTATAGTCGAGGCGGGATATGAAAGTTTGTGACCTTATCCACCTTCCTACTGCATCATGGTCTGTCACGCACTCACGCTTATAAAGGATATTTTCCTTCCCTTTGAATGTGAAAGAATCCTTGCTATTCTGTTGAGCTTTAAGCTCCCTGATGATGAGTTTTGCTGGGATTTAGAAAAGAATGGAGAATACTCAGTTCGGTCAGCATATAGGGCGATCTTTGGGGAGTATGATGGGGAGCATGGTACTTCAGCTTCAAACTCAACGTCTATTGGAACAAAATTTGAAATGCTGTCACTTTGCCAAGATTGTATTTTATATTTTTATGTGTGGAGGGCGTGTAGGGGTGCTTTGCCAACATTGTGGCCTGGGGGCTTAGCAAATAATGAATTCATGGCAAAGAGAAAACCTGTAGCATTTGTTGGGTGGAAGCCGAGACTAAGCTAAATATTCTTCATGACTGTGACACTGTGTGATTGCTAGATTGATTTGGGATTGGTGCAATTTAAAGTTGGAGGATAATGGCTTTTGTACGGAGATAATTGATTGGATGCAAGTCTCTCTTGTTCGCATCCATATCGTGATGAGTATGGGCTGTTCTTTACTATCTGCCAGGCGATTTGGACAGAATTTCGAGGGTGAGGCGTGCAATCCCACACAATCAATTACAAAAAGAGGAGAAAGGGTAGGGTTTAGGTGGGGTTTCGACTCGACACATTAAAAATGGAAGCCACCAAGGGAGGGCATGCTCAAGCTTAATGTGGATGGAGGGTCTACTAAGGGGCTAGGGGCTTCTGCTGGAGCTGCTGTTCGGAGTGACAAATGGCAGTTGGTGTTGGTTAATTGTTTCGTGGAGGTTTGAGGAAAGGTGGGAACCAGTTATAGGAGAGGCAAAAGCAGTGCTTTTGGGGCTGCAAGTTGTTGTAAATGCGGGGTTCTCGTGGCTTATGGTGGAGAGTGATTGCCAAGGACTTTTGATCACAATCAAGTCTCAAAAAAGAGGTGGAAGTAGTCTTCATTTGATATTGGATGATATTTGATATTGCATATGTGTTCATAGTTTGTTTGAGTTTGTTTCGTTGAGCTTTGTTCGTAGGGAATGTAATAAAGTAGCTCATGAGCTTGCACATTGCTTGCCATGGGGTGTTAGTAGTAGAGTTTGGTTTTCGGATTTTCCGAGTTGTATTGTTTCTATTGTGGAACTTGAATCCCCTATGAATGAAAGCTAAGTGCCTTTAGGCCACGTTTCAAAAAAATATATAAAAAAAACTAGTATATATACCTTTGTTTGAGATTCAATTTGTTTGTTAAACGGGATCTCCAAACTTATTCAAGCTCGGCTAATTTCTTACAACGTAAATAAATTAGCGGAAACAAGCTCGGCTAATTCTTTCCTCATGCATAAAATGAGTAACAATTTTTTGTTCATTTATCAAACAAACAAACAAACAAACAAACAATTCTTTGTTTCTTTGCTCATTTGGCACTTAAGCAAACAATTTTTTGCTCATTTGATGTGAGCAACAATTCTTTGTTTCTTTGCTCATTTGGCACTTAAGCAAACAATTTTTTGCTCATTTGATGTGAGCAACAATTCTTTGTTCATTTATCAAATGAGCAACAATTCTCATACTTCTACCGTTCTTTAATTTTATTATTGCACCACTTGCCTTCAAATTTCACAAATATTGCACCATTTTCAATTAAAGAAACAAAATATGTGTGTTCACACTGTAAGTATCTAATATACCCTTATTTTTAACACTTGATTTTTTTACTTTATGTTTACACCACATGGCTTTTTTGTACTTTTACCCTTCTATCTCCTCATTTTTCCCACTACCAAAAATTGGAAAAATGTGTGCCCAACATGTATGGTGCACTAATAAAATACGGAGGAAGTATAAGAAAGCGTTCTCACATAAAAACCTATTCTCATCGAATAATCTCCTTAATGCAATACAATTAATCGATTATGATGAGTAAGTTGAACCTACAATCTGTTATACGGAGTATACTCAGGGACTGTTCTCTTCATCTTCAGTTCAGTTCAGTTCCAATTAGTTCAGTTCAGTTCAGTTCTTATCTTAATTTCCTTCTCTCATAAAATATAGGAAATTTTGTCAGAAACCACCCGTTAAAAACATTTTTTTGTCAAAAACCACCCGAAAATTTTTTTGTTGTCTAGAACCACCCAATTTTAAAAATTAGTTGTCAAACGCCACTAGAGTCTATTTTCCGACATTGACTCAGAATTCCAGCGTTGACTCCAACCAAGAAAATAAAAAAAAAGCCCCGCACCACCGCTCTCCCACCGCCACTACGCTTAACCAATACATTTGCCTTAACCCACCAATCGCACCACCTTAAACCACCCACCAGACTCACCTAACCCTAACTCGCCACCTTAACCCACCCCTCCCGAACCCACCCACCACCTTTACCCTCCTAACCCTAACCAACCCACCACCTTAACCCACCTAACCCGAACCCACCCACCAGAACCACCACCTTAACCCACCTAACCAGAACCATCACCTTAACCAACGTAACCTTAACCCAATCCGAACCCATCCACCCTAACCAAGATCTATCACCTAAACCCACACAAACAAAACCCATAACTATCATCCTAACCCTACCTATTCCGACCAACTACCCACCAAAAACCACCCACCACAACCGCCCAAAACCACAACCACAACCCAAAACTTAACAGAAACTTTTTTTTAAAGAAAAATTAAAAACAAGAAAACATACCTATAATCGAATTTGGCTTTGAATGTCACCTCGAATTTGGTTTAATATGGTCAAATTCGACCATGAAAACTCTAGATCTAGAGTTTTCATGGTCGAATTTGACCTAAATAACTATCAATTTCGTGTCGACCACCGTACCTCCACGCGACGCCGGCGAGAAAGAGGACCGAATTGGCGTTATGACCCAACCCCTTTGCCAGCAACAAAGAAAAGAGAAAAGAGAAAGGGAGGGAGAAGAGGAAAGAGAAGAGAAAAAGAGAAGGAGAAGAGGAAAGAAAAGAGAGAAAGAAGAAGGAGAAGAGCAGCAGATAATGAAGAAGAGGAAAGAGATATGGAAGGAGAAGAGAAAAGAAGGAGACCAGCAGATTCGAAGGAGAAGAGGAGAGAAGAAAGACAGGGGAAATAGAAGTCTAGAAGGGGGGAATTGGGGAAGGGTCAACGCCGAAATTCTGAGTCAATGTCGGAAAATAGACTCTAGTGGCGTTTGACAACTAATTTTTAAAATTGGGTGGTTCCAGACAACAAAAATTTTTTCGGGTGGTTTTTGACAAAAAAGTGTTTTTAACGGGTGGTTTCTGACAAAATTTCCTAAAATATAATATTCAGTTCAGCACCAATTTAGTTCAGTTTAGTTCAGTTCAACTCAATTCAGTCAATGAGAATATGCCCTTACTCTCAATTATATACAAATTCAATCATAATTAAGAAAAAACAACCATCATAATTAATATTGAGTATAGTTATATATTATGAGTACTAATTAATTTAATATTTCGGTTTGTATCAACGTAGTATTAAATTTGTAGTTTTATGTTAGCTAATAGCTAATGACGAATTGGCGATGTCGTTGGAGGCTTTTATGCATGCCACGTTGTCACCACAAGGCGGCAATCTATATCCTTTATTACAAATTTAAATTAAAATAAAAATAAATTATAATTATAATTGTTTTACAAGACCAAGCTTCCCTGTCCAGAATTAAATATTTGAATCTAATTCAAAATAAATAAATAAATACTGTAATAAATAAAAGTAATCGTATTAATAAAAATAAAATTAAAAAAGACTCCAGAAAATGTCGTTAATGAATTTGAAATAGTTTGCTTCTGTAAACGTTAAACCGGCCTCTTTCTGGGCCCTATCGCCAGAACATCATACATAATCATATTTTTATTCTTCAGAATAATCCAAAAACCCAGATTTCTCTTTCATTTCTTCATCAATTCTATTTTCATTTTCTCTCTTCTTGAGTTCTTTCTTACTTACTCTCGAATCCTTTGTAAGTTTCCATTTATTTAATCAACTTTTTATTTGTTGTTTGATCTTTGTTTGATTAACTAGCTTATCTTAATTTCTTCTAGGTTTTGAGTTAATTTTGCTGTTTTTTCTGTTGATTTTTGATTATTTGTCCTAATTTATGGATTTTGTTCTTGTTATTCATTATTTAATTTTGATTAATTTGTTAATTTCTTTCTTAATTTGCTCTTTGGATTGATTTTAGTTGCTGGTATGTAAAGATTATCTTGCTTTCTTGAAATTTTTGCTCAAATGTTGCCTATTTCGCCGCATTTTTTGGTTAGGGTTTAAGTGAATATGCAATGATTTAATTAAGGTTTTACATTACTGTTCGAGGTTGTATTCTGTACCTGTTGATTTCCATGTTGGTGTAGCTTTCATAGTTTCTTAATGATTCATAAACAAGAACATTAGTCTACTTATATCGAGGCAATTACCGGGTTAATTCACCTAAATTGTGGTTAAAATGAGAAAACCTAGTTGGAGACGGCCATATCTTGACACATTTATGATGTATATTTGATGATTTTGACAAGTTGTGAGCATATGAATGTAGCAGAATTTACAAGTTGAATCAGAATTAGAATACAAATGTACGAGTCTAGTTACCCTTTTCGTTGCAAATATCTATCGTTTTTCTAGCTTAAGTGCTTAAATAGTCCACTATTCTAATGTAGGCAATATTACACCATTTCCTTATTGTTTTCTTTTAAGAATGATGGGAATCTCTAGATTTTGGAGTTTGATTGCCTCAGAATATACTATAGAAATGCGGTATACTGAATTATTTTCCTTTTTCCCTCTACACTATAATGGTATAACAGAATTTAGTTACTCCGTATCTGGTATTTATTCTTTGCTATATTTCCCCTTATGTTAATTGTATGTAATTTTGTGTTTACATCTGGAATTTTTGTGAGTTGTAAACAATTGTTTGGATTTTCAATTGCAAATTTTATATTAGAGATTCAAGAGCTGTTGCATTATAGACAGTCTCATTTTTTACCGTGGAGATTCGTGAAGCATTTGCATGCTATGCTAATGTAGTTTGTTCTAACTTCTTGACAATTGACCAGCATTAATTTGCATCTGTTTACTGTGTTTAGTTTGTTCTGCTTCTGCTTGTTAGGCATAAATAGCATATGGGGTTGAATGGTTTTATTTAGTTTTTTTTGTTTCTGTAACTAGTCATAAAGCTAAGGGGCTATATGGATTTGGTTTCTTTTCCCTATCTTGAGACCCAAATAAGGATACAAGATAGAATCATAATTAGTAAAAGTTCAAGTGATGTATTCCATAGTCATATTACCCTTAGAAGTAAAAAATATTATCACTGTTTTCTGTCCTGCAATTGAACCAAATCCTGCATATTATTTGATTCCCTCCTTGTATGATTTATTTTCTTTCTGCCTCCAACTATTGAGCTAAACGTACTCTTACAGAGACTTCTTTGCTAGTGAGAAAAGAGAAAGGATGAGTGGGAGCGAGCCAACTCGAGTGCTGATAGGGGTGAACCAATCCAGCATTAAAGGCTATCCTCATGCCTCCATTAGCTCCAAAGGTGCTTTTGAATGGACTCTCCAAAAGATCGTGCGAGACAATATTCCTGGCTTCAAGCTCCTCTTTCTCCATGTGCAAGTCCCTGATGAAGATGGTACTCTCTTTCTCTCATACTCCTAAATATTTGTTTCTTATTGTATCTGATTACTGATTTATCTAATTAAGATGTTTCAAAGGTGTTGTAGACTTGTTGCGCATTTTAGGGGCAAATTTTATGTATTTAATCATACTTTTGTTCTTCTGGCTATAATTTTTTTTTTTTTGGGCATTTTGTATATGACCTACATTACAAATCATATACTGACCTATGTTTTAGCTTAAGGGCGTTAAGGCTGCCTTTATTTGAAGCATTTAATGATATGTTTGCAGTTCTATACTTCTATCTGTATCGTTTGGATTATCTGTATTGTTTGGATTATCATATGTACATTGGGACACAAGAAATATTTTGACAATTTACAAATATGCTTTGTCATCAATTTGTGCTTTCACTTTTCTTCTATCACGCACAACTTATGAAGTTATATTGTAAGCTTTCTATTACTCATCCCCTCTGCACAGTATATTATCTGCACCACCTAATTTATGATGTCCAAAGGACACACATCACCTCTTCCTTTTTGATTCTGATTTTGGTATGAAATTTTTATCATCACACGAAGGGGGGTGGTGACTTTGGGATGTTTTGCACATGGCTTTTCTTTTGAAACTACATTCATTATGAAAACAAGTGGCACCATTGACCATTGAGAGTGTATCAGCAAATAATAATTTATATGCATGCACAGTTTTTTAACCTAATCTATTCCCTAATGTCTATGCAAAGATATATTTTTTTAATTTTTTATTTATTCTTTCTGCTTGGTATAAATATTTAGGTTGCTTCTTCATCTTCTTTAGATAATTTAATACCTATGATGAATTTTGAAGGAATATCCCATATTTTTTTTTTTTTTTGACATTGTGTTCTTTTTAGGATTTGATGATATGGATAGCATATTTGCATCACCTGATGATTTCAAAAGCATGAAAGCCAAAGAAAAGAATAAAGGACTTCATCTCTTGGAGTACTTTGTTCAAAGATGTCATGAAATAGGGGTAAAGTGAAATCTTTTCAACCTCTGAACTCATCATCCTTACATGATTTTTTGGTTTCTTTGAGTAGGCTTGCTGATATTTGGGCAATTCTTTTGGTTTATCATTCTTTTAATATATGCTTTTGTTGGCTTTCAAATGATTCTTGCAGATTGCTTGTGAAGCTTGGATTCGGAAGGGTGATCCACAAGAAACTGTTTGCCATGAGGTGAAGCGGGTTCAGCCTGATTTCCTTGTTGTGGGATGCAGGGGACTTGGACCTTTCCAGAGGTATGCTAGACTCTCTGGGGTTCTTTTTTCTTGATTTTCTCCTTCGTTCTAATATTTACTGTGGATTTTGCTTTTCAGTCTTATTATAATTTAAGGGTAGAATTATTCACTACTCTACATCTGAAATTTTCAATGCTTTCATAAATTTTTTTTTAGGTCATAAGTATTGACCCCTTCACACCAAACTGAGCCATCATTTGCAGAAAACTGCCTTCTTTTCAAGCCTTGATCCCTAGATGCACCACATTCATAATTTCATTTACTGCAGTGCTACTAGCCATTGATTGTTTAACATTTGCAGCGGCTTTATTATTGGCTACCCAGTGCTACATGGACCAAAATATCTTCCCTAAGTCTTTATCAAAGTAAAATCATCTCCACTCCAAAATTATTTTGTTCAATCTGGCCTTTGTACTGTAGGAGAGCACATACATGATTTGGCAGTTGCTTCAGATTGTCTGGCTAATGCTTTGTTGTTTTGTTTTTATCCCTTTCCTTACTTGTGCTTGGTGGACCTAGTTGGGTGACAACATGATGAGGGGTTGGATTTCTTGACTGAATTGCTGGACCAAGAATTAGAGGGAGAGAAGCTTATCTTGGGTTGGGGGCTTTTTTTTTTTTTTTTTTTTTTTTTTGACTAAAACTCTTTTTCGGTTCTATCATACTAATTTGCAACGTAGTTCGTAGTACAAATTTCCCACTTTTAAACAGTGACAGATATTTTGGAATGGACACATGGAGTAGTCATTAAAATTCATAATCTGTTGTAGTCTGGGCTAATCAAATTCCAGATAGTAGTTTTTCTTAATCTCTTTCTACTTTGAAAGTATGAAGACGTGGTTTTGACTGTTTGCTATGCAGGGTATTTGTGGGTACTGTCAGTGAGTTTTGTGTCAAGCATGCTGAATGCCCTGTCATTACAATCAAACGGAGTGCAGAGGAGACTCCTCAAGACCCTGTAGATGATTAAATGTTGGTGTTGTGGCTGAACCATGGTGCTTTGTATATAGACCTGATTTTAAGATTTTGAATGTTGTGTAAATTTGAATTCGAGTGAAAATTGGGGGCTTAAGACTTGTTTTTTAATGACAATGAATTGAATACGATGCGTTGTGGTGATCTCTTGCAGAGTCTGCTTTAAGGTCTTCATACTGTACAATATTTGTATAAGTTCTATATTGTATACTGTATGTTTTCCCTGCAGGGCCTAATAACTTTAGGCTTATTAGTCTTTGTAGTACATGCAACTATGCAAGTCTAGGCGTCTAGCCCGATGGGCGGTGGGAGATGAACTTTTGTGACCTTGACGTTGCAATTGCAAATACCCTCTAGCAGGTTGGCATTGTTGGGGAAGTGTATCGCTATTTCCTCGCATGCTTGGGGCATTTTTTTTATTGTAACTTGCAAGTGTTAAGGAAAAAAAAAAAAAATTAGGAGGCACTTTTTATGTGGAAATTCTTGATAAAAATAAAGGAAGGTAATTAAAAATTTAAATTATGGTATGTTTTTACAAAAAAAAAAAAAAGTTTTTTTTTCTTCCATAGTAACCCTCCTGATTTCACTTAATTACGTTGTACCCTCCATATGGCGAATTCCACACTGTAACTCGCAAGTACGTTTAATAATCATGTACATCTGTGTCTTCAAAACTTAAATTTTCTCATTAGACCCTAAAAATTAACAACATATTTTAATTCGAATTTCGGATCTATCTAAGTAACCAAAATTTGATTTGAATTTTTGAATGTTTTAAAAAAACCAAAATTAATTTGGATTGAATTTAAAAATTAAAACTAAGGTACTGATCACTTTACATTACAAAAATAATATTAAGTAAAAATAAGTTCTATTTAGTAAAAGTAAGTTCAGTTCAATAAAAATAATTTCAGTTCAGTAAAAATAATTTTAGTTCAGTATAAATAAGTCCAGTTTAGTAAAATTTAGTTTTCTTAAAGAACAATTATAATAGAAAATCAGTATAAATAATTTCAGTTCAGCAAAAATAATTTCAATTCAATAAAAATAATTAAAGTTAAGCAAAAATAAGGTAAAGTGAACCACGATAAATTTTGAATCAAATTAAAAGTGGAAATCGAAAAGCGAACAAACACCCCTGACTCGATAGCCAAAATACTCGAAACAACAAAGCGTTGGGTTAATGTAAGGGCCACGTCAAATGATGAAGTCTATTTGGGCTCTCTTTCCCTCTACCCAAAATTGGTTTCCTTCCACCATTAAAACTACTCTAAATTCTATCATTTAAAGCAACATCATATTCATCATTATAATTTCAACAAATTCCATCTTGTCTAATATAATTTCAATCAAATTTAACCTAGATTCCCAATTTTCTTGACAAAATCCTATTAATTTGCAGTTAGTTTTGATTTCTTTTTCTGGAAATAAAATCAGCAGAAGCTGAAGACGAAAGCACAGAAGTGATCATTGACTCCTATGGTTGTTCATCGAATTTAATTGAATTATTCATGGAAGATAATTTCGAACCTTCTTCGTCAGTTGAGAGCAGCAATTTTCGATACCCTAAGATTGAACTCCATGATTATGAACCTCGCGCGTTTCCTACGCTGGTAATTTGAATTTGTTGTTGAATTTGTGTCACTTTTATTGAATTGTTATGTAAATTGTTACATGTATTTTTGATTATTCAGAAATTTAATTGTTCCGATTGATTGATTGATGATATTATGCAATTCGTTGCAACTTTTTGATTGATTGATTGAGTAAATATTGTGTGATGAAAGGGGGTATGTTTTTGGTTTGATTAGTGTTGTGATTTGGTAGAATTATGGTGTTGATTATTTTAGGGTTCTAATTTGATCATTATGTTTAGGGTATTGTAGAGAATTGCTGATTACAATTATCATACTTTGGTTGTTTTTAAAAAGCTTATAAGTGTGAAAAAAACTGAAAATTATGATCATCTTGAAATACTTCTACTACCTCCGATTTTTTTAGTTGCAACTTTGGAATATTTTATATCTCTCAAATAATACCCCAAAGTTGCAACTAAAAAAAATCGGAGGTAGTAGTTTTAATTCTATATTGGATGGAATTGAGATTGTTTTATTTTGCCAACACGTCCATTACCCCGTGTTTTAAGGGGCAGGTTAAGTATTCGCTCTTGAGTATGAAATTCTGGTTCAGTCCAGCCATAAACAAACAGGAATTCAAAGTCTTAGAATTTCAAATAAGAATAAAAGAATGAATTTAGATGCAAATTAATTGTCTACAGTCTCATGGTTGAGTTGTGAAGCGCTGTTTTGTATGCAATTAGCAGTGTATATAATGACAATTGCTACAAGGCATCACTTGTAATTTACTGTGATATATGTAGAAATATTTCGGTGTCATCAATATTACCTGTTTTAGTTGACTTGAATGGTAATGCTTGTGCATGGTTAGGTTAAAGAGGATGAGAGATGTGTAAAAAACTGCGAGAATGGAGTAGCTGATGAAGTAGGGGAAGAAGAGAAGAGAGAGACAGTGCATTCTGAAATAAAGTCTTCTTCAGATCCCGAGATGAATGATGATGTCATACACAATGCAGTCACTGGCCATAAGAAGCATGGCAAAATCTTCATTTATGATGCCCCTGTTTCTGAGGAAACTGGGTTTTGGATTCCTGTCTCTGTCCCTCCTCTACCGGAAAGTGAACATGAAAAATGGGCTTCGAATCCTTCTTTAAATGGGGGCTACTTGCCCGACACAGATATGGATTGGGATCATTTTATTGGAGAAAATAAGGAGCTAACAATGTGGGATGTGGTTATGGAGATGATGATTGTGGCTGGTGGGAAGGTGAAGGCAATTGCTTCTGGGGACTTTCATCAAAGACAACTCTCCTGGATAACATCTAACTTTCTGGAACAAGCATGGAAGGAAATGGCTCAAACTCTCACTGAGGCGACCATAGTGAACGTGCAGGAGATTTTGGAGACAGAGCCTCCACGTTGGCTTCCTGACAGTTCTGCATCAGCCTGCATGCTTTGTAGTGTTCGTTTTCATCCTATTATGTGCTCCAGGCATCACTGTCGCTTTTGTGGGGGAGTGTTCTGCAATGAATGCTCAAAGGGGAGGAGCCTATTGCCTGTGAAGTTCCGCACTTCAGATCCACAACGTGTCTGTGATGTGTGCGGTGTGCGTTTGGAGTCTGTGCAGGGGTATTTGATGGACCAAGTTAGTCGTGCTGCACAGTTGCCAACCCATGATTTGACAGATCTCAGTACCTTGAGATCTTGGCTAAATTTCCCTTGGGGCCAGTCCATGGAATATGAGATTTACAAGGCAACAAATGCACTCAAAAGCTATAACAAGGTATCTACACATATGAATGTGTTTTTTTTTAATAATATATTACTCCCTCCGTCCCAGAATAACTGAGATGTTAGACTTTTTTTTTTTTTTTTTTTTTTTTTTTTCTTTTCACTATTTATTTATTAAATTTGACTATAATTATTTACTAATATAATAAAAACATATTTTGTCTTAAAATATGTTGTTAGATAGGTACTAAAATAAAGTTTCATAATAAAACTTT
Organism: Chenopodium album; assembly: GCF_948465745.1. NCBI lineage: Eukaryota > Viridiplantae > Streptophyta > Magnoliopsida > Caryophyllales > Amaranthaceae > Chenopodium > Chenopodium album. The sequence continues at coordinate 31,918,165 of NC_137855.1, forward strand.
TATTATAATTTTCATTTATATTTAGTTTTATAAAAATAAGGTCAAACTAAGCATCGGCATGTGTGCAAAGGTTGACTGTGCCGGTTATTCTGGGACAAAAGGAGTAGTAGTAAATTTCTTACTTTCGTCCCACTTCAGGTAGGATTGAGCTTGTGAACTTAATATGCAGCTTGTTATCCATCTAAAATAAGTGCTGCGATTTGTTTCATATGTAGATTTTGGTAAACACTGTGTTGTGTTAGTGTGGTGAAACACTGAAACTGCGAAAGTACTAATTTACAAGTATAGTTTCTTTGGCTGTAGTGTGTGTTGTGTACCTTTGTGCGTAATTAATTAAATATCATGAAAAACATTAAAATTATTGCATTGATGGAGTTTGTTGTTTTCTTTTTCTAAACTTTGAATTTGCTCTTTTTATTGCAAATCAACTAAAACAATTACATATTCATGAAAATAATGTACAGATGGGCTCTATGTCAAATGAAAAGTGCATCCCGGATGCTATTTTGAAGCAGGCAAAAGGCCTTGCCATTCTCACTGTCGCCAAAGTTGGTACTGTCATGACTTACAAAGTAGGTACTGGGCTGGTTGTTGCTCGAAGGAAAGATGGTTCTTGGTCAGCTCCTTCTGCCATTGCTTCATTTGGCTTGGGTTGGGGAGTTCAGGTGACACTCTTTCCTTTTTCTTGGATGTGACTTCATTGAAGTTAATATTATGCATTGAAGATGATTGTCAAAATATTTCAGTTAATTAACAAACATCATGTGTCCTTTTTTTATGCAACACAGTGAAATATCTCTGTAGCTTTTGCCTGCATGTTTTAATGCTGCTTTTATCTATTCATTTATTTTTAGGCTGTTGAATTGTTGATGTATCAAATATCAATGAGTACCTTTTTGACGATATTCACCTTGTCATGTTTTCAAAACAAAAAAATGTTTCACGTTTATAAAACAAGGTTTAAAAGGATCAAATTTGTTTTTACACTAATACTTTCTCCGTTCACTAATAGTTGCACCATATATTTCCTGTGACACAATCTCTTATGCACTTGTTTAACCATGGATTTTTTTATTTGTACATTAGTAAAAGTTATAAAATCTTAACATTATGAAAATATAAATTGAGATGAAATCATAAGATATCATGTGACAATTTTTCCCTTGTATATTAATGAAAATTTAAATTAAAAATATTTAATTTTGACCTTTATAAGAGAAACAGTGTAACTATTAGTGAACAGAGGAAGTATGCGTATATATTACCAAATATCTGATGAAATTTCAGCATTCTTTTGTGGAAACTTGGGTGGCTTGGTGTACCAAACAAAAAGGGAAATTGAAAATTTCTCAGCATTTACATGGAGGAGGGGTTTTACAAAGCACTTTGAGGTGATACAGTGTCCTGCATCATTGCAATTCTGCTTTTGTTGGAAGTTTCATAAAGACGCATGCGATTCTCTGTGATGAGCTATAGTCTCAGGTCACTAGACAACTCATAAGCTAAAATTTGGAATCTCCTTGATCTCAGCTTGAAAGAGCTTGTTTTCATGTTTTGTATTATGGGTGAAATGGTGACTTATTGTCAGCAGCTGGCCTGCTGGTGCATATGATTGGAAAGGATGAAAGCTTACGTCTAAATTCCATTGGAGATTAAATAAATCAGTGGGAATACGAATAACTTCCTTTCCTGGTGTTGCCTACTTGTCTAGAAGCATGGAAAATGGAATTGGGAGAGAAGCTGCATTTTTCCATTTACGTGATGGAAACACGGAAAAATGCCTTCAAAATGCTTCTCTAACGTCTATAGGACTGAGGAGTGATTAACACCACCACACCCCCCCCCCCCCCCCCCCTCTCACCTTGTCAAAGGAAATAGAAAACCCTTTCAGATACAATGTTTATATTCAAAATCTCAGTATCTATAAGTTAAGCATCAACTGATATGAATAGAGTCCCAAGTCTCAGAGTCTTTGCTTGCCTCTGAATTGGTTGGGGGTTTCTTCTTTTGTGGGTTCGTTTTACCCAAGTAACTCAGCTTCAGACAATTACAGATTAGGACTTCTTCCACTCACCAAATGTTTTTAAAAAGCTAACTTTCCTATGAATAAAAGGCATTTCATGCGGACTGCATGTACCTACTTGTTTGGATTTTCCCTATGAATAAAAGGCATTTCATGCGGACTGCATGTACCTACTTGTTTGGATTGGCTTAGCATTATAGAAAATCTGCAGGAAAAAAAGATTGAATAATAGTCCATCTCTTAATTTGTCTGTCTTATGTGTTGGTAGTGAGGAGGCTGGCTTCCTTTCCCTAGGACAGGTTGTTTGCAATTTTTTGAATCTTTGAGTGTGTTTGCTATCTCACGTGGATAATTTGTTTGTGCATTAAATTACAGTTGGGAGGCTTAAGGGAAGGAGAATTTTATGAAAGGTAGCTTGTTGAGTGACAATTCCTTGGTTTTGTGGATGGAAAGGAATGATTGGATCTTTCAGGGTAAAAGTTCTAGCTGAGAGTCCTTGAGGGATAAAGTGGTGTCTATAGCTGTCCTTTGATGGAGTTATTGCCTAGCTGTTTCACTGATTTGCAATGAAGGTGGCCTTTGTTATAATGAGCATTAACATTGTTATGAATCTTGGTCCTGTAAATGTACATATTGAAGCCCTGGTCTTGTTTATGGTGTTCCTCTTGCTTTTATTTCATTTATCAATTCTTTTGTTCATCCAAATTCCCAAAAAAATAATAATTCTTTTTTGATAATCTGATTTCATGTTTAATTGTATGTGATATTTAGTCATTGGAGTATTGGACCACTAAATGTTATCTCCATTTTGATTGTGATTCCTTTTAAACCTTCCCTAACCTTTTTTTATTTCTTAATTCATGTGGAATTTGCGAGTTTATGAGGTTTGAATATAAAGATGATGATGATGTCATTGTTTTACAGGTAGGAGGACAGTGTACAGATTTTATAATTGTGCTGAGAACTAGTGAAGCTGTCAAGATGTTTGGAGGAAATATGCACATATCTTTTGGTGCTGGAATGAGTGCATCTGCTGGTGTTGTGGGAAGGTCTGCAGAAGCAGATATACGTGCTGGGGATGGAGGTGTTGCAGCTTGTTATACATATAGCTGCAGTAAAGGTACATTGCTGCAAAATTTTCAGCTAATTGACTGACACCTCTATTTATTCCCTTGTGTTATCTTAACATTATTAACATTATTTAAATAAATTTTATGATGCTGTAGACTTTTCTAATTTTTATTTTTTAATGTGAAGGGTCCATATTCTAGACCACAGAGCATGTTTGTGCATGTAGAATTGTAGACAGTAGACTACTTTGATGCCAGGTTGGGTATATAATGTAATACCTTGGAGTGATGCCAGGTTGGGGATATAATCTGTGAATCAGTAGTCAGTACTCAGTATCATGAATTTTTTTAGAGAGATTTTGGTTTCCCAGAGGAATCTATGCTAAAAAATCTGGTCAAATTTTCTCCCCAGTTACAAGCCACTGCCATTTTGTAGGTTGTGGGGATAGGCGAGAAATTAGTATTACATTATTGGGAATGTTGGTGCATATGTGTTATGCTGATTATCGACTTATGTTAGCACAATAGAATGGTATCTTGAGTGATTTGTCATAATTGAATACTTTTATAGCTGAAAAGTTGCAACAGAGGATTGCAAGTGGAGCTGAATATATGGGCAGGAAAACTTGCCTGATATTGACAGGCCTGACTTGAGGCTTCAATCATGGAGTTACATCCATATATTTGAATGTTTTTTTAATTACCATTTCTTGATTCCTTAAGTTGAACATTACTATCTGAAAGCGTTTCCTTTACTGGCTTAAGCTAAATAGTTGACCCGCTGTTGAAGAGCTTATAACATTCCTGTAATCATTACTTAGTTCTGATGAGTAATCTAATGGCTGATTTACATCATTGATTGTACAGGTGCATTTGTTGGTTGTTCCCTTGAGAGTAATATAGTTACAGCTCGCCATAAAGAAAATTCTAGATTTTATGGCAGTTCATCTCTGAAGGCGTCTGACATTTTGCTTGGATCATTGCCACGACCTCCTGCTGCTGCTATCCTCTATGATGCACTAACAGATTTATATCAGAAATTGGAGGGATGAAGGTCTGAAACATTTGTATATATTGGCTTTGTCCCAAGCTTGGGTCTCAACTGTAGATTCTGTCAGCCTCCTTATTCTTCAAGTTACGCCATCTCATTGATTTAATTTATTCTACAAAGGCACTTAACGGCGTATACATTTGTACAGCAAAATTTACAAATATTGATTTGTGTTTACGGTAAATAATCATTAAAATTAAAAAGTTTCGAAACAATCTGATTGTAAATATTAACATTAATTGTTGAAATCTTGAAATTGCCTAAGCTTTGCGTCTTCCACTGCCTCAATGGCCTCATGTTTTTAAGCCACTGATGTTCAGTGTTTGGAGGCAAGAGCTTCAAAGAGGTATTGCTATATGTTTGATGGTTCTTGTTAGGAGGCTGGGTAACTCAATGTACATACAATAGTAGCATGCTACGATAGTACCAGCAAACCATAATAAATGCATGATTATGCATTACAAAGATATATCTATAAGAGTCTGGAGAAAAAGGGATCATAAGAGCATGAGAAGCTCAAAGTTAGAAATATATGACAGTTTCAACTTCTAATCACTGTATTTAAAACAAGTTTCAGTTTCCAAATGCAAACCTAATACGCGGTTGCAGATTGTAACGATGAAACCAAGTCAGTACAAAACATTAGAATAAAACATCTGCGAGCAACACTACTAGTGATGCATGATTTACTACTTCTCTTAACTATTAATAAGCTACCAAACAGCTAATTGACAATAATCAGTATAAATTTGAATCTTCCATTATAAACCATATCAGGTTTTTGTTGATTTAGAGCTAGCTGCATCACTTCCCAGTGTCCAAATCTCTTACCTGCAAGAAATTTCATTACGAGTCAGGCATATATCAGCCAAATGTGCAGCCTCTTTGTAGTGAATTATGCTATTCAACTCAAAAGTACCTTGTCCTGGAGGATCCAAGTGTGAGCTCAAGATCGTCAGATCCACAATCTTCATGAATGATCTCTCCTTCCCATGCTTTGAGAAGTCCCTTGGCATTACCCCTGAGAGCAAACTCATCCGACATCATTCTAGACACCGGAACACCAGCACTGTGATCACAACCTGCAGGAATAGCAGGAGAACAAGTTCCACTTTGTAAAGGCGACAGCATTCGAGGAGAACCACCTCCAACGACAGCATTTGCAGTAAAGAATCCACCAAATGGATGATGAGAAGAGACAAGGCTGAATGTCGGAGAGGAAGGGGATGAGCACAAAGCAGGTGTTACAGGAGCACTAATGGAATTCCCATGAATGTAGAGATGAGGTAGCTTGGAAGACGAGGGTGGTGGTGACAGGTTCTTAAGCCATGGAATCAGAGAAGTCCCTTGGAGAAAAGTTGTGTTTGCGGTGTAAGAAGATGAAGCAGGGCTTGCTAAAGAGGAGGATGCAGGGCTCGGGTGGAAAGATGAACTAGGGCTCGGTTGGTACGATGAGCATGGACTTGCTGATATAGACCTGCCTGTGATGCCCAAGGGTTTGATAGGCTTGCACCCCTGCATTAAAAGAAACAATTATTGGACCTATGAAAGTGTAAGCTAAATAAGCATAACAATACATGAGATTTAGAATTTATTTTAGCAAGTAACTTTAAAATTTCCAATTTTTTCTTGGGCAAACAAATACATAAAATATGTCTAATGTAAAGAATGGAGCAAAGGATGACGTCTAGTCTGGCATCGCGTAACCACACACTCACGCTATCACGCCTTCAAGCTACATAACTCATAAACATACATAACTCATCATGTAGTCACGTACTCTCATCCTCGCACACTCACCCCTACATCATTCATCCTATCGTGTCGTGCCTTATGGTCAAGTACCCAAACTATAATTTAGTCCACCTTAGCTTAAAATTCATTTGAATTTACCCAAAAATCAAATTGTCCATACTTTGTACTACGTATATACTTTCTTACATAAACTTTTTTTTTTTTTTTTTGACAGGATGATTGTCAGGATCGTTCTTACATAACTTACACACGAGCACTAACTCTCATCCACAATGAATCGAATCGATTTACACTAAAATATTCTTACCAAACAAGTATGGGGTCAAATCCTACTCAAAATTCCAAAGATAAATCAAGTAAAACGATTTCCACTGTTTTAAGAATAAATTTTAATAAAAATGATCATTAATTCCTTATGCAACAAAATGTACGAAAGTAGTCAGAAAAAACGAAATTGACCCTTAAATTATTGAATCCCACGATTTCTGACAAAAGCCGAATTTGCATCACAACTAGTGGTCACTGCTCAGAAAATCACACTAGCTGAGCAAAGCACTGCCACACTTCTACCACTAAGCCCTATCATTTGACATATTTGCCCCTACTCCTAAGTCTCACAAAAGGCTAAAACCTTTTGCAAAAGGGTATTTTGGTCATTTTTCAATAAAAATTATGAGGTCTTACCATATCCTTTCTTCCACCATTTTTTGGTCAACATTTACATAAATCAGTTTTTAAAATTCATTCTTTTTACCTAAAAAAGCCATTAATAATTAAACAAAAATTAACATATGATATTATGCGTGGTGTATAAAAATAATTAATGGAATACGATACGGTCAAATGGAAATTATGGTCCATGGTGCATTATTTTTAATAACAAAAGTCCAAGAAGAATTGATGATCATTATTTTTACCATTTTGGCTAAGGAGTACATATGAGTCGTTACATTATAACAGAAACAAAAACTAAAAAATCAATTATTGCCAAGAAATTAGCAAGTCCTTTATACCCCTTTCTACATGTAAGAGTTAAACAGTAATAGTAATTCCATTGATTGTGGTTCAAATCTTCTTGGATGAGAAACTACATACTCCGTAATTCACAACCATTATTAGTTTATTACGTAATAGACTAACAATAAGTTTATAGGTTGTTACGAGTCAATTGTAGATACCAACAAATCCAAGTACTTGTATATAAATACTCCGTACTTGACTTAAATCGTGCAAATTTATAATTAGTTAGAAATCACAAATAATTACGTGAATCTCATTAAATTTCTCTCATGGTATTCAGTGTACTGTGGTAGTGCTGCATTGTACCAAGTCTTGATTAATTGAGAAATATTAGTACAACTTTATCTTAACTTGTACAAATTTTAATTTTATTTTAACTTAATCTTAACCTTGATCCCCTTCAATTTTAAGATGGATGACATAAAATAATACTCTTATGAAACTTATTAAACTCAATAAAGTAATTAATATCATATCAACCCTCCCTTTACATTATCATTTTTCGGTCATCCAATTACATTTTATTATTTCGTATACTCCCTTTGTCCTACAAAGATTTATGCAACGAATAATGTATGAATAAGAAAAGATCGAAAGAGACAGACAAACCTTTCGATAAGTAGTGCCATCAGGTTCAACAATCCAGCCAGCTTCATGACAAAGAGCTCTAAGAACTTGATTATTGTCACAATGCTTGGGTAGTTTATAACTCCCGTACATTCGAAGCCCGGAATAGATTTTAGCAGCGATGGCTCTACGCTTTCGTTCTCTTCTCTTGTTGTTCTCTCTCTCTCTCCATGACGGCGTTCTAGTCGTTGTCGAAGCCGTTCCGCCATTTCCTGGTGCCATTCTATTGAGATCTTCTTTATGTATAAATGGGTCTGAATAAAGATGACAATGTTGAAATTGGTGTAGAATTGTTGGTAATGGAGTTTTATAAATTCACAGTTTGTGTGGAAGTATTTTAAGGAAGTATCAATAATGTAGTACTTGTAACGTAACATAATAAATAAATAATTGTGGTAAATTGGTAATTGGTAAATAATATAGTGTAGGAATTTGTAGGAGAAAAAGGGTAATGACGTTTGCTAGAAGTGATTGTGACACTGCTATAACAGACCTAAAGCTAAACTCTATGATGACTTGAGGCACTTTAACAATGTTGGGCTTCACTACAAAATTTTACCATCTCAGCGTGTCTTGTGTTCAAACGAGTCATATGTGTTTAAAATAAGCCATGAAATTTTAAAAGGAAAATTTGTCGAAAATATCACGACCTTTGAGCAGTCATCCTAAAATAGCACCACCTTTCGATTATTCCAAAATAAAACGACCTTTCACATACTTCCGCCATAAATGGTACAAAAAACCTGTAACCTGTTTTACAAGTCACCCCGTGACACATGTCACAATATCTTTGGTTCAATTTTTATTTTTTTTTACAATTTTGATTTAAAAAAAAAAAACCTAAAAAAACTAAAAAAAAAACTAAAAATTAGAAAAAAAAAATATTAAACCTCCCATCTTTCCCCTCCCCAGCCAGCCTAGCCCCCTTTTCACCGAGAACCACCACCCCCACCAAACTATCCCACCTGAAACCCCCTCCTTAGCCCCCCTTCCCAGTTTCAAACCCCCCTTCCTTTTCGTCCCCTCCCTTTCCCGTTCCCAATTTTAGCCCTCCCTTTACTCCTCGTAGCAGATTTGACCCCCATCCCTTCATTGTCCCTTGGAACCCTTCCCCTTTAAATAACCATCATTTCTGGCGAGAAGGTTTCGAGGAAGGAGAGAGGTGGTAAGGGGCTGAAAATGGGGAAGGGAAGGGGAGGGGCACCGCAACTGGAAGGGAAGGGGGCAGCGGAAATGGAGAAGATAAGGGGAAGGAGATCGAATATGGTAATGAAAAATGGAAGGGGCCCAAAAACGAGGATGGGAAGGGGAAGAGGGGTCAGAAATGATGACGGAAAAGGGAAGGGGGATCGAAAATGGGGATGGGGGCTAAGATGGGGTGGTTTCAGGTGGGCTGGGTTGGTGGGGGTGGTGGTTCTGGTGATATGATGGGCTAGCAGGGGGGTTTATTTATTTATTTTTTAATTTATTAGATTTTTTTAATTTTTTTTAATCAATATTGTGTAAAAAAAATTGGCCAAAGACATTGTGACACGTGTCATAGGTAACCTGTTTTACAGGTTACCAACCGGTCACGTACCATTTATGGCGGAAGTATGTGAAAGGTGGTTTTATTTTGGAATAATCGAAAGGTGGTGCTATTTTAGAAAAACCGCTCAAAGGTCGTGTTATTTTCGACAAATTTTTTAAAAAGGCCCTCTGACATATCTACCTGTCAATTAATACTCCAAATGATGCTAATCAATAATCACAAACCATTATGGATTACAAGTACTATTGTAGGATGGCCATGCACACCAAAATTCTGGACATCTCAATTCTCATGATACTGTATGTGAATATTACGGAGTAATGTATTTTGGTTGGAGGACGTATATATATAAAGGCGTATAGCAAGTTCTCAAAGTACATATACCTGCATTTGACTGGGTTTGGAGAAGAGTGCATGCATGCATGCATGCTTCTAGTTTAAAATAGGAAGATCAAAATAAAATACAACACAATCTATATGCACCTTTATTTGTCCTCATTCTGATCTTGTGATCTTTCTGCAACACCTAGCTGGTAGCCTGGTACATCAGCTGCTTGACATGCATTAAGACTTGCCTGTAGCATAACATCACTTAATTCAGTACATACAGAGAACGACTAATTTTGATTCTTCAGTGGCTCAATATATGTAAGCAAGCTCCAATTTAAGAAAAGAAGAAATTATATCTGAGTTCTTCAGAATGCAAACTGTCGGTCTGTTATTCATGCTCTTAACTTATAATTCAGAGTTCAAAAAATGGCTTTTGGTAGTGTTGAAAATACAAGCTAAGCATGTGGTTGCAATTCTTAACCATTTATATTTAAAGCATATTGGTGAGAGTTGCACATGAGCTCATTTTACCATGTAAAGGTTGTAAACTAAAAGCGCATCTCATATGGCAGAATTTCTGAGAACAAGAAAGATCTATATATTATTGGAAATTTCTTGTAGAACTACCCTAAAGATAGGGTCATATGTGAACAACTACCCATTTTTTTTAATTTGTTTAGAACTACCCGCAAGTTTATAAACGTTTGGATAACACTACCCAATAACATTTTCCATCCAATTAAGACGCTACTTTGACCCAATTTTTCACTTTTGTCAATTACAATGGCCAATTAATGCCAAAATAAGCAAAAATCCGAATTCAATTAAACCCCCAAACCTTAAAAATCAAAATCCCTAAATAATACTAAACTTATGAATCTTAAAATGAAATCCTAATTAAAACCTTAATTAGGTTAATTACAGTAAATAAAAATCTTTAAATACATTGGGGGATTAAATTGAGTGGTAAAAGTGAAAATGTGGGCTCTAATAACGTCTTAATTGGATAGAAAACGTTACTGGGTAGTGCTACCCAAACGTTTTCAAACTTGCAGGTAGTTCTAAACAAATAAAATAAAAATGGGTAGTTGTTCACAAATAACCCTATCTTTAGGGCAGTTCTACACAAAATTTCCATATACTACCTCTGTTACAGGTTATGTGCAACGATTTGACATAAAGCAGAGAATGAAAATGTCTAATCGTTGCACATAACTTGTAACGGAGGTAGTATTATTGGTTGCTTCAGCAATAATATGAACACTTTGCTTACAATTACACGAGGAAGAAGGATCCTAAACCCCCAAGAAAAATGGTTCAAAAGACATTATCAAAGATACGATTTTAACCACTAAGAACTGCAGATAACATCTTAGTGCACGGCAGCAAGCTATGGAAGAGGCGATTTGATTTGCACAGTTTAGAACAAAGGAATTGTAGAAAACCATCAATCTCAAAGGCACAAAAAAGCATGCTGAATACATCATGTGGACAAAGACAATGTAGCTTAGTAGTAGTTTCAGACACACTGAATGCATAAATGTATACAGAGAAAAGGCACTTCTTACCTAATGCCCACCAACCTACTGTATTCCTTATTTTGGTTGAAATTTCCTGCAGTTGATTCAGGAAGAGTATATGCACCTTCTAATGGCATGGAATGATTACAGTTTTATTTTGAACTTGATAGCTCAGACATTACTGAAGTTTGTGCAACATTTTTTATTTTTTAAGATAAAAGATGCTAATAAGTGGAAGAGAAAAAGCCTGGCATCATTTAAGATACTCAAAACACTCCTCAATAATATTATAAGTTATGGTGGGCGATTTGAGCGCATGTGTGCCACGTACAAGTGAACTGATATGCTATGAGTAAATGAGATCCAATATTTAAGATACTGTACTATTCAAAAGAAACCAGTAGTGTTAAAAAGAACATACGGTCGATACTGAAGTCCAAAGATATATACTTGTCTGTGACTGTCCTCTGAAAAGAATTTTGGGGCTTAGTGGCTTACAAAACTTATTTAGCCAAAGAATGTACGGCTTTCTAGAGCCATTTCCTTTCGCTTATCTCTGGAAGCGGAAACTGTAAATAGCAATCAAACAGTCGTATCATATCTCTGATAAGTTCAAGGCCTTCTTGCTAGCTGAAAAACTCTGCCATGAATAGATTATATGCAAACATTGTATAAAGACCTGTCAACCATTTTCTTATATGACTACATAGATTGGAATTATATTCTAAACATAAATTAATCCAAAATTTAAGTGGTCAAGTCATTTTTACTTCTATGGAACTAAGGGAACATCGAAAGTGTACATTACTTGAGTTTGCTTAGGTTGCACATCCAACTTTGCAGCTGTGAAAAGGTTAGTACTTTGGTGCTCAACTGCTCAAGCTTATAAACCAAATATTTCAGGACAAAAATTATCAATGTCAAGACATTTTCAAAGCTATCATCTAGTTGCGGCTTTTGTTTGCCTTCATCCAGTTTAATTAGACAAGTGAAAGAAATCAGAATGCCTCTGAAAATTTGGAACAAATTACTACACTAAACAGGTAGTACAACATATTACAAGCATCCAAGCATCACATGGTAATCACAATTAGATTCATCTATTTTGCACATAAAATCCTATAGAGAACATTGCCTCATCCGTTCAAAGAAACACAAACAGAAGATCCTAATTATTAAATGATGCAGAATCTAATAAACTTACAGATAGTCGTTCCTTGTAATTTTCCCACTCAGCGTGTTATTTTTGGTTCAAATCGGAAAAGGCACCACTTCCCCCTCTTGCTGCTCCTACATATGTTGTCAAGGTACAATACAATAAATGATACAAGAAAACAGAGTTGCCAAAGAAATGATACAAAAAAGATAAATAGGTAACATTACATTTTGATTATCCGTTGGCCTCAATATGTTTTCGATAGGAGCATTCAACGAAGAATCATCAAACCAAATAGGCAGAGAAGTTGTAGCTTCACCAAAATCAGAACTGGAACTCGATCTTGGTTCTACTGTAGGGTTTTGAAGTCGTTGTGCTACGAGCAACTCCGCAATCACCTTTCCCATTGAAGGCCTTCTAAAACCCTTCTTTTTTACACACATCTTAGCAATTCTCCCATATATCTCAACTGATCTGCGTTTGCATTTGTAAGGCGTCGATCAATGATATGATGCAATTTCCCATTTTTCTGTGAATACACGGCTAGATCACGGAAGCTATTATGTCCATTAAGCGCTTCGATATCATTAGCGCGTTTTGCACAAAGAACTTCGAATAAGACCATCCCGAAGTCATATACGTCTGATTTTACGGTTATGCGAACTCTATGCCTAATCTCAGGATCTAGGTATCCATGAGTTCCTCTATGTATTGAAACACTAGCCTGAGAATTACCCAAGGTAATCTTTGATAACCCAAAGTCAGCAAGTTTGGCTTTAAAATCCTCATCAAGCAATATATTTGATGGTTTGACATCGCCGTGAATAATACCTTTTTTTTCCACGAAGACCAGAATGGAGATAATAAAGTCCCCTAGCAGCACCAATACATATCTCAAGTCTCTGTTCCCAGCTCAAACTAGTTGCTTCAGTATCTTCAGGATAAAGATGACTCTTAAGGGTTCCGTTTGCCATGAACTCAAGAACCAAAACCTTCACATTCTCTTCATCACAATATCCCAACAAAGAAACCAAATTACGATGGCGACATTGTAGCGTCAATTCAAGTTCTGTCCTGAAAGATCTCTCTGGAGAGCCCAACAAAGAAACCATATTACCTCGTTTTATGGCAACCACTTTGCCATCCTCTAAGACAACACCTCAGTAGACTTTCCCGAAACTACCCTGACCAACAACATGTTCATCATCGAAATCATTTGTAATTTCTTTGATGTATGATAAAGAATAGCGAATTAAAGTCTGCTCATTGATTATTGACTCATTCGCGTTGGTGTTTCTTGTTGAGTGGGAAGTCCCTCTAAAGAGTGTTAAAGGGATGCCAATTTCAAAATTCAACTCCCCCCTTTTCATTTTGAAAACAAAGAAGAGAATGACACCCATCACAAGAATGAACCCCACAACACTTGTGCAAACTATCACAACACGTAACCGATTATTGCTTTTTTCCATAGAAGAAGGCGAACTATTATTACCCCAAACTAGAGAGCGATAACCACCATCAATTTTCATGATCTCCAAACCATTCAAAAAAGCTTCATGTTTGATCCCATATCTCAAAGTTGGTCCAATGCTTATACTAAGCTCCTCACCAGTCATCATTGAGGTCACGATATCAACATAAACAGGGACACCAAATACCCCATTGGTAAAGTCTAATGTATGAGGAACCAACCATGAATTAATAAACGGTGAAGGATAATTTGTAGTCTTTTGATGCACTCACGATGTTACAAAAATGTTATCGTATTAAATACTGGAACTTCGACTCGACATAAAATTTTGAGGTGATGTTGACATTTGCACTATTATAACTTAGTGTTTTCACTCTCCTACAAGTTTCATAAACCAAAATTGGTGCAACAATCACATCCGTTCGACTAATCTTATGCCAAATAGCTCTCATGTTATGTACCTCCATTACAGAATTTTAATTTTATTATATATATTATATATTATATATTATATATTATGTATTATATATATTAGCGTTAATTATTAGCCTTTAATTTTTAACAATTGTTTTGTTTGATAAATATTTATTTTACAAATACGGAATAATTTATATTCTAGTAATCAAAATAATACAATGATTAAATTAAAAAAGTACTCTATATGTTCAATAGATTATCTTTCTATGTTTTCCATTGTCTCCGTATATCATAAGTTTAAAAACTACTTTGTATATATATGGTAATTTATGTAATTTATACTACTATATACTATAAATTTTTTTAATTGCTTTACTCATATAAATTTATACTCCGTAGTAAATAATTTAATTACTTACTAAATATGTGTAATAAAATAAAAGTGTAATAAAAGTTTAAACAAGGGAAAAGGGGACCTAGTTGATCATGCTGTTAATATATTTTTTTATTTAAATTAAATGGTCTATATTTTTTTATATATAAACACCATTCCCCATTTAATGCTCTAACTAGTTTTTATGCCCGGGCGATGCCCCGGGTTATTGCATTATTTCTATGATAGAAATCTTTACTAATATTTAAATTTGATAGAATCACAAGTAATATGGTAATAGCTTAGTGGCTAACATGTTAAAGTTTAAGCTGAAGGTTGTGGGTTCAAATCTTGTAAGAACTATATTTATGAACATATGGAATGAAAAACTTGATTGAATGAGGAGAGCGCCATGTGTCACCTAAACATTTTTAGGAACACCTTTTAATAACCAAATTAATTACACACATCCAATCAAATTTAGTAAAAAAAGTGAACCCCAATTTTACATTAATAAACTATAGTACCCAATTAATCAATTAGTATACTTACATAAAATTGGTTAATTTAGCTTCGATAAACACCTCATATAAGTTAGGGTTTTCGAATGTCTTTTGAATTAACTTTAATTAAATCAAAGATTATCTTATTATGGTTCACGATTATCAATTTTGCTGTAAATTTAGTAATAAAGGTTAGTTATACCTTTCATGACCCTTGCCTTCTTGAATAAACATACAAGTATGTAAGTTCATCTCTAATAACTAACCTTAAAAAATTTTATAATCATGTAAAAGAAACTTTAAAATTACCCTGATTGCTTATATGCATGCATGTGGAGCTAGTAAAAGAAATTTAAAGCAAGTTTAAAAACGAGGGATATGATTCTATCATCTAGCTAGCTAAACCTGGCCTTTTAATTAACAATTAAGCATACGTAGAATCTATCATATATCATAATCCTAGCTTCAAAGTAAGTTAAGAAGACTCACTGTTATGTTAGCAATGGAAGCTGCCTAGCTGTCTTCTTATTAGCAATGGAACTTCCTTTGCGGCATCCGGCCAGGCGGTAAGAATGATTTGTAGGATTTGCCCCAAATATCAAATGCAATTATGTTGCATTTTTTATACTCATTTGTTGTTTACACTTGTGAATTTTTTTTTTTTTTTTTTTTTTGATGAAGGTATGGTTGTTTACTACGGAATACTTTAGTTGTTGAAAAGAAGAGGAATGAAAAAAATGATGGCAAGACCTTGGTAAGAGAATCACAGTAGCCGCAAATCACTGCTAAAGTGCTAACTCACTACCACTTTGCAGTACTAGTGGTCACTACTCAGAGAATCACAAGCAAGTAGCTGAGCAAAGCACTGCTACAATTCTACTACTAAGCTTTATCATTTGACATATTAGCCCCTAATCCTAAATCTCACAAAAGGCTAAAACCCTTTGCAATAAAAGGGTATTTTGGTCAATGAAATCTAATCATATCCCTAACCAATCTCTCCCCCCCTTTTTCGGCCAAATTTACATAAAATAATTTTTCAAATTCATCCTTTTTATCTAAAAACGGCCTTAATTAATTACAAATGAACATTAATAAACATGTGATATGATGCATGTTATATAAAATATTATGATTAATATAATGGATATAATTCATATAAGATATATAGTCAAATGGAAAAAAAGGTCCATGGTGCATTATTATAACAGAAGTCCAAGAAGAATTGATGATCATTATTTTTACCATTTTGGCTAAAGGAGATCATATGAGTGACGAGTCGTTACATAAAAACAAAAACAAATACTGAAAAATTAATTATCACCAAGAAATTAGCGAGTCCTTAATACCTCTTCTACATGTGGGAGTCCTTTATAGTAATTACATTTATTGTGGTTCATATTTCCATGGATGAGAAACTAAGTACTTCGTAGTCTATAAGTTATTACGGAGTCAATTGTAGTCTTGTAGATACCGACAAATCCAAGTACTAGTATTTAAATACTCCCTCCGTCCCTAAATTACATTCCTGTTTGTAAATTTACATGGGAATCAAGGAGGAAAGAATAAGACAAATAACAATAATGAGATATTGCAATGGGAAGTACAAAACATTAAATAATGTAGAAGATTACAATTGACTAAGTACTCTGTAGTTGACTTGAATCGTGTAAATTTATAATTAGCCGGAATCACAAATAATGATGTGAATCACTCATTAATTTTTTTTTTTCGTGGCATTCATTATATTGTGGGTGGCAGTGCTGCATTGAATTATAAAATTGTACGAAGACAAATTTACAAATTAATTGAGAATTCAATATTCTTAACCTTGAATAACTTAAATTTTAACATCGATGACATAAAATAATATTCGTATGACACTAATTTAACTTAAATAAATACTTCGTAATTAATTAATATCGATCCTCCCTTCAAATTACCATCTTCCACTCATTCAAAACATTTTATTTTGCATACTTTCTCTATTCAACGAAGATTTACGCAATGAATGTATGAATAAGAAAAGATCAAAACAGACAAACCTTTCGATAAGTAGTGCCGTCAGGCGCAACAATGGTCGGATTCCAGCGCTGACTTTTTTGTGACCCTCGCGAAAATGGAATATGGTAATTGTTGTAAGAGACTACCAATAGTCGGATTCTGGTGTTGACTATACCACGTGACCCTCACGTGACCTTTTCTAACCCTTTTACCACCTAATTTTCCCCAATATCCATCCATCAAAAGACTCTTCTCAATTTAGAAGATCAATTTTTGACCAGAAACTAAATAAGCAAACATCATTAATCAAATCAACAACAACAACAACAATAAACGTGCCTCAGAAGTAACAAAAGGCAGAATAGCAGCCAGAAATTCCAAAGGCTCTAAAACATAGCTCCAAGCTCCGATTCAAGTGATTCTTGAGCCTAAATTGATTGATTTTTCGAGGTCTACATCTTAAAGGGGAAATTACTACAAAAACTGATTGCATGTTAGAGTAATAGGATAATTATAGTTATGTGAAGAATAATTCAGAATGGGTTCTGCGCTTAATTGTATCTCATAGCTTATGATACGATCGGTTTAAATGGGTACTACGAGTGGCAGCAGCAATTGGTTGTGCTAAGGCCTAAGGGCCTGTGGAAAGTGTTGGTTTGTATACACCCAACAATTGACAAAAGGTTTAACCGAAAATAACGAAATAAACCTTAATTGAGAGTAAACACAATGGTTGCCCACAACCATTGTGGTTATTGCTTATTTTAATAATTTCTACATCTTCCACCTCACCTACAACCACTCTTATACCTATTTAATAACCAATGTCTCCCAATAGTTAACCACAACTTTTTGGTTATATATTTTCTCTCTCCTACTTTTACCCAACCCCACTACACAATATCTCTCTTTAATCCTATCATATATAACTAATGCACTTGGTAATAATCAATTAAAAGTAATAATTATTATTAGCATACATTAATTGAATAAAATGACTTATGTTTAAACTTAATGCATTATATTATTTAATTAGTAAGTAATTAGTCGTTAATTAAGAAATACACAATAATTACAAATTTACTAAATTCGATAATAATAAAAATAATACATATTCTATCAACTGACAACAATCTTTAAAAGATAACAACGAAGCGTGATTGAGTTCAAATACAATAATTTAATGTTGCGATTATACAACTTTTAACGCAAATTATTTTGCCTATGGTTAACACCGAATTTGAGCAACATATGTTCAACTAAGTCTTTCTTCAAGGCTCTATGCATAGCTTCATCACGAACACGAGTTCTATTAGACATATAAGTTTTCAAACTTGGAATTCGATTGTTGCTATTTTCAAACTGAAAAGGCTCTTCAATATTTCTATTACTTGAAGACGCATTTATAGCTTGATCATATTCATTTGGATCGTAATACGTTTTATACGTATCTCTTTCATCCTCAACGATCATATTGTGCATAATGATACATGCTATCATTATTTTTCCTAACATTGATGAGTCACAAGCTAGCGTAGGATTCTGTATTATTGCAAAACGAGCTTGTAATACTCCAAAAGCAAGCTTAACATCCTTTCGTCTAGCTTCTTGTAATTTGGCAAAAAGACATTCTTTTTCATTTTGTGGTAGTGATATTGTAGGAATAAATGCTGCCCATTTAGGATATATACCATCAGTGAGATAATACCCCATATTGTATTGATGGTCATTCACAACATAGTTAATAGAAGGTGCACGACCTTCAAAAACATCGTTAATCAAAGGGGATCTATCAAGAACGTTAATATCATTACGACTACCTGGTGTCCGAAAAAAAAAGCATGCCAGATCCAAAGATCATATGATGCCACAGCTTCCAAGATTAATGTGGGTTTACCTGGTCTTACAGAAAACATACCTTTTAATCGAAGTGTACAATTTTTCCACCGTCAATGCATGCAATCAATAGAACCTATCATGCCCGGAAATTCTCGATGTTCACCAATTCTTAGTAGTCTAGCAGATCTTCTTCATTGGGCTTTCTAAGGTATTCATCACTAAAGTAAGAGACAATTCCTTCCACAAAATGTTGTAGTGGACCTCTTGCAAGAGATGCACTAATTTGAATGTAGTCATCCACAGAATCAGCAGAGGTGCCATAAGCTATTAGCCTCATAGCAACTGTGCATTTTTGCAATCCGGAGGCACCAAATCTTCCAGTAGCATCTTGTCTTTTCTGAAAGAAAGGATGACGTTCTTCTAAAGTTCGCTTTATTCGGAGAAATATATGTTTGTTCATACGAAATCTCCGACGAAATAACTGTGGGGGAAACACAGGATGGTCAGCAAAGTAGTCATTCCATAAACGATTGTGTCCATCCTCACGATCCCTTGGAACGGGGATCCTTGTTGTTCTTAGAACTTGATTTAACATTTGATACTTCAATTGGATTGGACATCAAAACTTCATCCATCATTCAATTAACAAGACGATTGGCTTGCCTTCGTATTTCATATTGTTGTGTTTTGCTATTTTCTGAATTGGATGAAGAATTAGAAGAGTTGGAGCTTTCGTCGGATGACATGTTATTAAAACCAAATTGATATGAGAATGGAAGGTAGAAGTTTTTTAGGGGAAAAGATGGATGGTTAATCAAGTGAAATGTATCTCATCCATTTTATAGAACAAATGTGTTTGGTATGTAGCCATCTTTATTGTCTTATATGATAAATTTGAAGTCTTGAATGCATGCATTGATTCAGAAAAAAAAAATTAATAATTTTTCAGTAATGTAGATGCATGTATTTTTATTGTCAATATCAACTTAGCATTGTTATGTACGTAAAAGCAATGTAATGTTACTATTACCTTTTCAGTGTCAAGTATATCAGCGTACAGTGTTTATCACTATTACCTTTTCAGTGTTAAGTACATCAATGTCTAGTATCTAATATTTGTTTTTCAGTGTTGAGTACATCAATTCATTTTCTATGTAATGTAAATCAATGTACATCTTTTGCAGTGAAATATCAAAGTGAAATATCAATGTACATCTTTTGTAGTGAAATATCAATGTACATCTTTTGCAGTGAAATATCAAAGTGAAAAATCGAACCTTAGTACATAAAACAGAAAACTAAAATATAAGACAAATTATTTGAAATTAAGCAACATGTAAACTATAATTAACCATAAACTTAGTACATCAGTCTGAGGGGAATAACTTCTTCAATAAATTGTTCCTTAGTTCTTGATCTTCCGAATATAGGTTTGGCTTTGAATCGAGGTGCTTAAATGACTCCATATTAATCTTTCTTTATTTCCTTGCTTCTTTCTCCCTTTCTAGTTGCAACCTTGTAAGTTCCAATTGATTTTCTGATTGTCTTATAAGTTTCATGTCCTGGGCCGTGTCCTACCATTGTTGCCATGCTCCAACTGGCATATTTTCCATCTTACTCTTTCCTTTATTTTTGCTAGATTCGTTGTTGGTAGGCAAGGTTGAATACCAAATATCAGTGATATTATATCACCTTGGTGTTTCGGGGTTTGATGAAGATGAGTAGTTGTCAGCTTCATTGATACGTGATCTCTTTGAGTCACTTCCTTGAGTAGATGTTTTTTGCTTGCATTTTTGAACAATATCTTCACTTGGTTTCCACGCATCATGTTGTATCAAAATGTCCCAAACATGCTTGTCTTGAAAGGTTTTAGACATCAATGATGTCTCTGTTTTGTCAGCAGCATATATACTATATGCTGCCTTCATAACATCTTCATCATTGTGACCACTTCCCCTTCTTGATTCAACATGAGCATGTGAACCACAAAATTTAGAACATGAAGCATTGATCCTTCTCCAACGGTTTCTAAGTTGCTCCGAACCCCTCATTTTCAACAAATCTTCTCGTGTTACCCCGTCAGTACCTTCTTCGAAACACCTTTGTTTGTATAGTATAACATTATTATACATTTCCTCAATTTTCCACCAAAAAACATCCCCCTTTTGGTTAGTGTTAATTTTTTTATTTTGACTAAACTCAAGCCAAGACTTCACAAGAACCACTTCTTCAGCTTTTGACCAAAACTTTGTTTTCCCATCTTGATTGCCTCCTTCATGACCTCTTTCATTGACTTTGACTTCTTCAACTTCTGGTTCATTGTCGTCATCTGATCCATTCGAAGTGTATGAGCAATTGAAACTCGGAAGTGCACTATCATCACCTTGTGACATAGGAAATTGAGACATAGGAAATGTTGGATCACCTTGAGAGATTTGAATATTCTCAAAAGATGGTTAACATTTTGAGAATATGAATAATTAGGATTTTGTAGTGGTTGAAAAGGGAAAGAAGTACAAGTACTTGGATTTGAGAAATTGAGATTTTGTGAACCATAATTCGAAAATTGTTGAAAATTTGTATCTAAATCTGAGTTGAGATCAATTTGAATGTCAGAATAGTAAGGTTGAAGATTTGGATTATTCTGTTGTTGTGATGAGTTCTGAGATTTTGTGGGTTTTTTTTTTCTATTAGATTTTGAAATATTCATCTCTACACGATTTGATAATAAAGAGAGTAATATTCACTAAAAAAAATTGTTTCTAAATACCTCAATATTGGCTTCATTTTATAGAGAAAAATAAAATAGAGTCGTTGGTGTTTTTTTTTTAGAGTTGTATTTTAAAAATTATGGCCGTTACAAAATTACAACGGTAATACAATCAGAGCAAATCTCAGCCATTGATTAAATAAATAGGTGCCACAATCCTCTTTAGCCACGTCATCCTAGGTTGTCATAAACACCCACCCACTTGCAATATTTTATTGCATAACCTATCCCAAATAACCGGTTAAAGAAATAACCTGGTTATTGAAATACTCCCCCTACTTTTTTCTCTCGCTTCATTTTTTATTATATTTTCAGTTTCTCTCTCCCCATAACCAACCCAATTGGGCAACGGCTGGGCATACTCTAACCGGTCAAAGAAATAACCTGGTTATTGAAATATTATTCCCCCTACTTTTTCTCTCTCTTCATTTTTTTTATTATATTTTCAGTTTCTCTCTTCCCATAACCAACCCAATTGGGCAACGGCTGGGCATACTCTGAAGAAAGCCTTACACAATTGACAGGAAGAAGAAGGGAATTTGCTGCAATCAGGGGAAGGACGATGAAAATGAAAGGATAATTGGAGATTTAGGACGTAATTAGCAGTTAGCTGATTGGTTAAAGCTGGTTGTATTAGCGGATTCGATTAGCTAGTTGCATTAGTTGTTTTGACTAGCTGATTTATAAGAGCTTTTTATGTAGAGTTGTTTGGTAAAATTAGCTTATTATTTGTAGTTGTTTGTTAGCTGAACATATGAAATGACAATTTAGGACATTGATAATTTTTTTTGTTGGAGTTTAGATAGAGAACTCCAAATAAATTGTGCTTCAAAAGAATTCATTTTCCATTTGTCAAAGATTGCATTGTATAAATTGGTTCTTAAAATAAATTGATTCCTTGAAATATGCTCAATTAGTCAATTGTTTTGGACTTAATTGGGGGATTTAGATGTTAACCATTTTTTGGTCTAAATTGGTGACCAAATTCGTTGTACCTTATTCACTCTCATTCGTGACCAGATTCGTTGTATCCAGTTCACACTCATATACTATATAAACATCTCCTTTTGTCCCTTTTCGGACACAGAAAAAAGTGAGAATTGATCCTCTCTTACAATTATTCTTCATGACCTCCTTTTCTATTGAGCATTGCTCGAAGGTGTTTTCAATCTAACTCTCCGTAGTACACCGAAGAGTTGGAGTCATGTAACCCTGGAGGTCGATTACTATGAGTCCGTGCGTACCTGAGCGGGGCAAATTCGACTTTAGGGCAGTGATCTAATGTCACGCCACGACATTTTCAAGATAAGTCATTTAATTATCTTAATTGCTATTAGTCATGTTTCCTACAATCTAAAGTCGAATTTATGTTTTTCCATTATGGCTAATAGTGATACTTGTTTGTGGTATACTATTATTTGTCTTTTGTTGAAACTATGGATTTTAGAATTCATTGCTGTGTTTTTAGACCAATGTGGGGAGAATAAATGTTGCAAATAATTCCAAATTATTTATTCTATATTGATGAAATGCATATACCTGTCCTGAACAATGGCATGCCTCATATTATTATCTTAATTGATTAAATTGACTACGTGTAACACCCTAGAAATTCCTTTCCTTTAAATACCCATTTTACTCTTTAAAATACGATTTAGGAATATCTAAGACATTACCACCACCGTGAAAATGGCTAAGGCAATTATCAAAGATACACAGCGGAAGACTTAAAATTAAAAACCGTTTAAACAACTCAACTCAATAGTCAACCAAATGAAAGTAAAGTTTGAAACCAAAACAAACGAAGTCAAATAAGATCAAACTACAACTTGGAACCATTAAAGGCCCTTATTCAAAACCGTTCCAAAACCAAACCTTTGCGTTAGTCCACACAAAACATATCATAAATAAATAAAGCATAAAATACACCGTAAACTAATGGAAACTAGCATGATTCACTCTTCACTCATGCCCCATCATGAATATGCTTCAATACCTGAAAAGTTTATCTCTACTTGTCCCCACTACTCTCCATTTAAAATGGGTCATCATAGGGCCAAGATAAAGACATGGCCAAACACACAAACACACGCAATCAGCAAAGCTGAGTACATAAGCGTAATTAAACACACTAACATGCTTTCACCTATCAACACACACTTACCTCAATGCACCTGTTTACAAGCACACACAACAATCAACAAGACACTTTAACTAGACACTAAATAATTCATTTAGTGATGATTACGCATCGAATGGGTTTCCAACTATTCCTCCCCTAAATTAATTGAGGTTAACTGACACGGGAGCTAACCGTGCCAGCGACAAAACCACTCAAAGGTGGCGGAATTCCTGCGCATAATAATAAATAAAAAGGAATGTACAGCGTCCTGTACTCCATTAGAAGTTAGGGTTAAATATAAAACCTCATAACTCCCCCCATTGTTCATACTCAAGGTATATACGTTCCAAGAGTTTTGGTGCGTAATCTCTTTCACTTTACGTTATTTACATGTTATTGGACTTGGTGATGACTCTCATAGCATAATAAATCAATTAACATTATTTATTCAATGAACCAAACATACCAACTTAATTCTTGAATAATTAGTGACCACTTATTATTTAATGTTGGACCCTTTTTAATTCTACCTCAGTGTCAAAGACACATTAAACGCATAAAGCGCCAAAAATCCTATCCCTCGGTGTTAAAAACACCTTAAGTGCACAAAGGCACCAACATACAATTTATTCCTCGTGTACATAGACACTTATATAGCTCCTTCCTCATGCTAAAAGCATCAATAAAAATTATATGAACCATAATAAAATTCCTTTCCAATATTCCATGTCAAATTAAACATGTAGTTTAATTAAACATGCACTCTAACATGCCATAAATAAAAGTGTAGTCCATATAATCATGCCAAAATATAATTTTCCAATCCAGAAACCATCACAAATAATTCATGCTTCACAATTCAATCACCAACACCAATAATTCACAATTCAATACATAAACCTTAGCATGATACTACTTGTAATTAATTGAAATCAAGCCTAGCATGATTCTACATCATCAAAGTATGCTAAGTACGCGAACGTACCTTGAGTACGATCTTAAAATCGCCACGACTAATAGAAATTGCTTACTTTGAAGTCTCCTACACATTAAAATCATAATAGAGTATTCAAATCCACTCTAAACAAATTTCCAGCAATATATACTATTTTAAAACCCCTAATAATTTAATTAAAGTAAGCTGAAATTATATTAAAAACACCATATTTAAGTCCCAATTAATGGGTAATTAAAATTCCTTCAAGAAACATAATATTAAGTGTTCTACATAAAATTCCAGCACTTTATTTTAATTAAAACTTGCTGTAATTAACCCTTAAAACACTTGAAACAAAGATCTAAACCAATATACATCATAATCCTTCAATAATTCATAAATCAAGAACCTAGGGTTTCAAAAATTGGGGCTTTTAATTAAAAATCGAATCTGAAAATTAATCAACACAATTATTATAATCAAACATCAAAATCAAATCTCAAAACTCATAATTTACAATTAGATTTAAGCATAGATTAAATTAAAACAATAAAGTTAAGTTTTTATTTTTTATATGCTCGAAAAAAAGAGGAAGAGGAGGCACGGCAGCCACCTGTTGCCGGCTGCTGGCAGCGGTGGAGGAGGCGGAAAACAGGGCAGCCGAAAAAAAAAGGAAGGGGAAGGGGAAAAGAAAAGGAAAGAAAATAAGGAGAAAAGAGAGAGAAGTTTACCTTGGGTTTTTTCTCCACTCTGGGCAAAGTTGATTTGCCTCATAAGTGGGATATTTATACCCCTTCTCTACCAATCCCTTTTTTCCTAAACTTTCCTCTTTTAGTTTTTCCTAATTTCTTCCTTAATAAAACTTGTTAAAATTAAACTTTCTTAAAATAAAACCCCAACTTTTATAAATAAAGAAATTAAATAAACTTTCCTTTTATAAAAATATTAGTTAAAATACCATAATTAAGATATTAAAATTATTCAAATACTTTATAAAATACATATTTTAAATAAAATACGTATAAAAATACGGGGTATTACACTACGAGTATCAAAGCAAAGTTATTATGTTGAATCATGAGTCTTTGTCTTGTGAATATACTATTTTCATGGTTACAGTATATATTTTCCTAAAATCTAGAAGCGTTCTTTTGGTTTTTACCATGGATTATTTGATTGATTTGACGAAATTGATTTCATTATTTTCAATTGTCATATCTTCCTATGTTTTTATCATCAAACTCCCATGATAAAATCAATAATACTTTGTTGTATAGCTAGACGAGACTATACATTGATATATTGATCTGACTTATATTTAGTATGCAGTCAATTTGGATTTTTCGAGAGAGATGTTGCAGCATCGGTATAAGTTGTTGATATGGGGAGTTTAAGTTGTTGCTACAAGGGCCTCTTTCTTATTTAGTTGTAATTTAATTTCAAACCTCTGAAATTCTACTCCAAAGGCATTATACTATTTTAGTATCTTGTTAGGAAGTGATCTTAGTGGATTAACTTGAGCTAGTTTGGAGTATATATTCAAATTATTATTGTGTATATATTAGCTTGTTGTTAGGAAGCATGCAGCGGAACCTACCTACAGTGGCTTGGCTTAGGGACATAAAGGCTGGAGAGTGCAACATGTGACGCAGATAGTTGAGTTGCTCGGACATTTGGTATGTTTGTGTACTTAAATTAATTTGTTTGGGATTCAAATAAATCAAGTAATCAACTTTTCTCATGAATGGGAAGATCCTCCTAAATTATTGTCATTATATTTCTTGCTTTGCGTAATATGTTATTATGTGTATATTCATGTGAAACATATATTTTGTGATGACCTGTTGCGTAATGTGGAGCTTGATTAAGACTTTGAGGCTAATGAGTAGGTTAGTTGGACTCACCTTAGTGGGTGTGTTGAGGAGGGAGACTCTCATGTGAGTTCATTTAATTGCGGCTTAATATTGACTGATTTGTTTGTCAAGTTGTGAGTTGTTACCTTTGCTCATAGTATTATATCCATTGTTGAGTGTCATGGATGATTAGGGCTTGGATATGCAACTTTTTATGAGCCTTAAGTGTTAATCTTATATCCTTAATCCATTGGCTAATTGATTTATTAAACTTGGAGATCGAGTAGAATTATAAATGTGATTTTGTTCTATATGTTGATGTTTGCTTGAGGCATATCTTTCCTTCATGGTCTAGGTGAGATCAATTGTCTCCTTGTTTATATAGTAGAAGTAAGAGTGTTATTTTAACTAAAGTTTGAACAAATAAATACGGTCAACAAAATTTGGAGAGCTCTACATATTGGAATAATTAGAAGGAATTACCCAATTTTTAAAAGGTCTTATAAATAGCATGTGTTTTAACTTTGGTTAATACTACCTCCGTTTCTTTTTAGTTGACACGTATTCCTTTTTAGGAAGTTTTTTTTTAGTTGACACGTTTCCTTTTGGGGCAACTTTTTTACCTTACATTTACAAGCTACCCCACTTGCCTTTTCATTCTCTCTCACTCTCTTTCCTCTCCTTAATACATGTGCCTAAATCAAACGCGTCAACTAAATAGAAACGGAGGAAGTATAACCTATATGGGGGTATCAATATTTTTTAGCTCACTATGTTGGCTAAATTAAGGTCCATCTCACGAGAGTTTGTCTAGGTATCCCTTGTTTAATGGATTATTTATGTCAGAATCTCATATGCTTGTTGTGTGGGGGTACCTATTTAAGGTGAAATGTTCCTTGGTGTGCATTGCAGTTGTTTTTTGAGACATTGTGATATTGTGATTGTTGAATATGATGAATTTAATATTGCTTATTTATCCATTTATGTGAGTAATCTTTTATTCAATTCATTCATAAGTAATGTAAATTTTTTCAAGCTAGCATAAACCTTTATACTATTTAAAGGTCCTAATATGTGATTTAGGATGAGTTATGCTAATTTGATTTGTGGTTGTGCTAATGTTATTAAAATGGGTTGACATAGTACAATTACCTCCGGGGTTTGGTTCTAGTCACAGTACAGGTGTGCAAGATAAATGCAATCACTCCCTGATCATTGGTGTAGGTGCTTGCAATACCTCGAGTCTGGTGGTGCAGAAATTGAAGCAGAAAGGTGGTGGTATAGGCTGGACCTGGTGCCTAAAGGATGCTGACCAGAACATTGTGCAGAGATATGGCTTCTCTTCTCAGGAGGGCAACTCCATGAGCATCTTATGTGCTATCCATAATGGAATGCAGGCTGCTCTTAACAACCATATTTGGCATCTGCAGATTTGCTGCCAAGACACAAGAGTAACACGCTGGCTGCAAGGAAGTCTTTCAGAGCTGCAGGAAGGAAGAATGTGGATTCATAAGATCAACAACTTATTGCCTCTCTTTCATTGTTTATCCAGTGTTTCTAAAATTGGGGATTAACTCCCTTTGTTCTAGCTGTCAAAAAAAAAAAAAAAAAGTACAATTACATTGAGAATGACTTGAATTGTGTTAAATTCTCGTATGCGAATCATATGCGCTAGTTTGAGAATGTTTTCTCAATTTTGTAATGGTATGATAATTTAAAATTTATATCTAAGAGTCATATATATACATAGTTTGATTCATATTTTTATTTAACCTTTTCTTTAGTGAAGTTGGTAGATCAGCTAGGAAGGAGCAAATTTAGAGTCCAAACTAATTAAGTCTAATTGTCCTTCTTAATTACTAAGAAAGATTTGAGGATAAGAAGAAGTCATGGGGTGTCTTCAAAAAGTGATGGATAAATATCCATAACCATATGGAGAAACCATGTCTTTGTGTTTGTGCTAGTTTTGGAGAGAAACAAGTTAAATATAATTCCTTATTTGTGATCTATTGAAGTTTGTGAAAGTTAGTTTTGTCTAACCATAATAAAGCCATTAGATGTAATGTTGATGACTTTCATGAGTCAGTTGAAAGTAAAGAAATTGATATAACTTCATTGAAGGTTTGGTGATTGACTATCTTTGTTATCTCTCATCATGACTAAGTTTGTGCGTTCATTTGTCTTGTTTGCATTATTATCCTCTAATGTTTTGATACTGGTTCAAATGAAGGCATATATTGCAAACTAATATGACAACTTAGTTATGAAATTGAAAGTGGAGGAATTTTTTCTAAGTGTGTCCTTGTTAGAAATAATACAACGTAAATAAGTTTATTATATAATTGAGCACCAAAGCTATGGTGTGAGAAGTCATCACATGATTATTCCCGTAATCTGTTAGTTTGACCATGATTGTGAATCATATGCTTCTAACTTAATGTTGTTATGATATTAATCATAGTGGTTCAAACGAGAATATTGTTATGTTATTAATCATAGTGCAGGTGGAGACTATGAAAGTGCTCTCTAATGATCATTGTATGGTACTGTGAAATAAGAATTAAAATTGCAGGTTGAAAATGCTTACAAAGTAACCAAAAATGATGAGTTCACTATGAAGGTTTAATTTGACTCAAAACGTTATTGCAAAATCTATTAGTAGATATCAATTGTGGGGGGAGCCAACTCCATTAAATACATGTGTTGTGAAGTACAAGTTACAATTGAGGCAACTTACCATGGAAAAATAATAAAAATGTATACATGCTAGATGCATGAATACTTATCATAAAAATGTGATCACGTGATGTGAGAGGAATATTAGAGATTCCTCAACAAATAAGGTCTTTGTAGAAAAATGGTGCTAGAGTCAGCACAAGGAATGTGTTTAAGCCTATGAGGAGTGAATTGTGATTGATACCCATCTTAGAAATGTCTAAGTTCAATGGGTCAAACGAAGTTACAAAAGAGCTCAAGTATAGTACCACGACCATTCCTATTAATAAAGAGATGTGGTACTTCTTACTGCTATGTGTATGAGGTTGAGTTGAAGAACTCTTAATAAGTTCATAGCCTTAATATATAAAGGTGGTTTGTGGCAGTACAAACTTAATGAACTTACCTATGTGAATGTGGGGGTTACGCCCAATCCCCTATGAGGTTCCAAAGGCTAGGACCTCTAGAGCATTCATGAAAAATCCAGGCAAATGTGGGGCATTTTTAATTTCGCGAGAACACCTTTGATTTGAGAAAAATTTAGTACGCAACTGTATTTTACAAACTTCATGAAAGGTTCAAGGCAAAATCCACCCGACATGACCGTAGAATATAATTGTAAGTACTGGGTATCAATTCAAGTCCACAAGACATTGGTACTTGTAAAACTAAATATCCAATGCTTAATTTCTTTATCTTCATTCTTCTTTTGAATCATGTGGGGGAATGTTGGAGTTAGATAGAGAACTCCAAATAAATTGTGCTTCAAAAGAATTAATTTTCCATTTGTCAAAGATTGCATTGTATAAATTGGTTCTTAAAATAAGTTGATTCCTTGAAATATGCTCAATTAGTCAATCGTTTTGGACTTAATTGGGGGATTTAGATGTTAACCATTTTTTGGTCTAAATTGGTGGCCAAATTCGTTGTACCTTATTCACTCTCATTCGTGACCAGATTCGTTGTATCCAGTTCACACTCATATACTATATAAACATCTCCTTTTGTCCCTTTTCGGACACAGAAAAAAGTGGGAATTGATCCTCTCTTACAATTATTCTTCATGACCTCCTTTTCTATTGAGCATTGTTCGAAGGTGTTTTCAATCCAACTCTCCGTAGTACACCGAAGAGTTAGAGTCGTGTAACCTTGGAGGTCGATTGCTATGAGCCCGTGTGTACCTGTGCGGAATGGATGTTAAATGACAATATTATCGTAAAAGTTACTCTAATTCACATTCTTACCTAAGTCAAGTAAAAAAAATGTAGGAAACATGACTAATAGCAATTAAGATAATTAAGTGACTTATCTAGAAAATGTTGTGGCGTGACATTAGATCACTGCCCTAAAGTCGAATTTATATTACTCAATAAGCTAATCTAAAAAGCTCTATTTTTTAGCTTTTACAAATTAGCTTATTTGTCTCAATAAGCTTATTTAAAAATTAAAAAGCTATTTTACCAAACAACCAAATTAGAAGATAGTATGTAGTAAAACCTCTAACTTGGTCAAATAAGCTCATTTTTGGTCAAAACTCTAATTACCAAACATGGCTAGGGCTATAAGAGGTATATTGGAGAATTGAGCAGGAAAATTGAGGGAAAGGGGTTGTTAATGGTCATGTGAGGGTCACATGGTCTGTCAATACCGAAGAAAAAAGTTATCGGCGAGATTCTGATGTATGATATTCTTTTATAACATTTTACATTTTAATAGATAACTAGTATAGTACTCGTGCAATTGCACGATTTTAAAAGTTTAAATATCAAATCTCACAAAATCAAAACCAAAGTTAGCTTAATGCATAGTAGTGATATTTTTTTACATTATATGATTATTCATTCACAACAATGTGTATTGTATTGCGTATCATAATTTTAATTCAATGTTAAAGAAAATTAAAATTTAATTTAGAGATATAAAAAAGCTTATGTCCTTTACATATATTACCTATTAGATCATAATGACTCATGTCCATTCGTATATCTCATATTTTACCCTTATATGTACTTTTGAGCTTATGTTTCTTGTCTAATGGAGAATGTATAATTTACATTATAAAATTATATGTTACACTTTTCTTTTAAAAAATATATATATATATATATATATATATATATATATATATATATATATATATATATATATATATATATATATATATCTTAATGCAATATTTTCTAGGTCCTTAAGTTATTTTGCAGCACTATTTTTTTTTAATAATATGTCCAATTACTCCTTTTGTCTCTAATTTTTTTTGTCCCATTGTATCTATATGGGTAATACTTGTCCTAAAATCACACACTTCAGATATTATGCACGATAATAATCTATCAATCAATAACTATATACTAAAAGACACACTAGCAATGACACATGTTTGTGTCTTTAGTTTTTTTTTTTTTTAAAAAAAAAAAAAAAAATCCT
This sequence comes from Chenopodium album, assembly GCF_948465745.1. Lineage (NCBI taxonomy): Eukaryota > Viridiplantae > Streptophyta > Magnoliopsida > Caryophyllales > Amaranthaceae > Chenopodium > Chenopodium album. The sequence goes on from NC_137855.1 coordinate 31,949,679, forward strand.
TTTATAAAACTTTATTTTTTAGGAAATTATTATATACAATAAATCAATAATAATTGTCATAGTTAACTTTATAAAGTAAGTAAAGATCTTTACATTTTATAGATAAATATGCAACTACAATAGGTATGTGTATTGGCAACATATAATTACTTAAAAAAACGCAATTTTTGAGAATCTTTTTTTAAGAATATGTAATCTTCATATACTTGACAAGAAAAATTAAAAAATTAGGAAGAAAAAAAAAGCCTATATATGATTTATAAATACTTCTTTGATTAATAGTAAGAAATAAAAAAGATACATCTATTTTGTCTTTGAAAATTTAAAGTTACCCATACGAAAGGCCACTACAAGAAAACGCGTTTTTAGCAATCAATATTATCGACGGGCGTCAAATCAGTCGGTAAAATGAAACATTAGCGAATAATTTTAAAAACGGTCGCTAATTACTGACTGTTAAGATGATAATCGGTCGCTAATTACCAACCGTTTTAAAAATCTATCATTCTACATAATTTGAAATTACTCATTTGACTAAAGTACTCAACAACTCTTTTACGTGATATTTAATATTTAAATTTCTGTAAAGACATGAAATAAGAAGAAAATAACTATATTTTGGTAAAAATTTGTTCACAACAGTTTTAGAATTTTTTTAATTAAACATAGAGCACCTAATTAAAACAATAGCTCCACGTGTTGCCTCATCATTAAAAAATTCCCCGCCCTTTCCCGTTATTCTAAATAAAGCAATTAGCTCACCAAATTTTATTAAGACCTTTTATTTCCTATAAATCTTACATATAAAATTCAAATATTATATAATATAATAAAAATATCACAGTTTGTATATTAGAATAAAAATAATTGATCTTATATAATATTTTTGCCAACAAAATTTAAATTTATTGATCTTAAGTGATACAATTTTTGTCTAGAAAATTTTATGCGTAAGAGTTTAAGGAAATAAAAGGTCTTAAAAAAAATTCATGCATAGCCCAGCCGAACTCATATTGGTCTTTTAAAAACGAAACTCATGCATAGCCCAGCCCACGTGTCTTGCCAATCAAGTCAAAAGGCCCCTGACATTATTTTTTTTGGTTAAATCGATCAAAAAGGATTGAGCCTCGGCCTGTTGTCCTCTTGTTGAGTTCGTTCTATGGGTTAAAATAAAACATAAAGACTTTGAGAATTATTCTTTCTCCTCCATCCATCTTCTCTCATCAAACCCAGCCTTCATTGGTGAATTAGAACGAGTTTTCAATCCATTGATTTTTACTGGTCAAAAAGCCTAATTTATGTTATTTTTTGGTCTATTTCTATAATTTTATGGGATTATTTATATTTTAAATAATGCTTTCCATTATGTGAAGATAGATTGCTATCCTTTAAAAGACAAATTTTATCCTCCTTTTTTTACAAGAGACTGATCTTTTCTTTTTTAATTCTAAAGTTTAATATCTAATGGAATACCATAACTGGCTTGATGAAAAGAAATTGTGTGAGATTGAAAGAATTTTCAATAACCAGATGATTAAAATTGAATCATCCTCTTTTGGTTACAAAAAATCGCTAGCTAAGATTGTCTACTACCCACCTAAATCTACTTAGAATTATAATTAGACAAACTGGGGTATGCGAGATTAGTTAGGCATGTATGGAGAAATCCACTTATGCACTACCCATGGGGCTCATTACTCACTTACTTTATCCGTTTATTTCAAGGTTATGTTTAGTTCACCTTAATTATTCAGGATCTCATTGCTTACTCCCTCTGTCTCTTTTTTTTTTTTTGGTCCCATTTTATTTTTCACGATTTTCAAAATGCGTATCTCTAATTTCATGAGCATAAAAATTATATAAACTCAATACTAATAAAATATACAATTAGACGAATCCAACAAGAACCCGTATGGCTATACTATTTCTTATATAAATCAATAACAATTAATGATCAAAATTTTAAAAGTTTGATAACATCGTTGATGGGGCAAAAATATAGGGCAAAAGTTATTTAAAAGTTTTAAATACTCTCTCTATCCCTAATTATGTAGTTCTCATATGACTTATTTAGGTTAAATTTTGAAAATTTTGACTATAAATTCCCGTTTTATAAGATACTAGGTTAGAACCCATGCGATGCACGGTTTATATAAAACCTATTTTGAATTTGTACATTTTAATAATAATGAATCGCTATCATACATGAATATAAATAAGAGATACGTACAATTTGTCATTTAAAATCTTTTATATTCTTCAAAACTATGATATAGTATCTAATTCATAGTTTAATATAGGAGATCATTTATAAGTGGGTTATTAAAACTTTTTCAAGTTCCTACGATAAATTAATAGGTTTTAGTTGTAAGATAGAAGCTTTTTAATATTTAGATTTCAAAAATGTTAATTAGGATAATTTAAAAAAAATAAAAAAAAAAAGAGAGAGAGATGACGTCATCATTGCATTTAGGCGGGAAAATTTTTATTAAGAAAACAACACGTGGGCAATGATGATGTCATCATCTTTTGTTTTAGTAATAGTTAATAGATTACTCCCTTTGTATTTTGATAAGTGTTACACTTACCAAATTAGACCGACACTTCCTTTTTTTGGCAAAAAATACATTAAAATATTTTATATCTCTCCTCTCATGGTCCCCACTCAAACCCACTTTTACTTTTAATTTTTTTTATTTATTATTATATCTCTCCTCTCACATTCATTACTTTCCAATAAACTATTAACCCCATCATCTTTCTTTTACAATTTGTTAATACTTTAAGTACCCCACTTACCTCTTATTTTATTTAAGTCAATTAAATTACCTAAAACTATGTGCCGGTCAAACTGTAACACTTATTAAAACACGGAGGGAGTATATGTTAATGTGAGATCTTGTTAGATTTATCACATTTTATATTTTATTAATATTAAGTTTTATAATTTTTAAGTTTATGAGAATAGATTTAGACGTTTTAAGACATGTATTGAAAACAGTGAAAAGTCAAATGTATTTAAGGACAAAAGGAATTAGTATAGATGGTCAAACTGCAAATAATTTTTTGAAAATTAGTATAGATGGTCAAACTCCAAACAACCAATAGTCAACTATGAAGTATCAATTTTAATTGTTTATAATTTTAAGTTTTTTTTAAAAAAAAATAACCACCAACTATTCATCTCATTTTTGCAATAACCACCTACAATTATTTTTATTAAATTTTCCCACCTACTATTTTTAAAAATATTATAGTTTCTTACAAAATTTTCCACTCCCTAATAGATGACGTCATTGTGGTGTTCTTCTCCCTCGAGGCCTCGATTCTCATGCTTGATTAAGGTTTTTTTTTTCATAAGACATTAAAATTGGGTTAGGGAAAAACATTTGGTAGTCTATTTAACATAATTTAAGCTCACACGATGATAATCAAGTTACTAAACATTTATATATTATAATTTGTTGTTCTTCTTTTAGGGTTTTTCAAATTTGGAGAATTTTTTAAATTGATATAAATTTCTGAAATAAGCGTTATTTACATAATTTAGGGTTATAAATCATAATTTAGAAAAACGATTGAATTTAAGAAAAACCCAAAGTACATATGAACCCCTAAGTATTCGTAACAATAATTAAGCATCATTTTTACACAATAATGGCAATGTTGGTACTAATTGAAAACATAATTCATGAAATTGATGCAAGTTAGTCCCAATTTCGTAAATTAATCATGTTAGATTATATGTAAATAATCTAGTATATAATTAGTTTGTAAATTACTAATGTAGCCTTAACCCTAACCTAGTATACGCTTGTATTATAATTAGTATATAATTAGCTTGTAAATCACTAAATAACAAACCTCCAGTTTCATTAAAAACCCCAAAATGAGGAACATTATCATATAATCAGCCCCAATTTCATAAATTATGTGTTTTATTTGTATAATTTGAATTTGTAATTAAGAAACCGAAAAAAGTCCATTCCTTGGTCCGGGCTAGGTCGGGCCAAGCTTCGGGCTGAAATATATATGCCCAAATTACCTGGGCCATGCAGGCTTTTCGAACTGGGCCAAAAAAATTAACTAAAAATGTATACAATATAGGAAAATTTGTAATTATTAATCCCAACTTTGGGCGATTTACTTTCATTAATCCCAACTATTTTATTTTTAAATAATCCTAACTTTGGGGGGCATTTTCTTTTATTAGGTCAAATGACCGGTGACCTGTTTAAAAGGTAAATTTTTTTAATTTTTTTCTTAAAAGCCACATGTCGCAATCTCATTACTCAAAAAAAATTAAAAATAAAAATAAAAACTAAAAATAAAAAAACCCAACCCAGCCACCATCATCCCATCGCAGCCCCACCGCTTCCCACCTAGCACCCACCGGAAACCATCACCTCCTTCCCCAACCCCACTGAAAACCACCGAATTTCCCTCGAAACCACCCGCAACCTCACTCCCTTCCTCCAAAACCACTCGCAGCGCCACCCACCGTCGCAGAAAACAAGCCCAAAACCACCAGCCGCGGATTCCCCCTCTAAAACAACCATCTCGCGCAAACCTCGACCCCATTTCGCCGCAGATTCCCCCTCCCCTTTCGCCGCTAATTCCCCCTCCCCATCCCTCTGTTTTTCGTTTTCTCGGGGTTTCGATTTTGGGTTTCGGTGGCTGGGTTTTGGGGTTTTGGTGGTTGCGTGGGGGAATAGGAAGGGGATCGATGGTTTTCGGTGGGGTTCGGTGATTTTCAGCTAGGTTTCGGTGGTTTCCGGTGGGGTTCGGGAGGGAGATGGTGGTTTTCGGTGGCTGCTAGGGAGGAGGTGGTAGGGCTGTGTGGGATGAAGGTGGTGGTGCTAAGGGAGGATTTTTTTTTTTTTTTTTTTTACTTTATTTTTTTAAACTTTGATTTTTTTTTTAGACAAATTAAGTGTTGGCACGTGTCCATTCACCTGGTATAACAGGTGATTGACTTTCGTTCACCGGTTTTGGCCTGATAAAAGAAGACACCCCCCAAAGTTGGGATTATTTAAAAATAATCAATAGTTGGGATTAATGAAAGTAAATCGCCCAAAGTTGGGATTAATAATTACAAATTTTTCTAAAATATAATAGAGATTTCCCAAGCTCGCCCAATTTTTAAAATTTTTCTATTCGGGCCGAAAAAAGCCCAAACCCCGTCCTAAATTGGGCTGGGCCAGCGGACCGGGCTCAACTTGATCAGGTACACAATGACGTCATATGGCAATCTGAGTCAAATTGGTCATAGGAAAGATTTAATGTTCTTGTAAATAGTTGGTGGTAAAATTAAAAAAAAAAATAATAATAATAATTATAGGTGGTTATTACTAAAACGAAAAGAGAGTGAAGGATAGCTCAAGTGGTTAGAGCTTTTTTTCCCGATTGCAGAGATCTGGGATCGGTTCTCATAATAGTAGGTGGATATTTTCAAAAATCCTAATTTTAATTTTTTTTTTTTTTAAAAAAAGGCTTCTTTTTAGTGAAACCTTCCTCCCTTCAACTCTTCCCTCCCATTTCCTTCCCCATTTCGCTAAACCCTCTAAAACTCTTCTTTTCATAATAGGTTGGCTTATTTTTGACAAATTTTTCATTAATTAATGAATGGAGGTGACATGTGACATTGATAAAAAATAAGGTTTACATGTGACATGATGGGGATGGTGGTTTGTGTTTTTAAATACTAATGGTCTGTTCACATTTACTAAACTGAGCTGAATTAAAATGAACTGATTGGAGCTGAACTGAATAGAGCTGAAATGAATACTCTCTCTGTCCCCTTTTGATAGTCCCTTATGGGCAAAATTTAGTCCCAAAATGTTCACCCCATTTGCTTTTTCCAACAACCATTAATATTAATTTTTTTTATTAAAATTCCCTCCAATTTGCAACAATACTTGTGCAAAGTTATATTTCCCATGTAAATTTTGTTTTCCCATGTACTTTTATTCCTTTCTCTCTCTACTTTTTTGCATACCCAATGTCAATTTACTTTTTCAATGTACTTTAACTATTCTTATTTGTGTTTATTAATTCCCGTGAAAAATGCCCATAACGGACTATCAAAAGGGGACGGAGGGAGTATTTTATTAGAGAAGATTATAGGAACTGAAATGAACTGATTGGAGCTGAACTGAAATTAAGCTGAAATGAACACGACCTAAGTATAAATAAATTATTTTTGAAGAAAGTATAGATATAGATTTTAATTGTTTATTGTTGTTTCAAAAAAAAAAAAAAATAATAAAAAAAAAAACTTAATTGTTAAAAGGCTTCTCTAGTTCTCTTTAGTGAAACGGCTGAAACCCTTCCTTCAACTCTTCCCTCCCATTTCCTCCTCCCCTATTTCGCTAAACCCCCCAAAACCCTTCTTCTCTCTCCCTCTTGAAGCCGCAACAATGGCGGAACTCAAACTCTCAGAAAGCAAAGACCTTACAAGAATCGAACGCATTGGAGCCCACTCCCACATCCGAGGTCTAGGCCTTGACTCTACCCTCGAACCCCGCCTCACTTCCGAAGGTCTAGTCGGCCAACTCCCCGCCCGGAAAGCCGCCGGCGTCATCCTTCAAATGATCAAAGACGGCAAAATTGCCGGCCGCGGAGTCCTCATCGCCGGCCAACCCGGCACCGGAAAGACCGCAATTGCAATGGGTCTCGCAAAATCACTCGGTCATGAAACCCCATTTGCTATGCTATCTGGGTCTGAAATCTTCTCGCTCGAGATGTCGAAGACGGAAGCGCTGATGCAAGCGTTCCGCCGTGCTATTGGGGTGAGAATCAAGGAAGAGGCTGAGGTGATTGAGGGTGAGGTTGTTGAGATTCAGGTGGACCGCCCTGCGGTTGCTGGGGCGGCATCGAAGACGGGGAAATTGACGTTGAAGACGACGGATATGGAGACAGTTTATGATTTGGGGACTAAGATGATTGAGGCGCTTAGTAAGGAGAAGGTTCAAAGTGGGGATGTGATTGCTATTGATAAAGCTTCTGGGAAGATCACTAAGCTTGGGAGATCGTTTTCGAGGTCGAGGGATTACGATGCTATGGGGCCGCATACTAAGTTTGTGCAGTGCCCTGATGGGGAGTTGCAGAAGAGGAAGGAGGTTGTGCATTGTGTTACTCTTCATGAGATTGATGTTATTAACAGCAGGTACTTTCTTTCTTTGTTTAAATTTGTTTAATTGTTCATTATGTAGCTATTTTATTAGTTATTTTTGGTACCTAATATGTCGTCTTCGAGTGTAGGTTGCTAGTTGTTGCTTAATATCCCTATGTTATATATGCCTGCAAGAGAAATGTGATGGAATCAGATTAAGCATATTTCGCAAATGTTAGTTGTTAATTGATGTGAATTAGTGTTTAAGAGGGGAAGGGAGGGAATGGGAGTGATTGGTTCTTGCTTATCACATACTCTGATGTAAGTTCGAGCCATAATAAAACTTTTACAATGTAAGGTAGATAGTTGAGTTGCGAATTCGAATGTTGCTATAAGCAGACAGCAAAGAGATAGAGGATTTAAGCTTACCTTCCTGCACGTAACGCAATTAATCATAATCAAATGTATACTGCTTGGTGACCTTTCTATCCTACAAATTGCTACTTCCTGATTTTGTGAAGTAGTGGGAAAAGAACTTTAGGATGCTTTGGTGTGATTTCCTTTTGTTACAAATTATGTCTCTCAAATTTTCAACCTATTATAAAAGAGGGGAGAATGAATTGAAAATGCTAAGTAAGAACAAAATTCTACTTGTTCTTTTGTCCCTTCATTGCTCAAAATTGAAAATGTAGGAGATAAAAATAATTTCTAAGCATCCAAAAAAATTTAACATTTATATTCATTGGTAAAAATTAATCTATATAATAGTTTTTCCAGTAATAATAATAAATGAAATACGAAAGTAGAGAGATTTTAAGAATTAATTTATCTTTTGATTAAGGTTTTGTAGCAGGTGTATTGTGTACAAGTAAAGAATTGACGATGATGCCTAAAATAAAACAAAGTAGGAGATCACAATAAGTGCTTGTAAGTAATTTGTGTATGGCACTATGACTTTTGAGTAAGTACAGGGCCATGATATGTTGCTAATTAAATAAGGCGGGTGATTTTTTGGGCAAGGTGTTGCTTGTGACCTGAAATTTGGATCTTGAATTTTTTGAACACTTGAATAAGACCAATACATAACTTTTACACTATGTTTGGAAAACAATAGTGAAGGGAAGGGGAGGGGGAGGGGGAGGGAGGGAGAGGTCACCTTCCATTTTCTTATTTTGTTCAAATGTCTTAAATTTTTTTGTCAATTTACTAATTTTATGGTATATCAACTATATCAAACATCACCTTTATCTTGATTATAATCTGTTATAACTTATATGTTTATTGGCTATATTTTCTTTCCTCAAACTTGAACAGTACACCGTAGAACTTGTGATAACCTTATTTTGAAGGTATTCAGACTTGTATACTAGTTGTTTGCTCATCTCTCTGTACATGTGTTGCTCAGAACCCAGGGATTCCTAGCACTCTTCACTGGTGATACTGGTGAAATTCGTGCTGAAGTGAGGGAACAAATCGATACAAAGGTAGCTGAGTGGAGGGAAGAAGGGAAGGCTGAGATAGTCCCAGGGGTTCTGTTCATTGATGAGGTGCACATGTTGGATGTTGAGTGCTTCTCTTTCTTAAATCGTGCCTTGGAGAACGAGATGGCACCGATATTAGTAGTTGCAACCAACAGAGGGCATACAAGGATCAGAGGGACCAATTACAGATCTCCACACGGCATGCCCATTGATTTGCTTGATCGGTTGCTTATAATTGCTACTCAACCCTACACAGAGGAGGAGATTCGCAAGATCTTGGAGATCAGGTGTCAAGAAGAGGATGTAGAAATGACTGAAGAGGCAAAAGTTCTTTTGACAAAGATTGCAATGGAAACATCACTCCGGTATGCTATCAACCTGATAAATTCCTCTGCACTGGCTTGTCAAAGACGGAAGGCAAAGTCAGTAGAGATGGAGGATGTGAGCAGGGTTTATCAGCTATTTCTGGATGTGAAGAGGTCAACACAGTACTTAATGGAGTATCAAAACCAATACATGTTCAATGCAGTACCTGGAGTAGAGGTGAATGAAGATGAGAATGCTGACATGATCGCTTGATATAAATATGTATTGTATTAAACTGTAAGCTTTTGAAATGAAAGTTTGGTGCTCATCACCATTCTGGGTTATTTTGAATTATGATCATCCTCACTAGTGTGCATTTTTTTTCCCTTTTCCTTTTTTTCTTCTTGCTTTGAAGCAATATTTCTGAGTTGCTGCAGTCAGAGGTAGAAAGCCAGAAGTTGAATGCTGAATTACATTAATCATGCAGCGGAACCTAGTTTCAGGCAGTAGATGACTGATGAACCCAGAAATAGATCAGCATCATGTTATCTCTGAGGTATTGGTCTTATTCTCTGCTCTTATCTGCCCCAGTAAAAGTAACACTTTTCAAAACTCTTCTCAGGTTTGTGAATGTGCCTTCATCTTCCGTTCATACGTAAAAATTGCCTAATAAAAGTTCAGAATAGGGCCTTTAGCCCTTTACTAAAACTATAGAATCAGCTGTATCGTCCATTTCCTACAAAAGAGCGCATTTAATCCGAGTACTAAATGAATGACAATAAGCTCTGATCTGAAGGACTAATCTCTTAATCAAACAAGAATCTGACTAGTAACAATTTGCAAAACAGAAATATGAGAAGTTGAGAAAGGTAAATGTGATAAACTCGCGGTTCATCCTGAATGATCTCCTCGGTCATAATTTCGTTATCCAGCTGCAGCTGTGGCTGTGACTACCGCCTCGGTCTTTCACTGCACCACCCTCTCCTCCTCCCCCTCTCTTACACGCACACACAAACAGCAGCACATGTCTTGGCAAAACTGGAAGGCGGCTAATAAATGTATATGGTAGGGGGACCAGCAAGGCTATATGATCAAGGAGCTGAATACTGATAGTCTGGCACAGTGACGCTGTGACGAGTCACATGGATTAAGCAGGCCGGATATCCATGGTACAAAGGGGGACACACTCGGAGTCTAATGATGTTGCTGCTGATGTTATCATTGATTTTATCAACTCTCACTCTCACTTTTGACTAACCAACTACTTCTGTTTTACCATGTCTATAAGAGAATAATTATTGGCGAAATTATACAATTTTTTTTTTTTGGAAATTCCTGCGTGTATGCAACTATGTGAGGGTTCAATGTTGCCACTTTCCATCGGTTTGACAAATACAATGCTAATTTAGCACTGATAGGCATGATGTTTTTTTCTAGAAGTTAAGGGTGACAAAAGTGGGCTTATTACTGCGAATTTTGCACTGTACTAGTCTTACTTGGAGTGGGAATGAGTACGATTTTTCAAGATAGAAGCGGGTATGGATATTAAAAGTTATACCTACCAAGCTGCCGTACCCAAATGTACTGGATAGGGGGTTGGTTTGAAATCATACTTGCCTCATATCCATCTTCTTAGCCCATATTTACACGTTTTACCAATGTTTACCTTAAATCATAACTATCAAATAAATTTTTAAAAGTAAAAATCCTTACAAGTAGGCATTGCAAAATGGTGGTATGTATTTTAATAAGTGGTCATAGGTGGGGTATTGGAAATCTGCTTGGATGGTAGAGTGAGTATGGATTATTTGACTCAGCTTGTCCATTTGCCATTTCTTATATATATTTTTTGGTGAAGATTTGCCATTTCTAATATAGTGTTAATTATACCTTTAAATAATTAAATCTCTTTCCACACCAACCCTTGATCCCCCCTTTACCTTGAGCATACCATTAGAATGAATAATGCCAACATGACACAAGGAGTGAAGGAGGGTCATTTAACTCTTTGAAGAAAATTACTTTGAACTCTTCGAAGGAAATTGTACGATAAAATGTAATTAATTAAATTGTGGTACTAAAATATCTCAGTTAGAAGAGAAATGAAATAGAAATGACTTTATGGCTTTATTTTAATTAATTTATTTATTGCTATGAATGCCTTTTTTACTATGAAAACCATTTGAGTAAAAGGTCCAAAAACTATTGTAATGATCCATTAAATAATACTTGAAGATGAATAAGGAAATTATAAAAACCAATACTCCATTTGAGTATTATTTAAATAAATACATATTCTTTGACATGTCCACTGTCCATATAAATTACTTTAATGTTTTTTTCTAAAGAAATTTTAAGATTTATCTCAATGTGTATTTTAAAAATAGAACTCTTTAGGTTTTTTTTTTTTTTTTTTTTGGACACATATGTTGTTTTTTACTTGTTCATTATTTAATTTAAAATATTAAAAAGCTAAAATTACTCCATATACAAGTGTCATACATGGAGGGTTTCAAAAAAAAAAAAAAAAAAAAAAAAGTGTCATACATGGAGAAAGTTTTAACACAAGGAATATAAGTAATATGGGGTACTTTAAGAGTAGGATTTTCTCTTACCTTTTCCTTTACTTTAAAGTGTTTAGCCCATAAAGTTGGTTAGGTTAACATGTAAGGGTTTCCGATCTGATGTGACAATTCATCTTATCAAACTAGACTAGGTTAAAAATCAATTGAATTAATATCGGGTGATTTCAATTTTTTCGAATGAGGTTATACAAGCTAGACTACGTAGTTCTACTCCAACTCAACCCAACGCCCCAAATCAGTAAAATTAAGCTAAACCCAACCATCTTATATCAAAACTCGGCTCAACTCGGCTCGTGACCACCTCTAAGGCTCTAACTCTAGTCCCGTGAATCCGTGATCGATCTAAGTCAATTACTTCGGGATGGGTTGAACTTTACTAGATCATTATTCATTCATTTTACCTTTCACCAAGTCTAAATATTGGTGGTCAGCCCACCTGTAGTAGTTAGCCGTCATATTTCAGGCACCAAAAGTCAAGCACACACCCCTGACTCAGAACACAAATAAACTATAAACATCAGCAATATGATGGCAGTTGTTGAAACATATCAAATTGAATACAATTGGGTCATAAACATGGTGACTGACTTGGTCAATTACTATACATTTTTCCTTAAATTTCAACTGTCATTACATCACATCAACCAAATAATATCAAATTATCTTTCATTGGGAAGGTGGGAAAGTGGACATTTTAATGTAGTATGACAATCCTAAAGTCCATTAATTCTATGTTTATTATTGTATTCTTACAAATTATTCCAACTTAGCCTGTTGGGTTCGTGCTGTCGTCGTCGGTGGCTTAAGCTTCTGATTGATTGTTTGAGATTGAGTTTGATTTTTGAAGGGAAGATATGAAGTGGGTATGTCAAGAATTGGGGATGAGGAGTATTCTGCTACTGCTGTTGGCAGTTTGTCTGTGTCTGTCAATTGGAGTTCAGGCTCAAGTTACTGATCCTTCTGAAGGTCAATCTTTTTCTGTTTCATGTTGCTGTCATTTTTGTTTTTACATAGTTTTGTTTGTTTTTGTTCTGTTTTGTGTTTTTTTTTGTTCTTTTTTGTTTGTGTTGGGAAAAATATATATGGATGAAACAGTCACGGATAAAGATAATAAAGGACGTTTACAATAATTTATTGTGAGACCCGGGTGACTGTTTCTATTTAAGGAGCAAACTTGTTACTTTTTGAGGGGGGTAATAATTTTATGTTAAGTTAGTGTGAGACGATCTCACCCAAAATTGGATTAATATTTACATAATGTAGGTACATAAGTTGTGTGGTTTACTAAATTATACATAGTGTGAGATAGACAGTTTCCAATTTGATGGGGGCATTGGATCTTGAATTCAATAGATAAAAGTTTTATGTCAAATTGTTTGATGAATAGCTAATGAATATATTGTTCTAGTGAGAAGTTATGACTTGATTACTTTGGAAGATTGTGTTGGGTCTTAGCCAATATTTTGGTGTTTATGGTTGGAATTTAGAAAGAAAGGCTAGCTTAAATCGAGTAGATATCTCGTCTTTAGGCACGTTTGGGAGGGAGCTAAGTCAAAACATGAGCTGACTTAGTCTTACCTCTAACCAAATTAGACTTGAATAGTGGTGTCCCTTCGAAGTCCTGCATAATTTGGCTTAGATTTTACGAAGTACAATTCAGTGTTTCTTACTTTCAGTTGCAGTATTTTCCCTTATATTATATGAGAGCTGCGCTGCTTATGAGCTCGTTATACTTAAACTGCTTCCACTCTCAGGAGACATGTAGCTTAAGGTAGTTTGAATTAACATGACAACAGGTTGTCTAAAATATGGTTTCCTTGTTGCTCACTAAGACACATATTCAACTTTCTTGAATCGCTTTATTCTCTACAGTTAGCGCTTTGAAAGAAATAAGAAGAAATTTGGTTGATCCAATGAAGAACTTAAGCAACTGGGACCGGGGAGATCCTTGCTCATCTAATTGGACAGGCATTATTTGCTACAATGAGACGTTGAATGATGGTTATATGCATGTACAGGAACTGTAAGTCTTTATCCAAGCTTGTATAAAGTACTTCTGTACAAGGCAGGACCAATAATAATATGTTATAAAATGGATCGGTGCTGCTCTTTCTATCCACTAACATACACTATGATTCCAGAATCTAGGACATTCTTTCATATATCCTAGTTCAATGTCAGTAACATTTCTTGTTTTACTTACAGGGAACTCCTGAATATGAATTTATCAGGTTCATTGTCACCAGAACTTGGAAACTTAACCTACTTGAAAATTTTGTGAGTCTCTGAGCCAAACTTTTTGATGCTCTAATTATCATCTTTCCACAAGGATACTCAAATATCAAGGTCTTAGGCTAGTGTTATTTTGTATAATAATCCGGCTCTATATTTTGGTTTTTTGAAGGGACTTTATGTGGAACAAAATAAGTGGGAGCATACCAAAGGAGATAGGAAACATCAAAACATTGGAACTCTTGTAAGCTACTTTTTCTTTAAGAATGACCATATACATTCAATATTTTCTCACGAAGTCGTACCACTTTGAAACTTATCCGGCTATATGTACCATTGTTGCCTTAATATAAGAACTTCTCTACTACTATGTACACTTCTGTAATGCCTTCTGTAGTAAATTCATATATTCATCTACTTATGGGTGTTTTAGGCTCGTGAACGGAAACCAGCTGACAGGTCCCTTGCCAGAAGAGCTTGGATATCTTCCTAATCTAAACCGTATACAGATTGATCAAAACAAGATATCAGGGGAGCTACCTAAATCATTTGCAAACTTAAATAAAACAAAGCACTTGTAAGTCCATTTTTGTTTCTGTATACCTAAAGTATTTCCTTATAATATGTCCTCTTGTTTTTGTTTAAAAAAAATAAAAAGAAAAAATTTTACCGGATGCTCTAACACTAATTGCAGCCATATGAATAACAATTCTATTAGTGGTCAAATTCCTCATGAACTATCAAGACTGCCAGCACTTGTTCACTTGTAAGTTGATAAATTCTCCCTGTTTATTACAAGCAAAAATTCGATATTTATTTCATATAAGTTTTTTCTTTGCATCAGAACATTACATTCTTTTTTTCTTAGCTGACCAAATTATGTGGCAGTCTGCTAGACAATAACAACCTTTCAGGTCATCTTCCCCCTGAGTTCTCTGAACTGCCCAACTTGCTGATCATGTAAGTTCTGTTAACTGAATTTGTTAAATTTCTCCTTTTTTTTCTTGTACTGTTATGTTATGAATAAGCACTAAAGCAAAAGTAAGTTCTTTGGAAGAACAAAGTTTACAAGTTACGAGCACAGTGAGAGCTTGTAAAAAAGAAAGAACGCAAACCCCAATCACATTGCACATCAATCAATGAAATCCTTGTAATACAGGTGCAGAAAAATGCAAGAAATCAATCAATTAACAAGATTTAGCAATAATATTTTGGGAAATATTTTCTCTTCTTTCAACTACACGTAGGAAGCACACACCTCTTCTGCTCTCTCAAGGCCTACATACTTTCTAAACATAGCAGACCAGACTACAATATGAAAATGATCAGACATGTTACTGATTTGACGAGTCCAAGTTCTTTTGCCAAATTGTGGAGATCCTCCATCCATCTATGTATTTTTACTCTATAACTGTGTAATATCGCAAAAATTATATGGGTGATATAATTCTTGCTGTGTCATTCTGCTGCATGCGCAGAGCAGAAAAATTGTCACACCATGTGTGCTTTGCAGCTAGTGATCTTTATATTCTTATAGCCATAATCTCTTTCCTTTACAGGACTTTTTTTTATTGTAATTTACTGTTATGATCAACTCTTGATACTTATCTTTTCCTTACAATGCAGCCAACTTGACAACAACCACTTTGATGGGACTACCATTCCAGCAAGCTATAGCAACATGTCTAAATTGCTGAAAATGTAAGAAGTTCATTATCTTATAATAGGCAAATACTAGTTCATTTACTGATACTACTCAACTGAAGGGTTTTCTAAGATAAAAACTACTGACTGCATGAAGCTTGAGGGTGTAAAAAATTTATTGTATTCAAAATTCCCAATGTCCTTTTAATTTATACTACTTTTTTTTTTTTCCGCTATTTTAAGGGAATTATCAACCGAAATTTACCTGGAAGATGACTAGTTCTAATATACTGTATTAATTAACGTTTAAACAGTTTGTGATTTTATAAGTCTGTACTTTTCCCATGATTCTTCAAGTTACTTCTTACGTCCAGCCTTTAACGGAGGACCAATCTACTTTTAATCAGCACGTAGAGTTTCTTAATGTTGACCTTTTCTGCTACTTTTCATCTTTGGTGGTTTGTTAGGAGTCTGAGGAACTGTGGATTACAAGGAGAAATTCCCGACTTGAGCAAAATACCACAACTAAGTTATATGTAAGCCCACAAGTTCTGCTTACTCCGTATTACTCCGTGATTGAAGCCTGCTTTTACAGACTTCAGTTACTTCCTTAATCTTGCATAATATGCTATTGGCATTTATTTGCCTAGTCTGTTTTATAGTAGCCAGTGTAGCACTAATGTCTCCGTTTCCTGTTTTCTGAGTTTCAGAGACCTCAGTTCAAATCAGTTGAGTGGCTCCATACCATCTAACAAGTTTTCAGATAATATGACCACTATGTAAGTTCCCTTGATGTGCAGAGGCCCTATGGTTATATAGATTAGATGATATCCTGGATGCAATATAACCCTTATCAATACAATTTTATCATCGATTTTAACATATGTTCATGACTTTTTGCAGCATTTTGTCAAACAACAGTCTTACTGGAAATATACCTGTCAATTTTTCGAGGCTGCCTTTTATTGAGAGACTGTAAGACCTGGTTCCTTCATTTCTAGTTTCTTAAATAATAACTAAAACTTGTTATTCAAGAAATTATATTCTGCTAAAGTATTTTTTCAGAAAATATTTGTAATTACTCCTCTGTTGCAGGTCACTTGCAGATAATAAGCTGAATGGTTCCATTCCTGCCACAATTTGGGAAAATAGAACTTTAACCAACGGTCACAAACTTATCTTGTAAGTCATAACCCATTCCCCTACATCAGACATCTACCTCTATTACATTTATGGTACTTCTACATGCATTTAGTTTACATTCTTAACAATCCTGGCATGAAATTCTTTGCCTTGTTCTCTTATCATTTGATTATGATGACTGAATTCATTTACTTCTTTTTTCTTTTTTTGTGCTTGATTTTAATTTTACGGTGTCTTGAACATTGCAGAGATTTTAAGAATAATATGCTGTCAAACATCTCAGGGAGTACCAACATTCCGCCAAATGTTACACTTCAGTAAAGTCTAAACTTCTAACTATATATTCTGTCTTTAAGTAATAGTGATGAAAACATGTAAGAAGCTTGTTTTCATGATTATAACTTTTCTGAATTATAACCTCAGCCTTGAAGGGAATCCTTTGTGCTCAAGGGAAAACTTGGACCGCTTTTGTGGTTCAAATCAAGATGGGATTGAAAGCGAAATCCCTAAAAATGTTCCGCTCTCTTGTCCAAGCCAAGCATGTCCACCATCTTATGAGTATCCACCTGGTCATCCTGAGTCTTGTGTCTGTGCTGCACCTTTGATCATTGAATATCGTTTGAAAAGTCCTGGATTTTTACGTTTTGGACCATACCAGAATGGATTCGAGGAATACCTATCATCTGGTCTCAGATTAAATCTTTCCCAGCTAGACATAAATTCTATCACATGGCAAGAAGGCCCTCGGCTGAAGATGTCCTTGAAGCTTTTTCCTGAAAACAGCTCTCATGTTTTCAATAGTAGTGAAGTTCGGCGTATCTGGAGAATGTTTACTGGATGGCAGGTACCAGATAATGATACTTTTGGACCTTATGAATTGCTTGACTTCATCCTACTGGATCCTTACAAGAAAGGCATGTCTAAATCTCTAAACCTTTTAATTTATTGAGCTTACTTTTTCTGGGTTGTCAAAGAATGAAAGTTGAGATATAAGCTTTTTTCATGGAGTGGGCTTTGTGATTTTAGCTGAATTACCCCCTTCCACTGGACTCAACTCTGTACATTTCATTTGTTCGAGATAGTTACTTTGGTTCTTTCTTCCCTTCCCTAATTGCATAATTTGCATTCCCCTTAAAAAATTTCGCTTCTATCCTATCTATTCTAAACACATGAATAATTATGGTCTTAGGTCTATACATGCAGGTAATACTCCATTGAAAGAATCTCAAAGATACTTCTTAAGGTGCAATTGACTGTGTTTCAGTATCAATTGCCTTTTTGGTATTTTCAGAATGTGAAGTAAATACAAACTTGTTTCACTATGTATCAGACCTAAAAGAACTCATTTGAAAAATAATTTTTTATCTTTTATCACAACCAAAATTATTGTATGTGATTGTAATACTTGGGACAACATTCATCAACATTTATGATATATGCTACTGCAGATTTTGGTATACCTGCATCAAAGTCTGGTGGAGTAAGCGGTGGAGCACTTGCTGGTATAATACTTGGGACATTAGCTTTTGCAGTTACCTTATCAGCAGCTGTATCACTTCTTATTTATAAAATATATTTAAGGAGGCGGCCCCATGGAGGTCCATACAGCCGTCGCCGGGGTAAGCAACTGTAAACAATTCTTGTACATGTAAATATTTGTAATAAGTGGATTATGGGAGAGAAATAAGCAAGAGAAAATGTTTGAAAAGAGAAAAAAAAGGTGAACGGGATGAGAGTTTGAACCATTGAATTTTACTTGAAAGAAAAAAGAAACTTTTTTTTCTTTATTGTTTTCTTTTCCAGTATAACATTGTATCTGCATGTGTACATCAGGAGTGTCCAGAAACCCCATCAAAATTGATGGGGTCAAGGGGTTCAGTTATGAGGAAATGGCAGTTGCTACCAACAACTTTTCTGAATCACAGCAAGTGGGGCAAGGAGGCTATGGAAAGGTATATAAAGGAATTCTTGCTGATGGCTCGGTAGTGGCTATCAAACGCGCACAAGAAGGATCATTACAGGGTGACAAGGAATTTTTTACAGAAATAGAGTTGCTATCAAGGCTACATCATCGGAATCTTGTCTCTTTGGTTGGCTATTGTGATGAAGAAGGTGAACAGGTATCCAACTTTCCTTTAATCTGCCAATGCTCTTCAGTTTATATACAATCAATTAATACTGCAGTTATTAAATAAGTTGTGCTCAAGTTTTCTTTTCAGAAATTACTGATTGTCACTTAACTTCTGTGCTAAAGGATTATTGGAATTGTTTTCTTTATCTTGTGATTGTTTATGCAGATGCTGATTTATGAATTTATGCCAAATGGAACTTTAAGGGAACATATTTCGGGTATGAATGCCATACTAACTCTGATTCATATATCTTACTAAAGGTACTTGTCATTATTCCATCTAAATTGATAATGAATGAAGAGATAAGCCGGTTGGAAGTTAAAGTCTGAATTGATCCACGGATTTAATCATTTCACAATGACATAACTGATAATTTCTTTCCTCAAAGAGTGTAATTTTATATTTTATGTCTAAGAGCTTGATGATCAGCTGGTTTCTTGCAACAGCTAAGTGCCAACAACCTCTGAACTTCGCCTCAAGATTAAGAGTTGCACTAGGTTCTGCCAAGGGGGTCCTTTACTTGCATACTGAAGCTGATCCTCCAATTTTTCATCGAGATATAAAGGCCACCAACATATTACTAGACTCCAAATATATGGCAAAAGTTGCTGATTTTGGACTATCACGACTTGCACCAGTTCCTGACGTTGAAGGACTTACCCCAACTCATGTATCTACAGTTGTTAAAGGGACACCGGTATGGTTTTTAACTTTTTACTGCGTAAAATATGTGTGATATGTGAAGTTACCTACATAGTAGAATCTTGTCTCGGCTTCTGAATGCTCCTTGCATTGTTAAGAATTTCTAGATTTATACAATTTTTGCTATACTGCGGCAAAATAATCATTGACGGCCTATTAAATAGAGGTAATGCCATAAAGCCCATAATGGTAAATAATCTAAGTAAGTTTGTAAGAAAATTCCGATGAAAATGTTCAAGGTAATGCTTCTCCATATCTAACATGACTAACAAAATGTGTTTTCTTCACAAATATACTTTACTACTCTATACCACTTATATATGGGATTATGGGGGTAGTCAGTGGTATTGATAGATTTATTATTAAAAAATTACACATGATTCTAGAATATGGTTCTATGCTTCTATCACAATGGACAATGACAAGTTTTCTTGCAATATTGATTACGAGTTTTGGCCATCACCACTATTTATTACTGGCAATTAAACAGGAAGTAAAAGTATTCAATAGATACATAGTTTAGAAGATTCATATTCACTTAAGTATTGGCAAAGACTTTCAGATTGATACCAATAGAGTGTCTTCCACAACCACATATTTGTAAAGGAGAAAATTAAATAGGGACATGAGTCATAGATCAACTTTGATATTAGCCACAAAAGTAAATTGTCATTTAGAATGTAACAATTAGAGCTGATCACATTAGGTATGTTTCTACGATTATGTGAAATCAATTCCACTCTGTTTAAAACATTTGTGATTTTGTGAAATCAATTTCGTTCTGTTTGGAATTTTTTCATAGCAGGTTTAATTTGCTAGGCAGTCAACCTGAAACTTCTGGTTGTACAGATTAGTTAATTCAGGATCATAAAATTATCTGTAAAGCCACATTTAGTTAATTCAGAGATGCACCAAGTTGAAGGTGCTTTTGTTGCTTTCAACTGTTAAATTGAGGAAATAAATAAAAGGTAGCTACAAAGCCTAAAATGTTCGATGCAAATATACCTTTTTCATGCATAGGTACATGATTTAGTAGACAGAAACATCTCCAATGTAGCCTATGTAGGTCGCTAGCCTGCTATATCTTTTTACGGTGTTGGTAGTTGGTACTCCAGTGTAAGAATAAGTGTATTTTTCAAGTTTTCAAAGGCTGTAAAACCTTTAAGAGGGACTCATATAATATGTTTCTCTGGTGCATTCACAATATGCTGTTAACTTTATTCACCATTTGGCTCTAAAATTTCTATAGAAAAATGGATTGCAAATGATAAACTAATCATCTTTGACGTCATTTGCAGGGATACCTTGACCCCGAGTACTTCTTAACCCACAAGCTGACTGATAAAAGCGATGTTTACAGTCTTGGAGTTGTTTTTCTAGAACTCCTGACAGGGATGCATCCAATTTCACATGGAAAAAATATCGTTCGAGAGGTATTCCTTTGTACCCTTTATTGTGCTTTAAATTGTTACAATATACAAATTTTATAAGCATAGTGTACACATCCTCTACTGTTGCCGTGAATATATTGGTGCAAAAGCACAGCTTGATGCTTTTGAAGTTCAGCCTGTAATGCTGTCTTCAGGGTAACTTGCTAGCCAGGAAACCAGCTAATACTTTGTTTAATGTATATTTGGTACTAGGTCAATACGGCATTCCAGGCTGGTACTATATTTTCTGTGATTGATGAGCGGATGGGATCTTATCCTTCTGAGTGTGTGGAGAAGTTTCTGAGTCTAGCGCTTAGATGCTGTCAAGACCAGACAGATGCTAGGCCAACGATGATGGAGGTTGTCCGAGAATTAGAAAATATATCAAGTCTGATGCCAGATTTTGAATCCTCAAGTATGCCTTCAGGAAGCATTTCTTCACCAAGTTACTCATCCAATATGAGGCACCCATTCATCTCGTCTGATGTCTCTGGTAGTGATCTTATTAGCGGAGTTGTTCCTGACATCAATCCAAGATAAATCCTAGTAAAGAGATTCTTTCTAAGGCCTGTGTATAGAGGGATATTATTAAGCTTGTTGCAAACAGTTCCATGTTAAAATTTTAGTGTTTATTTGCAGTTAACTTCAAGTTTAATGAGTTGTAATATTTGTGGAACACAAAACTCTTTAATCTTGTGCAGGTATATATGTGTATGTTTAAACTTAATGTGGCAGATCTTCAGTAGTATTTCAGAATTGAAATTTCTTTGTTCTGACCTGTATCATAGACGATATATGCATTGTTATGCTTTGTGCAATTGCTTACAAATCATGGCAGCAGAGGGGAAAAGGGTTTGATTTTCCAATTAATTTTCAATTAGCTACTTGACACACTGCACAATTTTAAAATTGATGAATCTATGTTTCATTATTGTCAAAATAAGTTCTCTCAACGACACTACAAAAAAATTATTAAATGACTTTAATATAAATAAGTAAAATTACATTTATTGACATGAATTATGATCCAACAACAACCATTGACATGAACTTGTCTTTATAATTAAATTGACCGATGTTTAGAAAGAACTTTTTCAACCTCCTTAAAGGATTCTCTCCGTCAAATCCCATGGCTCAACCTTGGGCAGGTGAGTTCAACAATTTCAAAGTGCTTTTCTTGCACAATTATCGATGGAAACGTAGTTTTACGAATTCTTCCTACGTATTTCCGGAACGGGTGAGTAACTAAGGATTTTGTAAAAACTTTATTTGAGCAATGGGCCAGAGAAAGCGGTGGTCTAGCTCCTACCCTTGCTGAAATGAACAATCTACTAAAGAGTAAAGACACTCAACAACATGCAAGCTAGGTCTCCAAAGACCATTCTTGTGATTGTTTAATTTATTTACTAGTATTAACTTCATCTATTCATGTTAATGGGTGTTGTTAGTGTCTTAATTTATGTCAATTTAACTTATAAATAAAGTTCCTAGGTAATATTGACAATTTTACTAATTCATTTGATATTGTATTATTTGGGACTATTGCAATACACAACCCGACCGAACCCAAGGCACCCTACTGGCTACTGCAAGGCAGGAGGCTTCCTAATCAACCCGCTAGCAACATGCTAATCTGCTGATGACCAAAAATAAGGATGTTTATTTCTTAAAAACAAAAAACATAAGGGACAGAAGGCTACCCCTGATGCACCATTATATTGCAGTAGCCCAACAAGCTAACAGGACAAAAATGGGATCGATTTTTTTTTTGTCCTTCCTTCCCAACCAATAACTAAACAGGATTAGAGAGATATATTGCTCGATCGGTAGATCATATAATTTAGTTTGCTGATGATGTTAATCATGTTATGTTTAGCATGTCCTTCCAGAGGATAGATGAGACAAGAATAAAATCGAGTTTTGTTAGAGAAAGTTTATTAAAACCTCAAACAGAATACAAGTCGGAGATACAGGCCTATCTAGTGTCTACTGAAATTTTAAGAGTTAAGATTCCTGAACAAACATAAAACTGACAATCTAACATCCAAAGGCATGTCAGAAGATCTATAATGTGAACCTATCAAGAATTAACATGAAGTATATGTATAGCCTTTCAATAGACACGAGAATAGGGAATTCTTTTATAAGATGAGCCTGATCACACAAGGATGATACTTCATGTATTTTTACAATAGATAACCAGCATTTTTCATTACAAAAACATTATGCAGACTTACTGATTTACAGGCAGAAATATCAGTGATGACTAATCAGTTTTTTACAAAATATTTCTCACTGAGGTGCCGATTGTTTACTAGAACATCTTATATACACCGCTCTTTTGGTAAATCACAAATTCACCTTCAAGGTCAACAAGCAATGTCCGTAAAGTTTCTTCACTTGAATCTTTGAAGTGCTGCATAATATCGTGCAAAGCAACCTGCAGAAATCAGAAGTTAGTCATACATAAGATGCTTAAGCATTTTCTTTTTCATTTTCGGTTTTATTTGCAGGGTAATGTTGACTAAGAGAGGAAACACACCCCATCATCATAGTTTTTAATCAATTCTACTATAGAACTCTGAGTGGCTGCCATTGTACTGCAATAATCATTTTCTTTATCAACTTTGCAACGCTTCGATCGAAGCATATCACAATCAAAATCAGTTTCTTCATCCTTCATATTCTTTGGCAATTTATGATTTAAGTTACAAGATTCTCCAGCAAGACACGATGCCAAAGAGTTTGGTGATGATTCAGCTGCTTCAGGGACTTCATTTGCTTCATCCAGAGGCTTAAGCTCTGACGGAGAAGAGATACCACAGCTTAGCATTGTAAGACCAGCTTTTATATGCGAATAATTTACCTGGCATCAGTAACTCATTTTAGTAAGACATCAGAAAAATTTACACAAAAACAGAGCTCATGAGTTCAGCTTTCAATAAATTAAATCATGACTAAGCACACATATTTTTTGTACAGAACTCACATTTTCAGGTAATTCATCTTTAATGGGCTTCAATTTTTCAGTTGAGCCAACCTTTGTAATTGCATCCAATATACTAGTGAACATTTCGGGTGTAAGTTCAATCTCAGCACAAAACCTAGGCCAATCAGTAGCTAAGCCTTCTTGAAAAGCCTCAAGGAGATAACTGAGGACAGTTCCTTCTTTAATCGGGGCAGATCTACCAGGGAAGTTCTGTCATTGAAGGAAGTTAGAGCCAGAAATCGTAGCAGCTAGCAGGTGTATTCCGTAATATATGTACACAAAGTATCACTAAAAATATGACCATACACATGCACTGAGGATCAGGGTAGGTCATCGACTCAAATTCCCGCTGGAGACTGGACACAGGTCCAATCCTCACCCCTGACAGAGGGGACTAATCCCCTTCCTCTAGCAGGGATCAGTGGCCTACCATACACAGTATTACAAAGCACAAAAACACATGCAATGCATGATACCCCAGCTTACAAAGGCAATTTTCTGAACTGAAATCAACAGGAAATATAAACTTCAAAGAGATGTACAGCAAGGAAAAAAAGAGAGCATTTAAATAAAATAGCATACAGCAATTTTTTCAATCGAATGTCCGTCTTCATGCCACATCCTCCAAGCTTCAAACTTTGCTGGGGTAAGCTTTTTTGGAAGGGTTTGAACAGGAGTCACCTTTTTCACTGAAACAGTTTGTATGCTCAATTCTCCATCCAATGACATATTAAGATCTTGTGAAAGATGCCGAATAGCTTGAAGAAAATGATCCCCATATGTGGTGACAAAATGCTGCAACATTTTACAACAGTTTCAGCCAAAAACTCTATACCTTAATGATTAAAAACCTATCACAAGAGAAGCTGTTCAGCAATCAAAAAGTCTCAAGTAAGAGAAACTAATTTGTTATGTGGTAGTTAATTACCACTGGAAAATCATTGAAGTCACTGCTTTACTGTACAGTGTTGCATCTTACTCGCTATAAATTACTCTAACAGGAATTGCACCCAAGGCCATGCCTGGATTGAAAGTGATGAATAAAAGGGGTAATAGGAAACAAAATTAAGAGATTGGAGATGAATGGCAGTGGTGATTATGTAGGAGGGAGGAATGGGGGAATCACCCTTGTATAGGGGTTAATAGTTCTATTAGTTCCCTACCACCAACATGAGGTGAAAATTCTCCCACCCTCTGTCCTTACACCATCACTATATCCCATCTAGGATCTAGCATCACCTTCATCCTTGTTCATTTCCTTTGTTTTGCCTCTCCTTCAATTACTAACCACAATCCAAGCACACCCTTAGCATATACTCCATCCATTTCATTATTTCATAAAGTTGTTCTCACTTTTTGTTTCGGGTTGTTCCATATAGTTATTTCCACTTTAATTTTTTCCTTCGTGTCAAACAAATACTACCATTTTACCCCAACCCAGCCTCTTTCTCCTTTGAAAGTAATCAGAATTCACAAGTAACAACTAAAAAATTTGACAAAAATAATCCCAACTACTGCCGGTTTGCTCAAAATAATCCCAACTTTGGATTATTTTTAGATAATCCGAACTTTAGGGGTTATTCGCTTTCAACTGGTAATCTAGTCGCTAGGGTTCCGAGGGTGGGGGAGGGCCGATTGGGGGGTTTGTGCGGTGGGGCTGGGTTTTTTATTTTAGGCTTCAGGGTCTTGTTTTGTGGAGGTTAGGTTAATTACCGGTGAGGAGGGAAACGTCAGCGCCGGCGGCGTGAGCGAGGGTCTAGGAGCCGGGGCCGGCGTTAGGCAGGGTTGGCGGCGGTGGTTGGGGGCTTGCACAGTTTCAAAAATGAAGTCTCTAGTTATTGGTCATCAAACCAAAGAAATTATTTTGTACCATGTCAAAAAGAACCTTGAATTAAATGCCAGCCTTACGGCAAAGTATGAACTCTATACATATAACATAATGTGGAAAACTAAGAGTATTGATTGATGGATCAAAGCTCATAATTCGAAAAAAGAATGAGAGAAATTCAAAATGACTTCACAGTTAGTACTTTACTAAGGATAAGACGCTAGACAGTAAATCAGCAATAATACTGTAGTAGATTATCCATCAGAATGGTATATATATATATATATAATAGGAAAGCAGAAATAAAAACCCTTTATTTAGTCGAAAGAGTTGCTTGCTACAGAGAAACATATATTAGTTATCAGCTGACACACCTGGTTGACACCATCAATGTTCGCTAATCTTGCTCTCGTAGATGGTCTAACCAATGCAATTTTTTTAATAGTGGCCTCACCACAGATTGCATACCTGCAGAATTAAACTACAGATAAGATAAACAACATTTATTATGAAGCTTAAATATCTTCAGGCCCCGAAAAGGTCTCCTTGGTGTGTGTTGATGAAACTCAAAGCATTTGCCAAAATATAAAGAAGCAAAGAAAACCTACGGAGCAGTTCCAGTGGCTCTTGCAAGCTTTGCCCTCTCTTCTAAAAGTGCGTGATAAAGTTGAACCTCGGCCTAAATGCAGAATATGACATAAAAGTTCAAAATATAAAAAACGGATAAAATAGAAAAGTGTTGGAGATTCAATCGTGTAACAATCAACATAGATAAACTCTGATATGGATCTCACTATACCTTCATATTCTACCAAGTACCCAAATTAAGCACTTGTATGCTGAATGGTGCTAATCTTGTAGAAAATCCAAAATTGATTGACCAAAACTTTCAGAATGTAATGTAGATAAATATTCCTACCCCATAGCAAGTTAGCAACTAAGATATGTCTATGCATATGTTCACCTTTGCCTCCTATGACGTATTTCACTCACATAGTCACATGCAAAAAAGACAGCGACATACTAATAACACATAGCCTACTACTACCATGTAATCATGTAAAAGTATTTCACACACTAACATGACCAACCTCTGTTAATCCTTCACATTCGGAGGAAGTCAAAGTTTTCAAGCCTTCAACTTGACCTGGTGCACCTTCATCTTCCTCGCACATCTCATCAATTATAGGCAGGATCAAAGGAGGCTGATGATCAGGTCCTGCAGATTTGAGATATTGTGCTCCTTTGGTGCTGACACTAATGCATCAAGAATCAATGAACAAGAAACATGCCCAAAAGTTAACAGAAGCTAAGACTAAGTAACTCAAGGGTGAAGACATGCTGAGTAATATAGACGAAGAAGCTATCCTGTCTGTGACTAGTTTATGCATAAATATATGACTCACCTCACAAATCTGTAAACGTCACTAATTGTCTCCTTCAGATAACCTGTGTTTTGTTACTAGTTAGCCTTTGAACATACCAAGAAACAGAGATCTTATCTACTACCGTATACAATTAAAAAAAATAATAATAAAATAAAAAGAACAGTTAAAAAAATCATAAAAAAACAAGAAAAAAAATGAACTAGGCAGGCACAACAATACCCTCATTTTCTTAAAAATATGTCCACATAAAAACAAGATGAACATGTTTCCAAAAAAAAAAAAAAAAAAAAAAAAAAAAAAAAAAAAAAAAAAGATGAACCTCAAAGTGATAAATGCACAAAACGAATTCAGTTGTTTTGTTCACTACAGAATGTATGCAGATCATGCAGTCCTTTGCAAGTGATGAATCTTAGTCAACTCAGTGTATTTGCAGATCAAAGATATTTACTAGTTGCAGAGCATGTAGTATATTTGATGACATTATACAGCCATGTGTATAACTGTATATTACTACAATAAAAAATTAAATATTAATCTGATGAAAAAATCCTGCATGACAGTGAAAGACACTTTCAATATGACATGTCTTGCTTTGATGATGAAGAGACTAGAAATTTCCAAGCATTTTATATACTTAAATCACGATTAATAATATAAGTAATCCTTGAGTTACCATGAGAAATCAATTGAGAGCCTAGCGACTTCCACCAGTTTGAAGAGTATGCCTTCCCAAGGCCATGCAGTGGAAGCCTGTCAAACTGAGCATCAACTATTTTTTTTGACTGCAAATTGAAAACAAAATTAAAGGAAAATATCGTCAGAGTTCAAGGAACAAGAAAGACGGATACAATGATATGAAAAAAAATCTAGATTATTAAACATAGGAACAAATTAACGGTTAAGCAAGACTTTTTACTCCTGTACCATTTACAGCAACTAATATTAATACCGAATCACCAATCCTACCAAACCAAATCATCATTGACATGGACTTCTTTACAAACAAACAAAAGTAGGAATCAATAAATAGCTTGTGGAGTTTTAATGGTGCCTTGAAATCTAGCATAAAAAGGGAGGAATATGGACTGCAGTTTTTCCCCAAGAGGGCAACTTTCTAAAATGCACTTAGGCTCCGTTTGGTAGGGGGTAAAACAGTGTTTTCCCATTTTACATTGTTTGGTTTGGTGTAAAGCATTAAAATGTAAAATTTGGGGTGGAAAATCATTTTCCACCTTATTGAAAACATTTATCCCCCAATTTAGAAGGAAAACATTTTTCATCACAAGTGGAGGGAAAACATTTTCCCTCACAGTTGAAGTAATTGACAATGTAAAAGGTCTTCCATGAAAAATAATTTTCATCTGAAAATGTTTAACACCCTACCAAACGGGGCCTTAGTGAAATTTCTCAACCTGTTTGTCTCTAGTATCATGGCTTGCCTGTTATTGCTCGTGAAAACTATTGGATTATTTCTAAGGGAATATTTAAGGTTTCTACAGGTTTATTATCTTGTAATAGGAAACCATAGGGTGATCAACCAATTAAGCCTATGTAAAAAAAATAGAATAACAAAAAATTCTATAAACCTCTTGTCTCTTCCATTGAATGTAAAATAAATAAATAAATAAAAAACAATACCCTACTTACAAACTAGTCACATTGACCGAACCACGTTAATCCATGTTACTTTATACTTCTTTTATTTTAATTTTTTTTATGATATTTACTTTTGACTATTAGTTGGCAGTTTGGCACTAATCAAACAGAAATCACCGCCTAATTTAGTACATAGAAGAAAGAAGATCTAGGGTCAAATGCACAAGTCAAAAGGGGCAGCTGAATCTCTTCTGCATGATCGCATTGCAACCACAATGTAAAGGTTTTTTTTAGCAAATTTTGAACATGAAGGCCATGTACCATCTGCATTGCTGCAAGCGTGATTCGGCCATCACTAATGAGATTGTGACTGCATCAGAGATATAGAGTAGAGGTAAACACAAAGTCTTATATGTGGCCAGCTACACCATCATGGGGGTTACTTCGTTAGTGTTATAGGGGTTACTCGGTCAGTGTTGGGGTTAATTACTTTGTCAGTGTTATAGGGGTTAGTTGGTCATTATTACAAGGGTTACTTGGTCAGTGTTATAGGGGTTACTTTATTCTTTTATAAGCAGCCACATAGTGTGGCCAGCAGCACACAAAACGCACTGAGAAGTAAATACTCAAGGATAGTGAAATGTTAGCCATTGATCTATTAAATAGTCGTTTATCCTTTTTACTTCGTATCATGGTTTTCCAAGAATTAACGAATCCCAAAAGCCAAGGACAGGCTGGACAGCATATGAGATGATGAAAATGTTGTTAATGGACATAGTGGATATTCTAATATGAGAAAAGCAATGTCTAATAACTACCATTTATGGGGAAACTTTGGCTGGACATCGACTATAATCCAAGAAGTTCCCCATATCCTTTCAAAATAGGCTACAAGACTAGAACTTTGACACATCCATTTACTTGAACATTGAAGTCAACCTAAGTTTACAATAACAATTAGAAGTGATCCTGAAGAAATCCATGGAACACCCGAGAACAGTCAGAAAAGCACATGAGCACTTCACACCATGCATCTTAACCAACAAGTCAGCCTGAGAGACTATCTGGTCATAAGTAATAGTCACACACATTTTCTCCTTCCTCTTAGGAACACTAGAATAACCAAGAGTTTGTCTCCCATGCTCAGCAAAAAGCAATGTTATATACTTAACAAAGTGCCGCCATAGTGCTATAAAACTGCCACTTCCCTTCCATTCATTGAGAAGTATGATGATCTTCCCATACTAAAATGTAACAGAGATACAGTAGACAACCATACAATGATACACTCAACATCTCCCTGTAGTCCCCGGCCATCAATTGCAAAGGTGATACAAAAAATTCCAGCTATCACCCAATGGAATACCCAGGATATACAATGCTATAAAATCATCCCCTAGCATTAGATGTACTAATACTTGCTTGTACAAAAGCCATTCCAGGTGAGATGGCACAGCCAACTAGCCAAGTATTCCCAATGCCAGAGATTGGGGGATGTTACTTGTTAGCTAGATAATCTAGACTTTTCTTGCTCCCGTTCACATTAATTGGCACCTTTCCAAGGCAGTCAAGATGAATCTTCCTAGAGACATTTTACGGTTTCAATAACCTTCTCCAAACGTTGATAATTTTGAAACTGAGACCTCTTTCAAATTCAAGATTACTAAAAATAAACGATTCTAGAAAGTCTCCTGCCCAAGGCAGGGTCTGGAGTTGGATGTATGCAGACTTAAACCCAACCTCAACGGAAATACAAAGCTAAGCACATAGGGTGTCTGTTATTTAGGTGAAAGTAGGAGCCTCAACATTTTTTACAGCACTAGAATGTATCTATGAGCCATGACTGACGAGGAAGTGAGCAAATTATCTTTTAGTGGTAGGAGGCCAATTCAGTGATTCTGAAGAAAGGAAATTAATACCACTCATACCCGAAAGTGATCAAAGGGTACAAAGGCAATTTCATGGTAAGTAAGTTTCTCTATTGCCACAATATAAATCATCAAAACGCAGCATAAATTTTGATAGAGCTTACCCGAGATCCCCGAAGAACATCTATAGGCAAATTGAGACCCCAGTTACCCCTGCATGAATGAATACAAGCCATCAGAAGATAGGCTTCTTTAGACATGTCTCGCTCCCTCCGGGTAGTAGTGCAATTGTCACAATTTCCTGCAGGCATGACGTAAAATGATTAAAACTTTTTTTGACAGGTGATTAAAACATATTTAAATAGCTAATAGATAGTTTAAAATGATCTTAGAGTTGTTTAGACAACAGCAGAAACAACCACATAAAGATGGGATTTAATTTTCCAATAAAAACAAGTCTGATAAAAACAATACTTCGTAAAATAGATAACATTAGCAAAGAAGATCCATTGTCAGCCAGAAAAGAGACAAACTTTAATTCAATCCTCGCTTTGTTCAATCCTCTCTCCATTTATGATATTAATATCATTTTCCACCCTCTGTTAGCATCATGTGAAAAAAATCCTATTATGTTCTCCAGGCATTAACATGGAATAAGCAGACTCCAATAAAACCACGATATGCAAAGGAAATATATCAGCTAAGGTACAAAGGTATAATTCTCACCAGAGAAGAGTGTGGTCACATATTCTTATTTCATGTTAAGAATACTCTTTTTTTTTTTTTTTTTTTTTTTTTTGGGGATAGGTAATAAGGACATATATTTAAAGGCATCAAGGTCTGTCACCTATGTACATAAGAAGATTAGACTTAGAGCCAAAAATATCATGTCAACAAGCTGAATAAACCACTTTCTAATTCAACTCAAGAACAGTCTAATGCAACTAGAGAGCTAATTTGCTGGTTAGCCTAACTTTGGCATGAGCAAAGTCTACCCTCAGATATCAGCTGGTTTCATTCACCTCCAACATCTAACCTTTCTTCATCCTTTTTTTCCATGCCACAAGAATAAACTTGGGCCAATTTTCGCTGCAAAAGCTTCAGCCTAACCATCCCAAAAAAAGCTGGGGTTTAATGTGTTAATCCTTTCATTAGAGAAAAATAAATAACCATACAGCTGAATTGATAGTTTGCAGAAAAAAAATAAAAATAATATCAAAGGAGGTGTCTCATTCAAGATTATAGTCGTGTTATTGTGCAAAATAACAATAATGCTTAATGTTAGTC
This sequence comes from Chenopodium album, assembly GCF_948465745.1. Lineage (NCBI taxonomy): Eukaryota > Viridiplantae > Streptophyta > Magnoliopsida > Caryophyllales > Amaranthaceae > Chenopodium > Chenopodium album. Next base: position 31,981,404 of record NC_137855.1, read on the forward strand.
AATTAGAGATGATTTGAATATGTCTGTGAGGACTGAGACCCACAGGAACCAAGTTGAAGATTAAAGACTATATTTGCAACCGGTTCTCCAGACTCACAAAGGACACATACATAGCATTTTAGAAAAAGCAAATCACCTAAAAATGATAGCATGAACTAAATTCTTAAGCTAAGCTCACTGAACCAAGAAAAATAATGCAAATGTAAAGGTGTAGTGCTGACAGAAAATTGTAGACAAACTTAAGATAAGATCAAATTCTGCAAACCTGTATGTGCAATTTTTGTAAAGAGTATGATGGAACTAAAGTATTTCACAACCAAAGCAATCAACCAACAATATCCTCAGATTATGAAAACCTAAGGAGATCTATAGAAAGAAAAATCCAGTCAAAGAAAACCTCTCTTAAACAATCTATTTCATTCCATTGTCTTAGAAACCATCTCCGATAATATATAATAATTGATAAATGATGAGAGAATATATAATAATTACGCTAGCAACTTCTATCAGACAGACTACTACATTTGTAGAAAAGAAAAGTACTAATAATATTTGTTCATAGAGTTTAATCAACAGTTAGCTCTTAGCTTAGCAATTTTAAATGTTAATTAGAAAGTAGTATTCTATTCAAGTTAGTAAAGATGTTTCAGTAACATACCACAGTTTTCTGCTGGAACCATTTCACCAAAGTGCTCCAGTAAGAACTTCCTGCGGCACATTGTCAGCATGCAATACTTTTGTGCTTCCATCAGTGAGTCAACAACAGCTTTTCGTTGATTTTCCTACGAATTTCAGATTTTTAATTCAAAGGTACACAATGACAGCAAATTCATTAGAGAACAAATTCTGAAGCTTCTATGAAATTGGTACATACTGTTTGCAATCCACTGCAATAAAAGTCAGATTTTGCAAAGTCACTTCTTGTGTAATAGAGCCAGCAGACAGATGCTATACCATCTCTCCCACATCGCCCACTCTCCTGGTAATATGTCTCTAAACTCTTCGGGCAACCATAATGTATCACTTGCCTAATGTTAGGCTTATCAATTCCCATGCCAAAGGCAATAGTGGCGACCATGACACTCAATTCATCTCTAATAAATAATCTGGAAGAATAAATAAATTAAATAAGTTTTGGAAAGTCTGACACTAAAAATGGGCAAGCCATGCTTTCAGCATTTATTAAGTATTAGTATAACTAAAAATCTTTGTTTTATCAATTATCAGATCATGAAAACGGGGAGTTAAAACAAATGATATGATACATGGATATGGATGCAGAAGCTTACAGGAAGTGATTTTAATTCATTAACTATCAGACCATAAAATTGGAAAGTAAAAGAGGAATGACACGTGGATATAAAAACTGAAAATTACAGCAAGTAATAGATTGAACCAATGAGAAAAATTATCTATGTTAATACCTATGTGCCTCTTCCCGAGCTTTATTACCCATTTGACCATGATAGATTCCAGCCTTGATTCCTGCGCTTTCCAGCAGTTGGTGTATCTAAAAAAGGAGCAGAAGCCAATTGCGTGTAGAGATTATAAGTAAAATAGAGAGAACTTGAGGCATATGCCCCTCACATCTAATCAATAATCCATCTATCTATTTCATTTCGCTTCTTGATTCTAGATTTTAGTTATCATTGATAGTCACAGGTCATGCTTGTCCAAGAAGCCCATGTTAGATGTTCACTAGAAGAGCATATTCCTGTTGCTCTTTCAAGGAAATGCTAGGTTCAAACATTAAGTCAAGGTTTCCCAATACATTTCTTTTAGTAAAAAGTTCAATTCAACACACAAAAAACCCTTACTAGCATCTAAAATGTACTAAAAAGTTACATTTGACTAATAAATATCACTATCCCTGCACCCCCAGTCCCCCACCCCAATACTCCCTCCCATCCTGAAGATATGACCTACCAAGCATAACCAAAATGTTCTCAAAATGTTGTTAAAATTTGTGAATAAAGTACATGAGAGAAAAAGTGTAACAAACAAAGTTTCATTTATTTCCATTCTCAATGTACTCTGATCATTCTAGACAATTCTCTTCGGATGCTGAATACAAACCCAACCCAAGCGGCGCTAAAACCATACAAAAATGTGGCTTTTATTAAAGAACCTAATACATAGTGCATATCGTATCCATTTTTTTAAAAATTGTTCATTATTTAGACATTCTGCACTTGAAGGATAAATCACGCTTCTCTATCTTGCAAAGATTTATATATAGATACCTGTTCAACATCTTTAATTGTAAGGCAGTAAATGATAGTTGATCCAGCACTAGCCACAGATTTTGAAACCTCTTGTACAAGCTCATCCAGGAAGTAGATGCCTCGATTAAAAGATTTCACACCATAAAAGAGATTTTTACGATCAAATGAGCCTACAGCAACATAAGGATCCTTCATCTTCAATGACTTAATTATGTCTAGCCGGACCCTAGAGCCAGAAAAAAAAAAATAAAAAATTAAAAAAAAAAAAAAACACAGAGAGAGACCTTTATATCAGAAAGTACAGGGAAATTCATATAAAATCTTAAAGTTCAGGACCACAGACATAGATAGTACTACACAAAGCTAATTATTATCATCTTCAGTTTAAGTAAATGAACAAAAAAATCTCGTAGGTTTGGTACTGGACAATCTCAGTCATAATTTAAAGCCAATCATAGGATTAAAAAAATTCCTAACATACTTACCGAAACTCAAATCATAGGGATAAACTAGATTATAAGATAGATACAATCTGAAGCTAGTAACAATAGTATGTTTAGCAAAACACATGATGTTCAATACAAAGTGGCAATATCTTATCACATGTTTTGGCCTTCAGAAGTCACTGTACTTGCTTTGTTGCAAGAAGAGCACCATTTGTGCAATGATCCTCTCACAAGAAGTTAGGACTTAGGTCAGACAAAAAGGGAAAAAATGGCAAGATCAAGTTACAGAAAATGAAGGTGAGAGAGAGAAGTTTTTCAGGGATACAAAGAGGCCAGATCTTTATCCTAATCCAAATGCATATAGGTCAACACCTCAGAGAACATAAACTCCATTCAGTCATTCACTCCACTTCTTACAATCCTCTTATTTCAACAGCATCAATAAATTATAGCAAGTACATGAGCCAAAGAGACTGAAAGTAATCCATCTGACGCAAGAAAAAAATTTGCTTACAATTCTGTCTAATATCTCCAAGATGATATCCAAAGTACTGCTGTAGTAGTGTAGTCACAGTCAGATTATCACTGTCCCTATTTCCTAGAAATTAAGACGCGTAACTAATGACTTTCAAAGCTTTGAGTACCAAAGATGGCAGCCCTTTAACTTTCAGATATAGGGGGAACATCTTCTAACAATAGCCATCCGTATAAAATTGATGAGTGCACTTACTTGTCTGTAGCAGTTGCAGTCAAGCTCACGAATGGGACATCTGAGAGAATAGGACGCAACTTGTCTAGTTGTTTGTACTCCATCCTGCAAAAAATTGGAGAAGGCAAGTAAAACAATTTTTAAAAAATGGCTTATAAAATGGAAAATACAACCTGTAAAAGAGTATGGATCAAGTAGAATTCATTCTATGCTCAAGAAAAATCAAATTGGTTCTGATCAAGCAAATATTTAACCAAAACAAATTATAAAGGCACCAGGAACAGGGCCAAGGTTTATGTTATTAAAATATTGCAAGGGGTCAGCCTAGGCCTTTAATCACATATGCTCGAAGGAAGCCCAAGAAGAAGATTCTAGCAACTTGATGATGAGTGGGAAATTCTGTTATGAAGTTTGTTATGGGTTTCAGGGTACTTTGGTGATTGTGGGAATAAGTTTGTTATTCTTAGCTGTAGAAGAGGCTAGATGCTAAGTAACTGATTATAAATAGGAGTTTTTGTAATAGAGAAGGTATGCAAAAATATTGAATTAAGTGAGTTTGTTGGAGAGATTCCTTCCTCTCAAAAGAAGGAGAGCTGTATTGATTAATTTCTCTGATTATCAATACAACATACCCCTTTTCTGCCTCTGTTCTTCTGTGTTTGTGCATTGTGTGTGCTCTGTTCTGTTCCAGGTCCTAGCAAATATCTCCCTCGCACAAGCAGCAAAGCCATGCGCCTACCATGGTCAATCCCCTGCCAGCCTCTATCCTAAATACTCCCTCCGTCTAAAGTCCCTTATTCCATTTTTGGCAAATCAAAATTAAAGTCCCATTATAAGAATCTTTCCATTTTTATTAAGTGATTTTGACAATTTTAACCTTATTCTCCTACTTTAATCCCCAAATTATCCTAAAATTTTTCTGATTTTTTGTGCCTAATATTTATGACACACTATTTACTCTTTTTTTTTTTTTCTCTCTCACTAGCTATTTAATGCAAGTAATGTACTTCGGTACTTTGTTTAAGGAATCTACCAACAGCCTTAATTCCCGTGAAAAATGAGAAAGGGGACTTTAATAAAGAGACAGAGGGAGTATCATTCAACCCAAATCGAAAAGGATCATCCATTAAAACCCATTTGCAGTAAAAGAATATGTTGGCTAGACTAAGAAACCTCACCTAATTTGCTAGGTTCTTAATTTGCAAGTCAAAGATTGGGTGATCATAAGACCACCCACTGAGAACAATAACTGCATAGACTATTAATTTGCTAGTCAATACAGTCAATCAGAGTGATTAAACAATGGCAAATACAGATAAACACTTCCTGCTCTCCAAGGATTTAGGCACTGTTTGGTCAGAAGAAACATGTTGAACAGAATTTGATTTTACATGGAAAGTAACTCAATCAAATCAACCTTCAAACTTCATTTTTTTTATTACTCCCTAGAAAAATTAAAGAGGATAGAGGAGGGGAGATGAAGGAAAGGAATAAAGAAGAAAGGTGAGGCATGTGGGCATCTCTGCTAAAGTAAAGAAAATCTTCACCCTTCAGAAAACTACTTCCACCATAAGATAGTTATTTTTTTCCCCTTTACAAACCAAACAAAGAAGATCAGAGAAAGTGAATAACTAAGTTCCTATGTATAAGTCCATCAACTGAATAGTCTCAATGATCATACCAGCTCTAAGAGCAACAAAGCGTTGGAAGGAAATCACTCTGTTATCATAAACCATCAGGGACAAACACATAAATATATATAGAATAAAATAAAATAAAGGAGAATGTAAACTTTATTACAAGTTCTAGACAGGGATAATGTGTATAATCTGACTCTAAAGCACTAATACTGAATTATCTGTGATAATAGCAGCTTATCTCATTCTGGGACTAAGGCTTTGTTGTTTGTTGTTGTTGTTGATGTAATAGCAGCTTATCTCAACCCTTTAGAACTTTTTAAAACATATAGAGGATGGGGTGGGAGAGTAATGCAAGAAGAACAAGGCCATATCATTCAGCAAAACACTTGCAGCCTGAAGCTTACGAGTTACCATTTTAGAGATCACGTAAACAAACACAAAATGCTACTTATAGTTGCACGCCAGCAATCATGTACAGTTTGTGCACCAGAAATTAGAAGCAACAGATGCAAAATGCCTTGAGAAAGGATTTGACCTTAAATGATATAAGACCCTTCTAACCTGAAATCATGACCCCATTCTGATATGCAATGTGCTTCATCAACAGCAAAAAGACAAATTCCAGCCTTTAGCAGTCTTGTCCAGAAACTGCAAAGATGAGACAAAGGACATAAATTTAAGACAGAGGCAGACAAGTACCATTAATCCAGCAGTCACAAGCCGTAAAAAAAGTATAGCATTGGTTAAATCTTATAATAGGTTCATGTCAGTCATTAAACATGCTTGAAGAAATCTTCCATCTTTTTATAAGAATGCACTCTGCATTCAATTTTAGAGATATCAACTCATGTCTAGATCAAATATGAGTAACATAAACCTACACTCCTACATGGAAGAAAGATGGACAAAAAATAAATAAATAAATAAATAAATAAAAGGGTATAAACTATAAAGCAAAAAAGAGAAAGTAGCATCAATAGGATTAAGGATACATCAAAGAAAAAACAAACAAGTACTGAAGTAAATATGAATGAAACGGAGAGTAATAAAAAAAAACGCCATCAAAGTTCCAACAAATAACATTATCTCATTTCTGGAAACGCAATATGAGTATATAAGTTGCGACGGAAAAAATAATAATAATAATAAAAAACTAAAAAAAATAAATAAAAAATAAAAAATTGAGATCAATAAATTATGCAACAGGCACCTATTAGGAATTGAGCATGCTTTCTCTGGGGTCATGAACAACAAGCTATAAAAGCCTGATTCAGCTTTTGTCTGTACAGTTTTATCAGTTTGAGTAGAGCCTAGGTACTCCGCTTGGATGCCACGTTGTTTTAAAGCCATTACCTATCAGTCATTAGTCAATAATTTGTCAAGTTAAGCCCACCATAGCAACAAGAAAGACATGTAATCATTCAGAAGATTACCTGATCTTGCATCAAAGATAACAAAGGACTGACCACAATGCCTGTATTCCCTGCAATCAAGGGGGGAACTTGATAGCTGCACAAATTCAAGCAAGAAATTAGAATTACAATCCATGAAAGAAACCAAAACAAACTAACACTGCACAAAGAGGCACCAATATTGATGTTGTCCATTAAATCGAACATGGAGTATGTATACAATATCCAGCTATGACAACAAGGCAAACAACTTGACAAAACACTAATACTTTGCTTGGATTGGAGGAAATGGAAGGAAGAGAAAGGGAGGGGGACAAACTCTCTTGTTTGGGTAAAAGATTGAGGTAAGGAAGGGAAAGGAGAGGAAGGGATCCATTTTCTCTCTCTCTCTTTAATAAGCATAATCCCACCAAAATTGGAGAGATTTGGAGGGAAAATGGAATTCACCTCCCCCTTCCTTTCTTTACCCTTCCCTTCCTCCTATTTCCCTTCCCTTCCTTTCTTTCCTTGTTGGCTATCTAAACAAAGCGTAAAGCAGGATCAAACTCAATAGCTATGGTATCATGAAATTGAATCTAAAAAAGTATTTATGGTCTTCTAATTATGCCACAAGGAGGGAAAAAAAAGCTAATTTATTCCCCAATAGCTAGTAGAACATACAAAACAATCGAGGCAACAGGATTTTAGTAACAAAAATAAATAAACGAACAAGGACAACAAAGTAACATTCAAAACAAGAAAATCAAGAATATTAAGTAACGAGTGTCACAAAAAAATATATATTCATTCTGGCTAGAGATAATAGCCATATACTATTTTAGAATGTCCGAAAAAACTTGCCAAATTGCCTCAAATAGAAATGGATTATGGTTACATTTCTAATCATGTCACCACTCAAATAAGCTAGTGAAGCATATTACAGTGAAATCGTACTAAATCCTTAATCATAAGAGGTTAAGACAAATCGACAACTATCAATTCCGGTCGAAAAATTAGTTCAAAATTGCACTCTTCAGAAAGAATTCACCTTTTTCAATCATACTAATTATAAAACCCCAATTATCTTAAAGGTAAATAAACACAATGAAGTAAAAATTAATAATTGAATTACAAAATTGACGAAATTAATCTAAAATAAAAGAACAATAAAGCAGTAAACTCACCAAAGAGACTTGCCACTACCAGTTGCCATAACAACCAAACAATCTCTTCCCTCCATAATTTTCTCAACCACTTCTTTCTGATACGGCCGAAAACTTGAAAACCCAAAAAATTTCTGCAACCAAATACATAGAAATCAGTAATAAATTAAAGAACAAATTAAAAAAAATAAAACCCACAAAAAAATGAACTCTAAAAAAAAGGTAATGTAGGCAAAATGCTGTAATTTCTTTAAAAAAAGCCCTAGATTATTATTGAACAAATTGCAAAAATTAATAATAGAGAAGAATGAATTACTTTGAGAGTGAGCTCCATTAGAGTGAGATTGAGGGTTTAATGGTAAGAGGGTAAACGTCGCTTCTACAAATGAAGTAGAGAAACACAAGAGCAACAATTTATGTGAATATGGGGAGTCTAACTCTCTTCCTTGTGTAATTGTCATTATATTTCCCGCCATTTTGCTTGGGTTGCATGTAGACTTGTCAATTAGGACGGGTTCGGGGTCGGTTCGCTCCAGATCATGGGTCTTTTCGGGTCGGGTCACTTTGGGTTACGTGTCGAGGAATGCTCAACCCTAACCCAACGGGTTTAGAACAATTTTTTTAATTTTTTTTTGGTTTTTTTTTATTTCCCAATATAATGTAATAGTATAAACTAATTCCTTATATACATTGGTTTAAAAACTATTTCCCACAATACCATCCACGTAGGCTAGGTTTCAAGGTTCGGTATTTGCAAGTATAAAACCGCTAACATTGTTGGCGGTTTTAACTAATATAGAACCTCTACTGGTATTAGAGGTTTTATGCATAGAACCTCTATTGGTATTAGCGGTTCTTTACGTAAAACCTCTAATACCATTAGCGGTTCCATATAAAGAGTCGCTAGTGATAGCTAAAGTAGAGTATCTATGCATAGAAACTCTAATGGTATTAGCGGTCCTATCTCTATTGGTATTAGCGGTTTTATATAGAACCTCTATTGGTATTAGCAGTTCTATATATAGAACCTCTATTGGTATTAGACTATTAGCGGTTCTATATATAGAACCTTTATTGGTATTAGCGTATCTATACTATCAAATTCCAAACCTAGGAACCGATCCTATGTGGATAGTATTGTATAGTTTTTAAACCGACTTATATAGGGAATTAATTTGTATTTTAGCATTATTTAAGGAAATCACTCAATTTTTCAAGCTTAGTTTGCTATTTTTTCCAATTTTTTAATTGAATATTTTCACCATACTCCGTATTATTTTTAGCCATTACACTACATAATTTAAATCGTCACCATTTCACTGAAGCACATCAAATTCAACTAATAAAAAATGATAATTTAAAAATAAAACTTTTAAACATCTCAAAATTTAATGAAGAGACCAACATAATTATATATGTGGACTATAATATCTTTGACATAATGCACACATAAATCTAATTATTGTGATCACTTGAATTCAGCAACAAGATTACTTAGAACCTAAACCGGTAGTCCAAATTATCTTATTAGGCGTGATTTTCAATTTCATATTCCCAATAAAACATGCAATATATGTGATCAAAACAAATAGAAATAAATTAAATAAGCATGCATGAAAATATTGGAAGCAACTCAATAATAATTATAGAAACGAATTAAAGCATTCTAAACATGATACTAAATATTAAGGGCATGTTCGATAAAATATAGCTGTGAAGGTAGCTGTAGCTGTGGAGGCAGCTGTTAGCTGTGTAGGTAGTTGTTAGTTGTCAACAAGCTGTTAGCTGTGAAGATAAATAATTTAGATATGAGTGTTCGGTAAAGTAGCGGTTGACTAGCTGTTATGTATTAAAAATTAATATTTTATTTTTAATACTATAGATTAAATTTTCAACAGTACAACTACCTCAAAAGGTATCTCTAATTCCAAAAGCTAATCTTTCTAACTTTTCATAAAAGCTACCTTCACCACTAAAACTACCCTAACCACTACTTTGACAAACACTCACATTTTTTGTTAAGTAGTGGTTTGACCTATAAGCTACCTAAAAGCTACTCAAAAGCTAGTGCCGAACACGCCCTAATTAATAAAATCCTAGGCATGATACGTGATTAATATAACGCCTAAACTTGATAATAATAATTAAAATAAACCCTAAACATGATGCTAGCAAGAATAAATAGTGTAGAATTAATTAAACGAAGGAATAATTAAATATACTTACTTCGATTGCGAAACCTTGCAACTACATCACTAGTAAACCGTTAGTAAACTTGAATAAGGAAATAAAAATTAAAAAAAAACAAAATTAAATCAAAGAAAACAAATTAAATTGAGTTTAGATTAAAACCCCCAGGGTTTATGATCAACCTTTCACGTTGTACGTGGAACGCCAATAGAGCTTCGAGTGAAGTATTGATGTCTAGGAGCAATGGGATTATTTTGAAAGAGATTGAGAGATTAAGAGATTGAGAGAATATGTTATGAGCAGAAAACGGTATCCGTAACCCACGAAAGGCCACGGTATTTATAGAAAAATAAACTGAAAAAATAAAAATTAAATCGTCTAAATCAAAAAGTTCATCCCGACACCTCTGGATCATCGCGTGGCGATGGTCTGCATCGCACCACGATGCAAATCGTCACGATGCGATGCAATTGCCGCCACGCTCCAGTATCAAGTTTTTTTAGTTTTATTAAAATCAGTCTTTGTATGTCCCGATTTATAACAATTCATCTAATTTAATACGATTTCGAACGCATTTAGACCCTTAGAAGTTTATTTCAAACTCAAATTACTTTATTTTGATACTTTTTTAGAAAACTAAGTGGAGAATAAGAATAAGAATAAGAATAAGAATCAAAATAAGAATAAAGATTAAAACAAATGGATTGGGCGACTTACGATTTAAATAAATATGTTTTAGAATAAATTAAATGGATGGATCTTAAAAATAAATTAAGTACTCCTTTATTCCAATACTTAACCCGAACCAAATGGCAATGAAAGGTTTCCCTTATCATTGGGTTTCGACAATCAACACTTCAAAAAGTTAGACAACCTAAAATAAATTACATCAAAAGCTTAATTTAAGCTAAGTTACCTCAGCCAACAAGTCATTCATGCAGTCCATGTTTGGCGACTCTAGCCCTTTATGGGCGCCTTCTTAGTTTTTGAGACGGCCTTCAGCATATTTTTGTCAAATTGTTGCACATCTGTCCTTGAAGGGATGACATCTGCAACACAACCAACATGGCATAAGTAGGAGCAATAAGATGAGCTTATAGACGGTGCGCTGCCGGTTGAGTCGGGTGATACAGGAAAATGCTAATAGGACTTGACCCAGCAAGGGAAAGGCATCATAATAGACTTGGTACCTTGAGGAGCCTAGGAGGCAACTAAGGCGACAGTTACTTTAGGATCATGCCTGTTGTGGCTGAACCGAAAGTAGCACCGATTGCATGCTACCCTTCGTCGCCTTAACGGGCAATCGACTCAATTTCCTCAACACTTTCGGACTCGAGAGACTTGCCTCCACTTCCTATTGATTTATTGGCCTTCGAAATTTGCTAGGTCTCACTGTGATCCTTTACAACAATTTCTGGACGGATTGAGGAGGCGGCCGTGGTTTGGGGCTCCCTTCCTGCATACCAATATTAAACAAGTTAGACAAAAATAGTGAGGCGGTAATCTACCGTCTGCATGCTGAGGAAATTTATAAATATCACGTGACTAAACATGCCGCCTGATTATACAATTATTTATAGCTTTCCATTTTTTGAGATGTCATTCTCATGTAGATGCTAGAGGCTGAAACCTTGGGCGTTTTGTTTGTCGGCAAACTAGCCATTGCCTCCTCTGCAGTACAACAGCCGAATATGAGAAAAAAAAAGGGTCAAGTATGCAGAAATATAGTGCAACCCACTTCTGTCAAACTGCTTTAAGAGAAATGTGAGTTATAAATTAAACGTTTAATTGTAAATTCCATGTAATTTCATCATATAATGACTCAGGGCATAACTCGAACCCATATACTAGTTTCATATTGAAAAACGAACATTACCAATTCAGTCAACCATATGAGATCTCATATTTGAGTTTGTAATCCCCCATATTTTCAAAATAAATTATTATATTTCTTTATTATTTAAATAAATATTTTACTTTGTTTTCATTAAATAAATTATTATATGCAAAATGTATTTGAACTTTATTAAATTAATAAGTACTAATCTAATTAAAATTCTCTAATCTATACACCAATATACTTTATCAATGATGTTGGTAACCCAAATATAAATAAAGAGAGCTTAAATTTCTATTCTAGCCCAAATACAATTCCTACTCCCACTTGATTTTGAAACCAAGCTTACAAAACATATAAAACCCCAAGCCCTAATTTTTCCCCTCACTTTCTTTTCTCCACTCTCACGTACACCACAAGAAGAAAAAAAACCCCAAGCTTGGAGCCGAGCTGCTGTCCAACACCTGCACCGCCGCTGCACCACCGCTGCCCCACCGACGCGCCACCTGCCGCACCTCCGGCCACCAGCAGCCCTCCTTTGTGATAGTAATTGCACTCCTCCCTTTTTTCTCACTTCTCTTAGCTTGCTTTGTTATCTTGATTTAAAGTTTCAATCTTTATTTGATTTTGATTCTAAACTATTGTTATTATAGTTTGATTTAATACATAAGTAATATAAGATTATGAATTTATGAGCTTTAGCCTGTTTAATTTATTATTGAAATTTTCAGATTACATATGTTGTATAATTTAGGGTTTAAACATTGATTTTTCATGTTTTAGGGTTTGAAAACATGTTAATCAAGTTATCTAATTATACTATGATTAATTTACGTTAAAGTATAATTATTTTGACTATGTATAAATTTTCAGATTATTAAAGTTTTGATTTTTTATGAGTAAGTTATATAAATTTCATGTTTTTATGCTTCTAAGCCTACAAAATAATTATTGTGCGTATTTTATGATTAAAAAGCTTTGAACTTGAAATTACAACCTCAAGTATGAATTTTCAGATTTGTATACTTTTAATTTGAAGCTTCTAATTGCACTAAATTAATATATATTTGGGTTTTTAATACACTAATAACTTGCTATTTGATGATAATTTCAAGTAATGATGCTTATAGGGTTATTTTATATACTTAAACTAAATTTTTAGATTTATTTACTTACTCTAAAGCTGCTGGAATTTCATGTTATACACTATATTTTCATGATTTAAACATATAAACTTATAGTTGGGATGTCCTATTGTTAATATTGACTAATAGGAGAAATTTAAAGGCTTTACTTGGTTGGTTTGAGAGGTTTTAAGGTAAGTTAGTATTGCTGTAAATTTAGTTGTTTGGGTTTTGATTGAAATCTTATTGTTTGGTTTAGGAGAGGACTTTATAAAGGTGATTTCTAGTTGGTTAAGTGGCCCACCAATTGGTTTATTCAAGGTACGTACGAGTTACGAAACCTTGCCTTTAGAAGCATGTTTAGGAATGAAACAAGAACTTAGTAGCATGTATAGTGAAGACTGGGAATAATTGTGTTATACATTGTGAATTCCGAATGATGTGCACTATTTTACTTGGAAAATATTATTTATGCATTAACTTTGCAAGGTGCGATTAGAGGCAAAGGTATGTAAGTAAGTGGAATGATTTGTTTATTACTCATTCATGATTATTGAAATAGGATGAGTAAAGGAAGAATTCAAGTCTTATAAGACGAGGTTAAGGTTTTGGGGTGCCCTATGCACTCAAGGTGTTTATACACCGAGGTAGTTAAAGGAATAAATAATAAATGTTGTTTGTCACTAATAAATCAAGAAATGAAATTGGAAACTTGTTTTACTTGATTGAATTGATATTGGATTGATTGTATTGTTTGCATATGAATCATCACCAAGTCTAAACCTGTAAATCACGTAAAGTGCAAGATGGATGAGCAATAAAACTCTGGGTTGGTGCACTTCTGGAGTAATGACAATCAGGGGTTGGGGTACACGGGGTATTAGCCGTGTACTTTTCTCGAGGCCGTCTGATCTATGAGTCTCTTATTTCAAATATTATTTTTTCGTTGAAAACTAGAAGATAGGTGAGATCTCATACTAACTACGGTCACGGAGTCGCGCCCGAGGTCTTTGGATGTTAATTGATGTTTCCAAAAGGAGGCATGGGGTTATTCTTTATTGATGTTCCAAATAGAGCATGGGTTGGACAACCTTGTCTATTGCTTAATCCAAAGAAATAAATAAAATGAGTTTACTACTATTAACTAGTGAAGTCTTAATAAAATTAATAATTGAGCCGTGTGTTGAGTCTATAATTTAATGATGCATGATGATTGATTATTAGTAGCATGTTATGGATTTCTTATTTGTTTCGCAGCTCGTATGTACTCAGCTTTGCTGATTGCGTGCTTTTGTGTGTGTTTTTCTTTGGTCATGGCCTTCGCCTTTCAATGACCCTGTGACGATCCAATTTTTACACTTGTAATATTGGGGAGCGGATTAATCACAGGTTCTTACACATGCAGCATTCGCATCAGGGTTGTGGGATTTTGAGTGGAGAGTTAGTCATTGTTCGCAGTTTATTTTCTTTTGCAAGTTTGAATTTATTTAAAATCGGTTTTATTTTTATACAATTTCTTCTAGTTTGGATTTTGAATAAGGGCCTTAATGGTTCCAACTTGTAACACTTAATTTGGTTTTATTCGTTAGTTTTGAAATTTATTTATAACTGTTTTAGTTTTCTGCTGCTAATTTCTAAAATAGCCTTAATGTTTGAACACGTGGTGGTAGCACGCCAGTAATTCTCTTGAATTTTGTTCAGGTTATTCACAGGTTTAAAGAGAGAATTATTGGGGTGTTACAGAGTTACTCCTTTCATTTCAAATAATTGATGCACTTTGACTTTTATCATAACATTGTCTACCTGTTTAAAAATAAAAATCAAGTAATTGTAAATATCTATTAAGTCAAAATATATGCAACTAAATATTTGGTGCAAAAAAAGGGAAGCAATCAAATCCTTATGCATTTCCTTTCTTGCATCATTAAATAATTAATTCCAACAATTATTTTTATTTCTTTTACTCTTTCAACTATAACAATGAGACTCTTTCTCAATTTATCACCAAATTACTATCATTCACATGGCCAGATTCATGGATTCTCCACTGCTCTTATTCACCCTTGTACTCGTCCTGTTAGTTGTGGGTACATCATCTCTAATTGCTAATAAAGATGATCGAAAGGCAAGTTATGACTTTCTTTTTCCTACTAAACTATTAATCATCTAGTTATGTCATATCATTATAACAATGCACCATGCTATTGTACACTTAAATTGTTGATTTAGCGCGGCTTTTTTAGTGTAGGTTTATATTCACTATAAGAAAATTACCTTTTCGTAGCGATTATTTTAACCTTTAGTATCGATTGTAATTGTTACAAAAAGCTTTCCCAATGAATGGTCATTCGATACAATATTCGCCGTTGCCTTAGCCTTTAGTAGTGGTTTTCAGTATCGCTGGGGTTGCCCTCAATAATTGATACGATAAACTACATCCAATCGTGGTGATTATTGTAGAGATTATAATCACTATAAATGTTGAACTCATTTTCTTAAAAAAAAAATCATACATATGATCTTTACAAGATTCGAACATACAAACTCAATCTCTTATATTACATGTTTTACCAACAAGCTATGATATATTTTATGTATTCTTTGTCAAACAATATTTATATATCTAGTGTAGAAAAAGCTATTCGTATTGATTATAGGATCGGAATTTAGTGGCGATTGTAAATGATACGATTCCTCGTAATTTTATAAATGTGCAAAAATAGTGTGGATATGTATTATTATGTTTACCGTATCGATTTTATACGAGAAAAACCATGACGATTGTAAAATGATACGATTCCCTTAATTATTTCACAAACATACTTGAATGTTGTAGCGAATGTACAATCACTATAAAAAAATCGCTACAAAAGGACAATTTTCTTGTAGTGATCATATACATGGGTTCTATTTCAGATGGATACTTTGTTACATCTAAGTACCATCTTGGTATCCTCCAACAAGTTTTAGAGAACAAGTTAGTGTCTATTAACCTTAGCATCAAATATAATAGCAGCCTAATTATAAGCATTTACTAATTAGCCTAGGCAACCTAAGTGATGCATTGAAAAAAACGGAGGGAGTATGTACATTAACTAACTTTTTAGTGACGATTGACAAGCTTATTTTTTATAACTTTGAATTTTATTATGTTCCAAAGTACGACAAAAGAGTCTTTGGTTAGAAGTTACCGAATGAGTTTCAATGGTTTTGCAGCATGGCTGACTAAGAAAGAAAGTGAAAATCTCAAGGGTAAGTATTGACGATGTAACCATTACACATTTATATTTAACATGAAATAAATTACTACGTATTTAGGATCCGTAAAGATAATGATTTGTTTTTTGGAAAAGAATGAAGGAAGTGGTATCCATGTTTCCTAGTAGAACACTTGAACTTCAAACAACGAGGTATTGGGATTCCTGAGTCACTGGTGCCTAAAATTACACGTTCTGAGAGTAATCTGATACTTGGTGTCATTGACACCGGAATATGGCTTCAATCACCAAGTTTTTAGGATGATCGCTTTACCTTTCCACCGAAGAAATGAAAAGGTGTTTGTAATAAGGGAGGAAAAAATTTCAATTGCAACAAGTAAAATATTCTTATTTATTATTTTCCTATCTAACTTTCTAGACATAGTTTACAGGAAGTTGTTATACAAATATGTTGAAATCTACGTAGCTAGCGTTCGATCAGCGCCTAATTAAAAATTGATTTTCACTTATTGAAACTGAATTTTATCAATCAGAACATAATTATCAAAACTTCACAAGAAAACTAATTTTAGAAGTTCAAGAGATTAGGGCCTGTCTATACTAAGTTTTGCAATCAATTGTGTGTGCCTTATATATTAACTAGTCTTAATTAGTCTATGATATGTATCGCGACTGTAACACCCTGAAATTCCTTTCCTTTAAAATACATGTTTTGCTTTTTAAAACTCGAAATAGGAAAATCTAAGATATTGCCGCCACCGTGAAAACGGCTAAGACAACTATCAAAAACACAAAACGGAAGACTGAATTCAAAATCAATCAATACAAGTCAACTTAAAAAGTCAACCAAACGAAAGTAAAGTCAAACAAAATCAACCTACAACTTGAAACCATTGTAGGCCCTTATTAAAAATTAAACCAACTTCAAAACTTTGCGTTAGTCTCATGAGTAAAAATATCATAAAATAATCAAAGCATTAAACACATCATAAACTAATAGAAACCACCATGATTCGCTCTTCACTCATGCCCCGTCATAAAAATGCTTCAATCACCTGAAAAGGTTCTCTCTACTTGTTTCCACTACTCTCCATTAAAAATGGGTCATCATAGGGCCAAGGTAAAGACAAGGCTAATAAACAAACAAACAAACACACAATCAGAAAGCTGAGTACATACACGTATTTAAACACACTAACATGCTTTCTCCTATCAACACACACTTACCTTAATGCACCTGTTTACAAGCACACAACATTCGGTAAAACTTCTCAACTAGACACTAAATAATTTATTTAGCATTAATTACGCATTGAACAGGTTTCCCAACTAAACTCTTCCAATAATTGGGGTTACTAACACGGGAGCTAATCGTGCTAGCATCAAATAACCACTCGTAAAATGGCGGAATTCCTGCATATAATAATAATAATAATAAAAAGTAGCACTGTCAAAACGGTTTGACATTTCGGGTACGGTTCGGTTTGAAATCGGTTCGGTATTAAATCGAGTCGGTTTGAAATCAGTTTAAGTGTTTCGCGGGTCGGTTTTAGTTCGGTTTAAATAGTTATCGGT
The DNA here is from genome assembly GCF_948465745.1 of Chenopodium album. Taxonomy (NCBI): domain Eukaryota; kingdom Viridiplantae; phylum Streptophyta; class Magnoliopsida; order Caryophyllales; family Amaranthaceae; genus Chenopodium; species Chenopodium album. Next base: position 31,998,922 of record NC_137855.1, read on the forward strand.
TCGATTCGATTCGGTTTCGGTTGATTCTTGAGCGGTTTTAATTCGGTTCGGGTTTTAAACAGTTTGGGTAGTAAACGGTTCAGTGCAGATGGGATGCGGTTTGTTAACGGTTCGGTGTAAACGGTTTTTATCCCGGTTCAAACAGTTTTGGGTTGGGAACGGTTTCGGGTTAGAAACAGTTCGGTTCTTTTTCAGTTCAATTTATAACTAGTTCGGTTTTTTTCGGTTCAGTTTATAACTAGTTCGGTTCTTTTTCGGTTTAGTTTATAACTAGTTCAGTTCTTTTTCGGTTCACTTTATAACTAGTTCGGTTCTTTAATGCTCAATCGGTTGTAAGCATGTGTGCATAATTAAATTTCATTTAAAATACCTTTCTTGATTTTAGTATTCTCTTTATAATAAGCAGTTTGTAGCCGATTAATTTAATTTATAAGCGATCCGGTTCATAAACGATTCGGTTTGCAAGCGGTTCGGTTTATACACAGTTCGGTGCAAATGGGTTGCGGGTTGTTAATGGTTCAGTGTAAACGGTTTTTATCCCGGTTCAAACGGTTTCGGGTTAGTAACAATTCGGTTCTTTTTCGATTCGGTTTGATTTCAGTTCGATTTAGATCACCTAATTTGGCATATAGCTACAATTGGGCTTCCACAATCTGTAATTGCTTCAATAATTGCTTTCAAGTATAAAAAAAAAAAAAAATTAATAGTTTTCTTTTGTTGATGGTTGCGATTCATCGATCATGTTTCTTATTATATTGTTTGACTTAGTTTGGGGAATTTGATACTTATTGTCAGTATAGTCATGCTTTTCATATTTCTTTGCATTCATACTTAGTTAAGGTCTCATAAGAATTGCCCTCTTTGTCGGGCTGCTGTTTTGAATGAGTTTGTGAGGGGTAATTCTGGTGTATGGGACTAAGGGGGTTGAATTTGAGTGGCACAACACTGGAGGGAGGGAGGAGGGTGGCTAGACAGTAGAGGGAGGTGGGAGGGTGGCTGGGAAGTGGAGAGGGAGGAGTGGTTTATTTTTTATTTTTATTATTAAAAAAAGTTAACCTTGGTTTAGATTAAGGTTAGATTTAACAGAAATTTAACGGGAAAACATAATAAAGGTTACGGTTGCAACTTTTAAAAAGTAGAGTGTTACCATTGAGAATCCAAAAAAAATTTGACTACCATTAAGAGTAAGCGATAGTTGGAGGTTACCATTGAGAATTTCCCAACATGCATTCTAACATGCCATAAATAAAAGTGTGGTCCATATAAAACATGCCAAAATATAATTTCCAATCCATAATCCATTACAAATAAATCATGCTTCATAATTCAATCACCAACATCAATAATCCACAATTCCAAACATGAATTTTAGCATGATACTACTTGCAATTCAATTAACCAAACCTAGCATGCAACTACATCCCCCGGTTCTCATCAACTTCTAATTACTCTTCCAACTCATATACTAGTCTTTTAATTTCTGCGTAAATTCATCTATGTTTCCATCAAATGGATTTGAATTCGGTTGAATATAATGAACCTAATCTATTTGAAGTTTTTTTGAAAATTTGTTGTCTAAATTAAGTCACATAATTAAAGTAAGTTGATGCATGGAGGAGAAAACGGTTAGGAATATAAGTAAATATTTTATTGTGATATATTTTCCACATAGATCTTATGATAATATCACTGTAATCCGGTCTATATGTGATGTTTATACTGTACCTTTTTGTTTGAGTATTATGGGATTGGACTGGCTTTCAAAATTTAGTATAACTCTCATGCAATAAGGAGTAGTACAACATTGGCGATAATGCAATAAGGAGTGGTACAATTATTGGTGAGGACGTGACGATAAGGATTCCCATACTTAATTTTTACTATATTTGGGGTAAACAACTAAACATCATAAGTTTTTTTTTTGAAAAAAAAACAAAATACTCAAAAGAAATCCACTAATACGACATTTCCAGTTTTCCATACTCCTTTTACTTTTACTTTTACCAAGGAGTACCTCTTTTCTTTTCTCTTTGTTAGTTTGTTGGGTGAGTTTATTGCTCATTAGTTGGTCAGCCAAAATTGGATTTGATTATTTATATTCAAACTTACTCCTTGCTCAATTAATTTACTTTATGTGATGATTCAACATAATTGGTTGCATATTTGCATGTGTGCACATTTAAAAGGTCGGAAAAATAATCGTTAAAAGAATACTCTTCTTTGTCTTTAAAAAGTAGGAACAATAATATTTAGAGATGGAAGTAGTAGTTTTTGTTTAATTATATGAAATAGTATTAATATTACAAGTGTATGTGTACATTAAATATCGAAAACTTTTTACAACTATACTCGGTTCTCATCAACTTCTAATTACTCTTCCAACTCATATACTAGTCTTTTAATTTGTGCGTAAATTTGTATCCATCTATGTTTCCATCAAATGGATTTGAATTCGGTTGAATATGATGAACCTAATCTATTTGAACTTTTTTTGAAAATTTGTTGTCTAAATTAAGTCACATAATTAAAGTAAGTTGATGCATGGAGGAGATAACGGTTAGGAATATAGGAAAATATATTATTGCGATATATTTTCCATATAGATCTTATGATACTATCACTGTAATCTGGTCTATGTGTGCTGTTTATACTGTACCTTGTTTGAGTATTATGGGATAAACTCCTATGCAATAAGGAGTAGTACAATTATTGGCGATAATGCAATAAGGAGTGGTACAATTATTGGCGAGGACGTGACAATAAGGATTCCCATACTCCATCTTTAATTTTTACTATATTTGGGGTAAACAATTAAACATCATAAGTTTTTTTTTTTTGAAAAAAAACAAAATACTCAAAAGAAATCCACTAAGACGACATTTCCAGTTTCCCATACTTCTTTTACTTTTACTTTTACCAACGAGTACCTCTTTTCTTTTCTCTTGTTAGTTTGTTGGGTGAGTTTATTGCTCATTAGTTGGTCAGCCAAAATTGGATTTGATTATTTATATTCAAACTTACTCCTTGCTCAATTAATTTACTTTATGTAATGATCCAACTTAATTGGTTGCATATTTGCATGTGTGCACATTTAAAAGGTCGGAAAAATAATCGTTAAAAGAATACTCTTCTTTGTCTTTAAAAAGTAGGAACAATAATATTTAAATATGTCAAGTACGCGAACGTACCTTGAATATGATCTTAAAATCGCAACGACTAAGCGAAATCACTTTATTGGAATTCTCCTACAAACCAAATCATAAGAAGGCATTGATATCTACTCCACACAAATTTCCAGCAATATATATACTCTTAATAAACCAGTCAAAATTAATTAAAAACACAAGCTGAAATTTTATTTAAAACCTCATACTTTAATCCCAAACAATGGGTGATTAAAATTCCTTAAAGAAACTTGGTTTTTAGCGTACTACCAAAAATTCCAGCATTATATATTAATGAAAACTTGCTGTAATTACACTTTAAAACACTTATATTAATAGTTTATACCACCCTAAATCATAATCCCTCAATAATTAATACTTTATGAATCTAGGGTTCGTGTCAAAATTGGGGCTTTTTAAATAGAATTAAAATCTGAAAATTAAATTGCATACTAATTATGATTGAACATCATAATATTAATCACAAAACCCATAATTAGAAATTAGATCTAATATTTAACAAGAATTAAAACAAAAATTATTTTTTTTTAGGAAATCGGGCAACAGCCACGACACCACAGCCGGCTGTTGCCGTGCTGCTGGTGGCGCTGCTACTGTTGTCGGCGCTGCTGCTGGTGGCCTATGGCTCACCGGTGGTGTGGTGGTGGCCAGCGGTGGTACGGTGTACCTCGAAATAGGGGAAGGGGAAAAAAAAGAAAAAGAGAAGAAAAGGTAAAGGAGAAGGAGAAGGGAGAGAATTTTAACTTGAGTTTTTTCCACTCTGGGCAAAGTTTAATTTGCCCAAGTGTTGAATATTTATACCCCTTTTTCTCTAGAAACTCTTCTTACCTAAATTTTCCATTTTTAATCTTTTCTAATCCCTTTCCTATTAAAACTTAACTAAAATAATACTTTCCTAAAATAAACCCCAACTTTAATAAATTAAGTTTAAATAAAATTTCCTTTTATAAATATTTCCAAACTTATTTAATATAAATAATACTTATTCTAATACTTCACAAAATACATATTTTAAATAAAATACGTATAAAAATACGGGGTATTACAGCGACACCTTGTTTATGTTTGAACTTAATTGAGGTCATTCCTTTTCTCTTCTACTTGTAATAACATTTCAATGTTAATTAAGTTCATCATGAACTATTATTTCTTTTCTCTTCTACCCGACTTAGCTTAATAATAACCATGCTTTGGAAAATTTGATCTTGTATCAAGCTTATTGGATAAGACTATTTTTTATTATGCGAGGGATAATTTTGGTCATGGAATCCATACCGTGTCAACAGCAGCTGGTAGGATTGTAGATCATGCAAGTTTTTATGGACTGGCAAAAGGGTCTGCTAGAGGAGTGGTACCATCTGCTAGGATAGCTGCATACAAAGTTTTGAGGGCTTGAAATGTTTGGAATAAGATATTCTTACTGCTTTTTATTGCTGATGGGGTTGACATAATTACATTTTCCATTGGAGAATTTCCTACAACTGATATTTATTCAGACAATATTGCAAAAGGGAATACTAACAATGCAGTCTGCTGGAAAGGAGGGATATGCGAGTGGTACCATAAGTAGTAATGCAGCCTTATTATTTAGTGTGCCAGCTAGTGATATGGATCGAAGGATCCTTGATAAAGTTGTCCTTGTTGGAAATGGAAAAACTTTAGTTGTAAGTTTTTTTAATCATAGCATATAATATAATTTGAAGATTTAAGTTCTAATAAAAACATGTAATGATTATTTTGAAATGGTTGAATGGTAGGGTAATTCTCTATTAACTCCTTCACATTAAAAGGAGAGATGTTCCCTTTGGTATATGTGTAATCCCTTGTATTTTAAAATAATTTATAAATAAATGTATTTTTTCGGAATTTTATTTCAAAAGTTTCAAATTATTAATTTGGGTCAAAAATTATTTTAGTACAAATTATTATATGTACCTTCATTTTAAAATTTATGCCCATACAAACAAAGCCTATTCCATTTTTATTTCCTAATTGACCCATTATTTTCATGAGGTTCAATCTTCCTACTTAACCTATAACTCTCGCTCTTATATATACCCCATGAATCCCCAAAATTTCCCCACACAAAATGTTAGTCTTATTTTCTTTCTCTTTTATTTTTCTTTTATTTTCCCCTTATTTTCTTTTTCTTTTTTTTTCCTTTCTTTATTTTCCTTCTTAGAGTTCTCACGCCCCCTCCTTATTGATGCTTCCCGCTGCCACCACGTGCCGCCGCCTCCGTCGGCCGGCCACCGGCCCAACCATGGCCACGTGGCCTTCCTATTATTCTTTCTCCCTTGTTTTATTTACCTTGTATAAATTTTAATGTATTAGTTTTGGGTTTTTATTTTATAGTATAAAGTTTATGTTTTAGTATCAAAATCATGTTTTTGATGGTTTAAACTATAAATTTCAGATTATAATTATTGTTTTAATTTTTCAGATTTTATGATTTTTAAACCTAGGTTTTTTAATTTATTGAAATTGGGATTTTAGGGTTCTTATGACTAATTGAATTGGGCTTTTGTAGCTAATGTATTTCTAATGATTAATTAAGCATAAAAACATATTTAAAAAGAAGTTTTAAGGTGTTTTAATTTAAATCTAATTATATTGCTGGAAATTAGTTTGGGTATTTGTAGGGAATATTTCAAGCATTATGATAACCCCAAACTTGAACCCCACTGTGATCATACACTAAAGTACGGTGGCATTCCAAAGGGAAAGAAAAAGAGCAAAAAGAGTCGCCAACAAGTTTTAGGAACTTGTAAACCCAAAAGACAATCCAAAGGGACCATCAACTACTCCATAAGGTCTTGAACCAAATAGGGTCCGGGGATGAGGGTACGAATCCAATCTACAAAAGAAAGGACCCGCCCTATAAAATAGGCCTCTACTTTGTTCTGCTCGTATTCATGCGCGCTTTTTGAATAACATACAAACATTATATTAATCCTACCCTGTTTATCTATGTTGGTTGAATATTAATGCACAAATAAAACTATTATTGGCGATCACTTGAGTTAAAATCACATTAGCCTAAACCAAATTAGTAATTATCTTATTAAGCGTGATTTCAAGTACAAAGTCCCTTTAAACCTGCATAAAAGGTGTGATCAAGCAATAACAATAATATAAAATAAATATCAAGAAACATAATAATAAATCAATAACACAATAATAATGACAATAACATGATAAGGAATAATAAAGCTTAATAATAATAGAAAGATCCTAGGCATGATACTAACAAGATTAATAACAAATCCTAGCATGTCACTAAACAATAAAGATCAAAGCTTTAAACCTAACATGGTACTAACATGATAACATGATATTAGAAATAAGTAAAGGCACCCTAAACATGATACTAGAAAGCATAAAATAACATCCTAACATGATACTAGGAATATTAAACAATAATAAACATGCTTTCTACATTGAAAGAGAGTAATAAGATTACTTTGAAGCCTCGTACCTCTTTCTAATAACAAAATACACAAGTTAGTAAACTTCAATGAAAATAATAAAGAATAATTAAAGAATTAAAAATCAAATTAAATAAAGTTTTGACTAGTTTTGGACCAAACCCTCAGAAATTATCAACCTTGCACGTCTAGGGCGAAGGCAACTTCGAACTTGGCTAAGAGACTCTAAGTCTTGTGAATGCGGAATATTGTGTTTGTAAAAGGGCAGTTTAGAAAGAGAGAGGAAGAATAAGCTATATTGCTCAAGAGAGAATAGAGAGAATTGAGGATGAGAGTTGATGAGAGATGATGAATGAAAACAGAAGTTCGGACCCTATTTATAGGAAAATAGTCCGAAAAATCATAGAATTTGATAAGGAATAAAACTCCACTCTGTCGCTAACAAACCGACCTTGTCGCCAGGAATTTATCTTGTCGCCAGGCGACAGAGACAGTTTTTGCGGATTTTGTTTTTATCATATCTTTTGATCTAGAAGTCCAAATAAGTCATATAATATGTCGTTGGAAAGCTCTTGAAGTCTACTTTCTAATGAAATTAGAATCAGATTAAAATATTTTGTAGATAAAAAGATATGGACGAAATAGTGTAAGGGTGTCAGTTTTGAATAGAGTTTCGTATATCTTTAATATCTTTTTCGTTATAGCTCGATTTAATATTATAATATATCATTGGAAAGATAATTTCAAGATCTATCCAACCATATAAAATTTGGATAAAATATATGAGGCACGAAAATAATATCTGACTATCTTTGAACATCTTTAAATCCGAATAGAATTAGGAAAGTTTTAAAAAAGGAAAGTTTATATTCAAATCAAATTCTATGATCTTATCTTTTCAAAAAAAGGATAATTAAGATTTTTTAGAAACTTATAGAAGATTCTAATCAATCCTAATTAGTTTAGGAATAGGATTAAACCTTTGGACCCTCCTCATGATCATTGGGTCGTAGGTAAAATCCGGTTTGGGCCCAGTTTAGTATTTTGGCCATAACTTCCTCGTTATTCATCGGAATTGGGCTTATAATATATCGTTGGAAAGGTCTTTTCAAGCCCCATCCAAATACACTATTATTGGACCTTAATTATGGACCAAACTAAACTAGTTTGGACGTTTTCATAAAATGGAGTGGGTTTTTGAAAACAGAAAGAAGGATTTTAATAAAATTTAACCGCAACACTTGACTTTCAACCACTTTCACCTCATTCGATTATGGTTCGACGCGAAAGGTATTCATCACTGGGTTTGATTTTGGGGAGACACAAATGGGTGTCTACAGTATTAATTTATGATTATTATTTGTTTTCTAGGAGGTGATTCCCTATGCGACTTTTAATTGATTAAAAGTGGCACAAGAGATTGTTTACACGAGATACATACATGTCTACTTGGTTGTAAGTGTGGTACCCATTTTTTTTGACTAAATAAAATTATAAGTCAAAATCCCACGTAAGTCGATAATTTGACTAAAAAAAAATTAGAGTAGCCACTCTATTTTTGCCCGAATAGAGACGATCTTTCTTGTTTATGATCATTTTCAAATAGAAAACGACATTGACTCCATTAGGTGAGGCACTATATAAGTATGGTCTTAGGAAAATTAGAGATCTAGGTACGGGGTATAAGTTAGGAAGATCGAACGTTTGGAACTCGTCTCTTCCTCTGTTTTAACGAACAGGCTCTTACTAGTACGTTGTTAATTGGTTATGGTTATTCATATACTTTTCCTTAAACTAATGCATAAAAACACGAAAGTTTCCAAATTGTCAATCACACTCAAATGTAAATAAAAATGAATTAAACCTTACAATATATGGTGGTTTGAGCATTAAAGTTGCCCTACGTACCGTTCATTGTAGGATTTGAATCCACTCCCGGATCAAAACCCTACGTAGTTCTTACGAATGTCCATTTATACATGGTCAAGAATTTCATACGAGGTTTCAAGAAGGTTTATTATTTTTTTTTTTGGGAGAGGTGTCCGTATAGGGTCATTTGAATGAGGCTGAGCAATCTTGCTTTCAAGATGGAGGTCAATTAATCAAGGTTGAGGAAGTCACTAGAATCAGCGACACCATAGGAGTTTAATTCTTTGAGGAGAATGATTTTTTATTGGTGAAATGCGTTTCAATTAACGACTTTATTTAGGGTTGACTAACTTCCAAAAAGAGATTGTATGGGCTTATTTGAGTGTGCTAAAAAATGGGATTTTTATTTGGTATGAATCAAGAAGAATACGAAGGAAATGTATTTGGATTGTATGAAATTGACTTATGCAAAATGGACATTCCATATGGCTTAAATCTAAATGATAGGTAATGAATTGAAAAACTTAATAATGTTAGAATACGTAAGCGATCTATCAGAGATAATAAAACTTTAAAAGTATAATTCTCTGCGGCAAATAGAACATCTTATAACCTATCATGATTGAATATTCAATTTTACCCTCTTATTTAAATATAAGCCATAAACCATAACTCGAAAGATTTATTTTATTAATAAAGTGATACAAGCATGCAAACCCATATTTCACTTAATTAAGAGTTAATTGTCTCTTTATTAAGAAATGCATATGGAAATTTTTCTCTTCCGAATGGTGATGGAATTAAAACTTAAACAAGATTTTTTTTTAAAGTATAAGACATTCTATTCCAAAATAAATAAATTATTTATAATGCTCCTTCAAAATTGGGTGATAATGGTAAAAGTACTTCGAAAATTGGCATTAGCCTTTTAATGGTATGTTAAGGACAAACATGTAGATGATCTGTAGAAAATTCTCCCTTTTTAGAAGTCATTTGATATGCCAAATAAAATAAGTATTTCTGGTTGGAAAAAACAGCCTCAAATCAGTTTAACATATTAATACCTTGTTTTGTAAAAATCATAAAAAATAGAGTATTTATCCTATGAGAACGTGTAACCCCAATTTACAAAGCTTAAGGAATCTACTTTCTAGGTAGTCAATTCAAATTTTATTATTAAAAAAGGATATTGGTCGAAATTGGAAAATGGACAGACCTGTAGTAAGAAATTTGTGATGTTACTAAGCTTTAATGTCTGATTTTTTGTGGGTTGGTTAAAATTTATTTATATAAAATTCCAAGTCTCATACAATCCTAAATACATAAGCTTATTGTGAAAATTTTATTTCTCAATTTTATTATAAAAAACGATTTTTTACATAAAACAAAATGGTCGATTGTGGTATTTTTCTAGAATTCTGCCATTCATTCTTCACAGCTTCCTTATGCATTTTGTACAAGATCATTGCTTCCATTTCATACTCTACATAATGATGATACATACAAGAAAAAAAAAATTAAACAAACCATGTATACTCACTTTCAAACTCGCTCGCGGTCAGTCAAATTCTACATGGTTTTCAAATTAGGAAACCGGCACGTACAGTGCCCTAGGAGGTTATGGAACACATAAAAGTAGAAAAGTTAGTGTAGACACCCATTTGTGTCTCCCCAAAACCAAACCCAGTGATAAATATCTATCGCGTTGAACCATAATCGAATGAAGTGAAAGTGTGAAAAGTCTAGTGTTGCGGTTAGTTTTTATTAAAAATCCTTCTTTCTGTTTTCGAAAACCTGCTCTATTTTATAAAAATAGCCAGTCCAGTTTAGTTTGGTCCATGATAAAGGTCCAATAATAGTGTATTTGGATTGGGCTCGAAAGAACTTTCCAACGATATATTATAAGCCCAATTCCGATAAATAATGAGGAAGTTATGGCCAAAATACTAAACTGGGCCCGATTTGGTTCTTACATGCGGCCCAATGGTCTAGAGGAGGGCCTATTATTAATTATCATTTCTAAAGCTATTAGGATTGATTATAATCTTCTAGAATATTCTAGAAGGTTCTCTTAAATCCTAATGGAGTTAGGATTGATAATTATGTTTCAAAGAGTTTGAAATTGAATAAAATTAAACTTTCCTTTTTTAAGAGTCCTAATTCCTTTCGAATTTAAAGACGTTCAAAGACAGTCAGATATTATTTTTTTGACTCGTAATCTTTATCCAAATTTTATATGATTGGATAGATCTTGAAATTATCTTTCCAATGATATATTATAATATTAATTCCGAGCTATAACGAAAAATATATGAAAAAAATACGAAACTCTATCCAAAACTAACACCCTCCCACTATTTCGGCCATATATTTTCTTCTAGAAAAGATCTGATTCTAATTGGTTTTGGAAGTAGACTTCAAGAGCTTTCCAACGACATATTATATGCCTTATTTGGACTTATGGATCAAAAGATATGATAAAAACAAAATCCGCAAAAAACTGTCTTGCACCGCCTGACGACAGGTTCGTCGCCTGGCGATGAAGCCTGTCGTTGGCGACAAGATGGAGTTTTATTCCTTTTCGAACTCTAGCTATTTTCTATCGGTTTCCGGACTATTTTCTTATAAATAGGGTCCTTGGACTTCCGTTTTCAATCATCAACAGTCATCATAATTCTCTCTCTTCTCTCTTGAGCAATATAACTTTTTTTCTCTCTCTTTCTAAACTAACCCTTTTGCAAACACAATACCGCATTCACAAGATCTAGACACACCTAGCCAAGTTCAAAGTTGCCTTCGCCCTAGACGTGAAAGGTTGATAATTTATGAGGGTTTGGTCCAAAATCTAGTCTAAACTTTTTAACTCTTTCTTTCAATTATTTGATTTATATTTTATTGAAATTTACTAACGCGTGTATTTTGTTATTAGAATGAGGTACGAGGCTTAAAGTAAGTAATTAGCTTACTCCCTATTTAAATCAATGTAGAAAGCATGTTTAGATTTGTTTAATTCCTAGTGTCATGTTAGGATGTTTTTATTATCTTCTAGTATCATGTTTAGGGTGCCTTTTATGCTTTCTAATACCATGTTAGTACCATGTTAGGTTTAAAGCTTTAATCTTTATTGTTTAATGACATGCTAGGGTTTGTTAATAATCTTGTTAGTATAAATCATGCCTAGGATCTTGCTATTATTATTAAGCTTTATTATGATTATGTTGATATTATTATGTTGCTTGATGTATATTGTACGTTGTTATTGCTTGATCACCCCTTTTATGCTTGTTTAAAGGGAATTTGTACTTGAAATCACGTCTAATAAGATAATTAATAATTTGGTTTAGGCTAATATGATTTTAATTCAAGTGATCGGCAATAATAGTTTTATTTGTGCATTAATATTCATCCAACATAGATTAAGCAGGTTTAGGGTTAACCTAATGATTGCATGTTAGTCAGAAAGCGCACATGAATACGAGTAGAATAAAGTAGAGGCCTATTTTATAGGGCGAGTTCTTTCTCTTTTAGATTGGATCCGTACCCTCATCCCCGAACACCAGTCATGGTTCCAGACCTATTGGAGTTGACGATCTCATGGATCGTTAAGGGGCCGGGTGTAACCTTCACCCTGTGAACGGTTTACAAGTTCTTAAAACTTGTTGGCGACTCTTTTGCTCTTGTTTTCTTCCATTTGGACGCCACCATGCTTAAGTGTATGATCACAGTGGGGTTCAAGTTTGGGATACTGCTTAAAATATTCCCTACAGTTAGTAAATGTATGTAAAAATAATACGAAATCACAATTGAAAAGAAAGAAAATATTACCTTTGACTTTGAGTAGCTATCTTGAAGAATTGGTAAAAGTAGTGTCAAAATGATCGATTTAATTCAAGGCCAAGTCTTTCTACAATATTTTATATTTTTTTTTACTGAAAATAAAAAAAATTTTGATTACTTTTTTTTTTTTATATCTAATTATAGTGCCAAATTTAGACTTTCTTTATGAGGTATTTTTTTAGCTGTTTTCTTTGATATTTTTCCGTCCCTTCCCGTGAAGAGTGGGGTGGTATATATATGAGTGCAAATGGGAGCTAAAATATAAAATACAAAGAATATACTGTTATACGAAATAAATACGTACGAATACAAGAGTTAGGTAGAAATTGTAACCAAAATTCGTCTTACTGAGGTAGAGGACAAATAGAATTAGCCTACTACCTCATGCAAAACTTGATTAATATTGACTGAACAAAAGACAATATTATTAATGACTAAAAATAATTAAAAATACTAATATAATTTTAATACAATTGTTAATTGGTACTACTTTTCTTTGAAGAGTATGTTTCCTTGTACTTACTCTTCGTATTTGAGACTTACCATAACAGAACCAGACTATTATAAAACCCACTTATCAAAAAATAACAAGGAGAAAAAATGTTTCTTTGCCATTGATTGTGGATAGTCATATCACCTTACTATTTGGGAAGAAACACAGTTCAGTGATACAATGTATTGTCATATCACACCATTTTCTGATTCTCGTTGCTAAATTACAACCATGGCTTACCATTTTCTTCTTCTGCATGGATTTGATATATCAAATGAGTGGTAATGGTAGAGGTATCTTTACTCATAACCACTCTTTAACTGTCGAATATTGTCGTCATTGCATTAATTAGGAAGAAAATAACATGCATACCTTACACTTGTTGTTTCTGAGTGTATAAAACAGAGAAAAAAAAAGTGAGTCATGAAGGTATAGTGGTAATGGTGTTTTGGTGGGAAGTTGAAAGGAAGGAAGAAGATGAAATATGAAGTACTAGTATGTTATTAACAAAGTAAAATGGTGGGATTAAAACAAGTTAAAATTAAATAAGTTAAACAAAAACAAAACAAAAAAAAAATAATACAAGTTGGGGGAGACGTATTACATGCATGCATTGGAATTGATTTTGTATGCATGCATCATATGCATGCTTCGCATGCTTTTGCATTTATCAAAATATGCTAATTTGTCTTTTGTGATTTGTATTTTCCTTTTTTTTTAAAAAAAATGATTGAAAATATTAGAATAATAATAATAACAATAGGATACATAAAATCAGTAATACTAAACTTTTATCCGGGGTTAGAAAGTGATACTATAAAAACGGCCACGATATAAAATTGTACAGATTAAAGGGTCAATATTTGATACTCTCGACCAGGATATGTCAAACGGAATAATTGTTACATACGTCAGTGGTAACAACATTGTTTTTATTTCATTTTATTTTTAAAAGACACTTACTACTATTATTAGACTAAATGATTACACGATTGGGATATGATAAAAATACGGATAAGATTTATCCAAATAAAGAATTTGGAATTCAATGTCTGTATTTGAAATACATGATTTGAAATTCTGAATTTGAAATCAAATACTTGCATCCAAACACTACCTAAGGTTATTATTATTTTATTTATTACTCAATCATGACTTGTTAGTATGTTGAGTAAAGGTGAATTAAGCCGAAATGGCTAGGTGGGTTGAATATGTTCAACAATTGTGGATACTTTGGAATTTAATGGAATTAAAGGTCATGTGATCATCGTTGTCCTAATAAGATTAAAAGTGAATGGTATGTATGATTATTGTGTATGCTTACTTGAATGAGTCGGCTATTAACTAAATTTGTAATCATGTAAAGTGAAACATGGATGAGCAATAAAACAATGGAAAGCGTGCACTTCTAGAGTATTGACAGTTATACGATGGTAGCCCGTGGCTTTCCGAGACTTGTTTGATCAACATGTCCTCTGTTCTTTTGGTATTTACATTTTTATATTATGATGAAAGTTAAATGGGATCCTAGACTAACTTTGTGAGAATGGAGTCGCGCCCAATCTTGCATCGCGCTATATTTTTTTTTAAAAAAAAATGGCCATTTAGGACCAAATGATTTGGTGGGTTGGACAACCTCGTCTATTGCTTACTCTAAATTAAATTAATTAAATTAAATATAAAGAGTCAAGTGATTGGAATTGGTTAGTGAGTATGTTAAGTTGGCTGAACTATTTTAGTGAGGAGTCTTGGTTAACGAATTCATGTTGTATGTTTATTTATTACTTTAATTAGTTGTGCATGTTAGGTTTGTTGAGTTGTAGTTTGTATGTACTCAGCTTTGTAGAATGCGTGCTTTTGTGTGTCTTCATTTGGTCATAGGATAGCCTTCACCTTTTAATGACCCTGTGATGATCCAATTATTACACTTGTATTATTGGGGAGTAGTATTGCATATGTTAGCTTGATGATGTGTTGTTGGATAGGGCTCGCAAAGAGTTTTTCAACGATATATTATAAGCCCAATTCCGATGAATAATGAGGAAGTTATGGCCAAAATACTAGACTGGGCCCGATTTGGTTCTTACATGCAGCCCAAGGGCCTATTGTTAATTATCATTCCTAAACTATCTAGAAGGTTCTCTTAAATCCTAATGGAATTAGGATTGATAATTATGTTTTAGATTTTTACTCGGAACAAAATAAGTGTTTTTACGAAAATACGATTTTACCCCTAAACACAGATTTTATGACTTAATTATATTGAGAAGTGGATTCTGTATGGGAAACGTGTTAAATACCAATGCACCGCCTGATGACAAGTTTGTCGCGATGCACCTTATCGCCTGGCAACATGATGAGTTTTATTCCTTCTGAAACTCTAACTCTTTTCTATCGGATTCCGGACTATTTTCCTATAAATAGGGTCCTTGGACCTCCATTTTCAATCATCAACTCTCATCAAGAATTCCCTAATTCTCTCTCTTCTTCCTTGAGCAATATAGCTTTCTTTCTCTCTCTTTTTTCTAAACCAACCCTTTTCACAAAAACACCATACCGCACTCATTAGTTCTAGACACACCTAGCCAAGTTCGAAGTTGCCTTCGCCCTAGACGTGAAAGGTTGATAATTTCTGAGGGTTTGGTCCCAAATCCAGCATAAACTTTTTAACTCTTTCTTTAAATTATTTGAGGTCCGTTTGGCATCACTGTGGTTTTCTTTTTTTGGTTTTTTGTTTTTTAAAAGTATATTACATATGTTACATAATGGATCAAAAAAATATTTAGACTTATTAAAATCATGATAATTTTGAAAACTGACAACAAAAAAGTGAAAACACCTTTTTCTTGTTTCCTGTTTTTGGTTTTTAGTTTTAAAAAAAAAGGAAACTGAAAACCAAAAATGATGCCAAACAAGCCCTTAATTATTTGATTTATTATTTTTATAGAAGTTTACTAACACGTGTATTTTGTTATTAGAATGTGGTACGAGGCATCAAAGTATGTAGTCTTATTGCTCTCTTCTTGTAGAAAGCTTGTTTAGATTTGTTTAATTCCTAGTATCATGTTAGGATGTTATTATTGCTTTCAGTATCATGTTTAGGATGTTTTTTACTCTTTCTAATATCATGTTAGTATCATGTTAGATTTAAATGCTTTGATCTTTATTGTTTAGTGACATGCTCGAGTTTGTTTAATCTTGTTGGTATCATGCCCAGGGTCTTGTTATTATTATTAAGCTTTATTATGATGATTATGATGTTGATTGTTATGATTATTATCATGTTGCTTGTTATTATATATTGTTGTTATTGCTTGATCACACCTTTTATGCAGGTTTAAAGGGAATTTGTATTTGAAATTACGCCTAATAAGATGATTAATAATTTGGCTTTAGGCTAATATGATTTTAATTCAAGTGATCGCCAATAATAGTTTTATTTGTGCATTAATATTCAACCAACATAGATAAACAGGTTTAGGGTTAACCTAATGATTGCATGTTAGTTAGAAAGCGCACATGAATACGAGTAGAATAAAGTAGAGGCCTATTTTATAGGGCGAGTTCAATCTCTTTTAGATTGGATCCGTACCCTCATCCCCGAACACCAGTCATGGTTCCAGACCTATTAGAGTTGACGATCTCATGGATCGTTAAGGGGCTGGGTGTAACCTTCACCCTGTGAACGGTTTATAAGTTCCTAAAACTTGTTGGCGACTCTTTTGCCTTTGTTTTCTTCCCTTTGGACGCCACCATGCTTAAGTGCATGATCACAGTGGGGTTCAACTTTGGGGTAATGCTTGAAATATTCCCTACAATGCGGCTTCTCCTCTTGAGTTATGTTATATGTCGCATGTAGTTTTTGCCAAATCTCATATGTTCTTTTCCTCATACCAACAATTGCATTTTCACTACAACTAACCAAATGCGACTTGCTTTAGCGAGTGGTAGGTTGGTCTGCATTCTTGGAGCCAGTGGAGGGTATTGAGGTGTCTCCAGTACATTTTCTTCTTGATTGATATCATATTGAGAGTTACTCCCTTGATAAAGAGGAGGTGTTTATTGTTCATAGTAAGTGTTTTTAGGTTGAATTTCTGTTGATGTTTGTTGTTGTGAAGGATTTTGCAAAGATGTGTTTCCTATTTTTTCAAGGAAAAGTTGAAATTGGGGATTGGTGAGGAACTCGTCACCTATATTAGAAAAATGTTGAGAAATTTGAGAGTAATTAGGGTTGTTGGGATCCATTAGATTGTACTTTTAAATAACAATAAAAAAACGTAACAACAACAAAATTTATAAAAATTAAATAGTAAAAGAGTAATAAAAAAAAAAATAATAACTTTAATATAAAATATATATAAATAGCTTTAATAAAAATTTAGATGATGAAAGAAAATTAATCTAATATCTATAACTAATACTAAAGTAGCAATCGCTGATGTCATCTTTTTTCAAAGTTGTACACGTGGCGCTATCTTATGAAAAGATTTCCCGCTCAATTGATTTTTCTTTTTTTTTTTTTTAAACAAAATGCTATTTAATTTTAAATAGGTAATAACTATTTTTTAGGTAATTAATTTTAAATAGGTACCTATTATTTTGGTAATTTAGGTTGATATTAGGTTGTTGGAGTCTTTATAGGAGTTATTAGCATTTTTTTTTAAAATTTTGACAACAAAAAATTGACATTGATTAATAAAATAATAAGCGTTATTAGCATAATTGAGGTCAATTAAAGTGAGCTTATAAACATTTTGCGCTCAAAAAAAAAAATGTGAAAACAAAAATCCAAAGATAAACTACTGTGAAACCCGTGCATTGCACGGGTGCTAACCTAGTATATAAATAAAGTAAGCATTTTTGGAGAGCATTCAGCGCGCCACATAAGCAAAAGTATATTTTCGACCAATCAAAATTAGATTTCTATTTTATTTTAGAATTAAAAATTCACTTGCCACATAGGTAAAACCGACGAATGAGATTTAAGAATTTTGCCACGTTGATTAAAAAATCAAATAATGATTTATTAGATCGATATTATTTTATAAAAAAACTAAAATTATCTTTTTTAAAAAAATGAATAGTGATTTATCAGGATTTTATTTATTTAAAAAACTAAAAATTATCTTTTACAAAAATAATCATCTATAGATATAGAATTAATATATCTAAGATAATCTTAATATTGTTTATGATAAGAAATCAAAATTTTTCCTTAATAGTAATTAAATTAAATTTTTTATGCCTACCACTATAAATTGACACATCCTACAACACCAATAAAATTTCATATCAATACAAAACCAAATCAAGAGAATTTTTTGTCATAATTTTGTGTCAATTTTAGGTCATCAGTGGTTGTGTATTTCTTAGTTTAATTTTTATTTTTATTTGTGATTATTGCTTACATTGTGTTTATTACTGAATTGTGTTTTTACATGTAGATCAAATTTAACCAGATAATTAAATTTGGGCAAAAATGATTTGAAAATCAACGTATGAGGAGGTATTATATCTGTATAAATCGTTTACATTTATTAATTTTTTATAAATCTTTTTAGTTTTTATTAATTAATGTTGTGATTAAAACAATTTTTTGTGATTTAGGTAGCTTAATCAAGTCATCAAATTAACTTAATTTTTATTTTTAATTATAGACTGATTATGTTCATGCATCAATTAAAGCCAACTTTGTACAATTTCGTCCCAGTGAAAGAAAAGTTTACTCCATTAAATATTTTTCAATCGTCACTAATCGGAAACGAGTGGCGATTGAGGACGAATAAAAAACTCCAATGCATAGATTTGATTTTGTACAATTACAATTTTTAGTTCAATTTCACAAAAAAAGTTTCACTTCATGATAAATATATTGATTTATTTTATAAGACTATAAAGATTAATTTTATATAAATTTTATTTTTGCTAACATGTTTTATTTATCCAGTTTATTTGATGGAAGAGATATGAGTGTGAACGAAGAAATAGAAGATAAATAGTATACATGTTTTTATTATTTTTTAATATTTCTATTTTTTAAAAACCAACGAATAACGATTTATCATAAGTACAATTTGTTCATATTATTTTATCCTAATATGTAACCAATAAATTATCATATTTACAATTTTTTTTTTAAAGATATCATATTTACAACTTATTCATAGTTTTAAATTCAATTGTCATATAACTAACAACCACAAATAATATACAAAACAACAATAAATAAAGTAGCATTATAAATTTACATTTTAAAAAAAATATACTTTTGTAATAGGCAACAACACTTAAATTAAATTATTATGTGTTTTTTTTGTCTGAAATTATTAAATAGTAAAATAATCAAATATAAAAATATATTTTCTTGAGATTTATATATGAAAAACCATGCATCGCACGGGCTTTCATCTAGTTTGTAGTAAAATTGGGATGTGATTAAATATTGACGAATTTTTAGATTTTTGAAAGTATACTAAACCATATCAAAATGAATGTCAAATTATATAGAATCTTTTTTTTTATGACTGTTGGTGTTTTTTTTTTAATATATATTTCAAACACGAAAATCGAAATTGGCCCTCTGTCTTAATAGGGACTCGTGTCAGCGCTTGGTTGGGCTTGCTGACTCGCCCCTGTCAGCGTCCATGTAAATTTTTTTCTCAGCGCACCTCCAAAAAAACGAGTTTTGAGGTGCGGGGAAGAATATAGCCCCTCAAAACTCGTCATTTAGAGGTGCATCAGGGGAAAAAAAAACTTAATTACGTAGCAAGTTGTGGTGGGGCCCACTTGCTACTATTCCTTTACAAATTTCCTCATGGGATGAGGAAACTCAATAAAACAATTACGCTCATTGATGTGATATCCATTTTGACCAAATATCCTCCTAACATTCTTCAAGAATAAAAATATAATCATTGTCATTTGTGCTCTTAGGCAGATATGAGGCAGATATGATTTCAAGTCTACCATACATCCACTATCCATGACGAGTATGACTTTCGATATACATACCAACCAAGTACTTGTTAAAGACATACCTATATTTCGGGCATGTTCTCATACGATTATTTTCAGTTCAGTTCCTAATTTTCTTATCTTATAAAATATTCATTTCAATTCAATTCAGTCAATGAGAAGAAGCCCTCTCCAATTAAAACAAATACAATGCGAAACACAAAAAATTATACCCACCTTTCATCCCTACACGCAATTAATTGACTAAAGCAGTAAAGCCATGGATGGTGGCAAATTGGTAATTGTAAAACAAATAAAACCATGGCCTCCCTCCCATGCGTTTCACAAGTTCTTTAAAAATCTCAATTAATTAACACAAGTACCTTGTTATCTCATCTTCAATAATTTAATCTCCAATCAATCCACTCAATCATGCTACTTTCTTCTTCATCTTCTTCTTCCTCCCCTCTTCATTCATTCCTCCGGTTCTATCTATGGATTCCATTACTATTTTTCTCACTTTTCAACCCCTTTACTTCTGCAAATTCCCACAACAACATCATGCTTTCAACTGACCCAGATTTCTCTTCCCCTTCAAAATCATCTCACCCCCACCATTTTCATTCTTCTGATAGTTGCTCTGCTCCTGATCTTCATCGCCCTGTTATTGGGATTGTTTCCCACCCCGGCGATGGCGCCTCGGGTCGGCTTATGAATGGTACCAATGTGTCTTACATTGCTGCTTCTTATGTCAAGTTTGTTGAATCGGCTGGTGCTAGAGTTATTCCTCTTGTTTATACTGACCCCCTTGATGTTATCATGAATGTAAGTGGAATGAATTTCATCATTTGTTTGAATATATAACTAATGTTTCCGTCTTTAAAAGTTCTTCCTACTTGGACGGGAATTTTCCCGTTTTTATAAGTTCTTTTTGTATTAATTTCTTTGTCGCCCTGTCTAAACAGGAAGAACTCTTAGAGATAGAGGGAATATTAATAGGGGTGAATATGATGGAATGACTTGCTATGAGATAATAGTTTCATTTATTTTTGTTTTTTAATATTTAATTTCTGGGTTTTATTTGATGATTGTGGAATTAAATGATTATTATTACTGGGTGTTTTGACTTTTCAGATATTGTGATTTAGTTTAATGTTAGTTATGTTATCTATGTGTATATTGATCCTTATCCAGTTATCTAAAATTATTGGGAAAAGAGGTGTGCTTTGTGCCATTTAATGATATTGGAATATAAGTTTGTAAAGAATTTTATTGGGTATTTTGAGATTAATTATTTTATAATTCCTTTCTTTTAATGTTAATGTATGTTATCTATTTGTGTTGCTGCAGAAACTGGAGTTAGTGAATGGTGTGCTTTTTACTGGTGGATGGGCCAAGAAAGGTTTGTACTTTGATGTTGTGCAGGCGATTTTTAAGGTATGAAATCTGAATTGCTTACTTTACTGTTTTTTGGGCTGTTTTATGTCTTCTGCTTGAGAATATATGTGCATGCACGTACAGACACTTGATGTTTGGTGATGTAGCTGAAGTTAGTTTGTTGTCTTCTCTCACCAGTCCATTGGTTTCCTATTTGTTTCTCTGGGAAAATTAGTTCTGGTAATTGAAGAAGCGGATTGGGATGGAGAGGTGGATCCGGACATGACCTGGTTACGAATGAAGAACTGTTTCCTAAGAGTGGCCAA
This sequence comes from Chenopodium album, assembly GCF_948465745.1. Classification (NCBI taxonomy): domain Eukaryota; kingdom Viridiplantae; phylum Streptophyta; class Magnoliopsida; order Caryophyllales; family Amaranthaceae; genus Chenopodium; species Chenopodium album. The sequence continues at coordinate 32,020,391 of NC_137855.1, forward strand.
AGAGGTCTTAGGGGAAGTAAGGGGAAGAACTTCGGTACAGAGAGATACTTCGTGGTGGAATGAAGAGGTGAAAGCAGTAATTAAGCAAAAAAGGGAATGCTATCAAGCCTTAGGAAAATGTAGGAGTGATGAAACCTTTGCAGCGTATAAGGAGGCTAAGAGTAAGGCAAAGGCAGCTGTTCGCCAAGCAAAAGAAAAGGCATATCAGGAGGTTTATGAAAAGCTTGATTCCAAGGAGGGAGAAAGGATCATTTATAAGATGGCAAAGAGAAGACAAGAGGCAAGGAAGGATATTGGCATGGTGAAGTGTGTCAAAGATAAGAACCAAATGGTCCTAGTGCAAGAGGAGGGCATCAAGGACAGGTGGAAGGGGTACTTCGATGAATTATTTAATGGAAGTAATGGAGTTGTGATAGGAGATACCTCTATGAGTGATGAAGAAATCAACATGGAGTATGTGCGAAGGATTAGGAGAGTAGAGGTGGAGATTGCACTGAGGAAGATGAAACCTAAGAAGGCGGTTGGCCCTGATGGGGTACCGATAGAGGTGTGGAGGTGTTTGGGTAAGATTGGTATTGATTGGTTAACAAACCTTTTCAACAAGATATGGACGGCTACAAGGATCCCACAAGATTGGAGGAAGAGCACCTTGGTCCCGGTTTATAAAAACAAAGGAGACGCTCAAGATTGTTCTAACTATCGAGGAATTAAGCTTATGAGCCATACTATGAAGTTGTGGGAAAGGGTGATTGAACAAAGGTTGAGGGCATGCACAAGCATTTCAGATAACCAATTTGGTTTTATGCCTGGGAGATCTACTATGGAGGCAATCCATTTGATAAGACAAATGATGGAGTTTTATAGGGTAAAGAAGAAAGATCTTCATATGGTCTTTATTGATTTAGAGAAGGCATATGACAAGGTGCCAAGAGAGATACTTTGGTGGGCAATGTTGAAGAAAGGTATCCCACGAAGGTATGTAGACCTAGTTAAGGATATGTATCGGGATGTGTCAACAAATGTGAGGACATGCGGAGGGTTGACAAAAGATTTCCCTATTACAATCGGATTGCATCAAGGGTCTGCATTAAGCCCTTTTCTTTTTGCAACGGTTCTAGACGAATTAACTAGACCAATTCAAGATGAGGTTCCATGGTGTATGCTGTTCGCAGATGATATCGTTTTGGTGGATGAGACTAAGGATGGGGTTAATGTCAAGTTGGAGCAATGGAGGCAAAGGTTGGAATCTAGAGGGTTTAAGCTAAGTCGGAGTAAGACTGAATATTTGGTATGTCGTTTTGGCACTCAGAGGGGGACAAGCAATGAAGTGGTGAGTTTGGATGGAAAGGATTTGACCATGAGTGAATGTTTTAAGTACCTAGGGTCGATCATCCAGAAGAATGGTGACATTGATCAAGACGTGACCCACAGGATTAAGTCAGGGTGGCTTAAATGGAGAGCGGCCACGGGAGTGCTATGCGACCGCAGCATTCCCTTAAAGTTGAAGGGAAAATTCTACAGGACTGCCATAAGACCAGTGTTGCTCTATGGTACAGAATGTTGGGCTTCTAAGAAAGAGCATATTAAAAAGATGGAGGTTACGGAAATGCGCATGTTAAGGTGGATGTGTGGAAACACTTTAAGAGATAGAATCAGAAATGAGGTTATTCGCAAGAAAGTAGGTGTGGCGGGCATTGTAGATAAATTAAGGGAAAATCGTCTGCGTTGGTTTGGACATGTAAGACGGAGACCCGAGGGTGCACCGGTGCGAAGAGTGGAAGAGTGGGACCATGGAGGGATTAAACGAGGAAGAGGGAGACCAAAGATGACTTGGTTGGAAGGAGTGAGGAAGGATATGAAGTGCATGGATTTACGTGAGGATGAAGTTTTGGATCGTAAGGGATGGAGGAGAAAGATTTATGTTGATGACTACACGGAATAATCAAATTTGGTTCATGTTAGCCGACCCCACTTTTGGGATTAAGGCTTTGATTGATTGATTGATTGATTGATAATGATTTGTTCTGTTTGCCTAAAAAAAGAGTTTCAGGAAGCTTAAGTTTAGGTAAGGTTTAGTTAGTTTAAATAATGGATAAGGCTTAAGAAGTTTATCAGTTGAAAAGATTGATCCATTAATGTGGGAAGATTTCTGACAACGATTCTTTGAGATAAAGCTTGAGAAAAGACTCAAACCAGTATCTTGAATTCTCGTGCCTCAATGCCTTGTCAAGTTACCACAGTGATGATGGTATCATTTTAATAGATCTTCTTTGTCATATGGGGAGGTTGCTCCTTGTGCAAGTAATGTTGGCAATAGTTAGCAACTTGTTTTTACTTGGTCCATGACAGTTTCAACATGCTCACTTTTCTACATTTGTTTCGAAAATACACAATTTTTGGGGATCAAAAGAAAATTGCAGCACACACTGCCTGATAAAGGATTGAGGAAAGGGTACTTTGAAGTTTTAACTGCCTCGTCAGTTTCTGGAGTATAACTGATTTTGATGTTGTTAGGGGCAGATGCAATCAAAATACACGGTTGGTCAAAGAAAGTGGCTGAATTAACTTCAATTCTTGTGCCATCATAAGTCCATAACGACATACCTTCTATTCCTTTTGATATCTAGTTTACGCCCCCCAAAACAATAAAATAAAATTCTCATTTTATTTATCCTTCAATGTCCCAGGCAAGGACCAGACCTCACAATTTAAAAGCATTACTGTTTGGTTTGAAAGCCAACATCTAATTTGAAATTGAGACCCTTTTCTTAGTTTGTGTATTATGTTGTACTCGATTGTCTTTCCAGTGTTACCTAATACTCCGGTTACCCCCAGTGAGTTGCGTAGTGGGAACACATGTATTAGAACACATATTCTGGTAAAGTGGAACACTACTGGACTAATGTAACGTAATTAGGTGGAAAATGTGTTCTGTATATTAAAACGCACTGCAGATTATTGTTATGGGTTGTTTAGGTAAATATTTTCCCTCTATGCAAATGTGAAAGAGTGAAAAGATCAACTAGATGGAGTGGCCTAATAATATTGACTATCATGCATTAGTAAAATTTAGAAAACAACGATACAAATATTGGCTGCTCCAAGGGACTTAGGATAAGTCGAATTACTTTCATTTCGCTATCCATTCTAAATTGTTTATTTCTATGTAAGCTGCATTTTGGATTTTTCAGTAGGTTCTGTTATCTGGATTCTGCAGAAAGTGCTGGAGAAGAATGATGCAGGGCAGTATTTTCCTTGTTATGCAATCTGCCTGGGTTTTGAGCTTCTTACAATGATCGTCAGTAAGGTAATTCAGCTGCAAAGACCAGCACTCTTTTTAATATTTTTTCTTGCAAGCTATATTTCATTTTCCTAGAACTTCTGCCTTAGTAACCATTAAATTATGCTATCTCATATTAATAATATTAAAACTTGGAAGAAAATGCATATCCTCCTCATATTATGTGACTTAGACTTTTCATGTTACCTCAAATACCCATGTTAGATACTCAACATGTCATTGTGGGTATGGACACTTGACACTTCATTATGTACAATATCAAGGAAACTTTTCTGGAAAAAAAGGGAAAAGAAAAGCTGAGTCTAACACTTGGAAATGTAACTATGGGTCCGAAAAATTACCTCCAACCTTGATTGCTAATTGGTCAGAATATAACTTTTTTTCACTTTCAAAACTTTCAGATAACAAGATGAATTATAATTATTAACTATGAAATCAATATGTTGGTCCTATTGTTTCCATAAGAGCATGGTTTTAATTATTGGATGTAATCCCGATACTGACAGTGGTCATGGAATCAACTTTAGGGAAATGCGGGTGGTAAGTGGGTGTTGTAGCCTAATAATTCGGTCGCAGTCAGCTTAATATTCTGTACAATGCTGTTGCAATGCAATCGATATATATTGCCATGTGCAAGAATGGTATCTATAGCCCTATAGGTCATTCATACAATGATACAACCACTAGTATGTACTTTGAAGTATTACTTTGATTCAGTGCTAAATCAAACATTCGCTAGTATATATTAACTGAAGCATGTTGACAAATTTTTGGTCAAATATCCTCCTTATTTTTCGATATTTATACTATAGGACAACAATATCCTTGAACATTACGGTGCAAGTTTGCAGCCTTCTACTCTTCAGTTTGTCAACAATATTGGCGTAAAAGGAACTGTTTTCCAGAGGTATACTCAAAATACATGTTACACCGTGTTACTGTGAACTATGATATTGTTTGGGAAAAACTATTTACTCCCTTTTTTCTGTAATGTGGAAATTCTCAACACTAACATGAAGCAATTTTTATATTTGGCTGTGTATAAGAATTCTATTTCTGATTTTTTAAGATGGAATCTGACTGCTTAATCTTTTTATTGCCTTTTAATTTTTAAGGTTTAACATTATAAGTAATAATTGAAACATGACTTCTTGAGGATAGTCAACAGTCATTATATACTTTGGGTGTAGAAAACAAAAGCAGACATCATTTATCGTGTTGTTTTTTCTTTCATTTACACTTTTGTCTTAGCATTTATCATGTTAATGTAATTTTTTTTTTTTTTTTTTTTTTTTTTTTTTTTTTGAGAGATCATGTTAATATAATTTGAAGTAAATATTAAGTCATTAAAATAAATTTGAAGCGACAAAGACTTATATTATCAACTGGGAGACTTTACCTCTTAATTCTAGCTCATTTCCTGCACCGTCTTACACTTGGGACTTTGGGAGTAGAGGGTCCCCCCAGGCCTTTTGGCGAAGCCAGGTCACTTTCGGACCAAGCACCCTCACTTGACAAGATTCGAACCTCAAACCTCCAGGATCTGTGGTAAGAACCTTACCAAGTGACTGTTACCTTGCTTGGTCATCAACTGCATCTAGTGGTTGGGTATCTAAAGAGCTTAGTTAACATGGGGGCTTAGACTTATAGTTTCTATCTGAACTCCGTTAAATTATTGGAGTACCAACCCTGTTTAAGTTATTTTGTTGTTGCAGTTTTCCTCCTGAATTGCTGAGGAAGTTAAGCACAGATTGCCTTGTAATGCAAAACCATAAAGTAAGTTTTGCCATCTCTATTAATTATATGATATTTATTGATGCTTAAGCTCCATTTCAGCTATCTATGTTTACTTTAAGTGGCTTTGCTATTTGAAAATTGAACTAGGATTTTGCCCCATGTGACGTACAAGCTATAAATATATTATTAAAACTGGAGAAATTTGTGTGTGTGTGTGTGTTTTTTTTTTTTTTAATAAAAAAAAAAGAGTATAATGCTTTTCTCTTGCGAAAATTGAAGAGCTTAAATGGAAGAGGAAGGAGGAAGGAAGAGGGACACATGTTGCTTGTGGTTTGTGTTATTATAAATTATAATAACTCTGTTTTCCTGAGTACTCAGTCGCTATGAAAACCTAACAAAAGTGGAAATGAGTACAATTCATGTGGGTGAGATACAGAGTAAAAGGATTTATTAGATACGTTCGGGTCTCGCAAAGTGGGTATGTGATATATAACAATAAAAGGCTGTCATAAAAGGAATAAGGTAAAAGTAACTAGAACTTAATAAAACGAACGAAAATGGAAATTAGATAGAACTCAAAACAGAGGAAGTACTAGGTTTAGATGTCTATTTGGAAATTATGCATCTTCAATTCCTACAGATTGCTAGGCACTGTATTTTCTCTGTATAATTTTGACAATGGGGAGTTATAATGTTGTACTATTACTATTATATGTTGATTTGCTACTGGAGACCAGATCTTTGAGTGACATGGGTATTATATATTTGGCTTCATTCCTTTTTTTGAGTGTTACCTCTCTGAATTCCAAGTGTTTTGAGTTCTGTGTTTAGTTCATTTAATGTACAGAAAAATGAGTTGTACATGCTACTGCAAATGACTTCTTGTTCTATGGTAATATGAAGTGTACTTTTCAAAGTTATTAGCTTTTCCATTCAATTCTTCTGGTAAATTCTAGCTGTTTAGCTTGGCACCTATGATGTTAGATAAGCTCACATCTTTTTTTTTTTTTTTTTTTTTTGTTGGACTCTTCATCTGACATTAAGTACCCATATCGGATCTTTGATATACCATTAGGTGTATAGACACTTGGTCACTTCATTCTGGTATGAATTTTTGTTAATATCCCAAAATAAAATAAAAAAAAAATTTGGCACATTAGTAACTTGGCTATTAATGGAATTTAGTGTCTGAGATATGTGTTAATGACCTCTCAAAGGCAAGTATGATGCCATAAGCAATTTTTATATTCCTATCTAAGGTGAGGACTATAGTGAGTACAGTCTCTAATTTGTGTACACTGTGAGTGTGTTAAATGTGAAAATTAAAGCTATTAAGGACTGTTGCATAAGAGTTACTAAAATGATGACAAAGATCACTCAAGTTATGGATACTTATGCTTGCTGTCAATATGCATTATCTTTCTTATTTGTTTCATAGTCTTTCATTGCACCTTTATTTCTCTTCACCTTTTGATCCTAGTAATGCCTATGCGGTTCTTTTGAATATCTTTTCCATTGATTTGCTTCTGCAATGCAACAGTTTGGTATATCACCTGAAACACTTCGAGGGAATCAACTCTTATCAAAATTCTTTGATATTATAACAACTAGCACTGACAGAGATGATAAGGTGCGACTTTCTAGTATTGATTCAGTGATGATTAACTACACTTTCTTTTTGAGTTTTTTGTGTTTAGAGGCCTCATAGCTTCTGTACTATTCAGGTTTATGTCTCAACCGCAAAAGCACAGCACTACCCTATCACTGGTTTCCAGTGGCATCCGGAGGTAAATCTTTTATTGCTTGTCTCTCTGGCTCTACGTGCATTAATGAACAGTTTCTGTTATTTTGTTCCCCCTACCCTTACCCTTACTCCTACCCCTACCCTTAATCCTTTTAAATTTAAACCCATGAATATACATCTCTATAGAGATCATAGCAACAGTACAACTTATAAGATGATCAGCAAACTTGAAAGAGCTAAAACACCAAACTATGCTTACAAATCAGAAAAAAAATTATAGTATACTTGAGGACTGAAGAGAGCTGATGTTTGTATCCAATATGAATTATTAGAAAACCACCTGATCCCATATGCGATTTAAAATCTACATTAATTGGAGTTATGGCCCCAATTTTTTAGACTTTTCTCTTCCTCTAGTACTCAAGTTGATCTTGGACACTCTAACATGTGTGGACACAATACACTTCATTTTGGACCAACATTATGGAAGATATGAAGCAGCCAAGTCATTTGGACACATGTCTACATCTAACGAGACTGCCCATGTCCAAAATCCTGGGGAATGTTTGTGTAGAATTTTACCTACCATGCCCTTGCTAGTATAGTGTGAACTTTTGTGACTAGCTTTATTGGTTAGTGCTAGAATAGTGTTATGCCAAATAATATTTGTATTTTCTGCAGCCTCTATGGCATTTTTAAAGATGAAATTGTGCAGAATTTTATAAAGTCTTCGGGGTATCCATCTTTTTACTGTAGTGCCATCCCCCCCCCCCCCCCCCCCTATCATGTCTACCTATATCTCAATTGATTTGGACGCTTATTCAATCTCTGATATCATGGATATATGACACTCAAGTGGAAAGGCTTGGCTTACAGTTAGGCCTAACGTTAAGGCTCTGTTCTCCTCATTTCAGTTTATAAGTTGAGAAACTTCAGATAAGATAAGCAAAGGTGTCAATTTGCTTGGGACTAGAGACAACATATTTCTCTCAAAAAAAGAGACAGCATATTAAAAAGTGGATGTAATATTGTAATACTCCTCCTGCTTGATCGAATCAACCTTGGTGTTGATTGCACAATTCAATTGGCTATTTATCTTGAATCTTCAATAATATATTAAAGATTTAATTTGTGGCCAATGTAATGTAATGCACGGGTAAGGATGGCAATGGGTAGGGTCTGGGTAAGGTTTAGTTACTAAAGTAATACCCGGACGTGGACCCGGTATTTTAATACATACCCATGCCCTACTCGGACCCTAAGGGTCTAAAATTTTAAGGCCCTTACCCGACAAATAAGCTAATACATAAGAACATGATAGATTAATTTGACATATCATAAACAGTTAAGTAAAAGATAATTTAGAATAATAGATAAACAAATTAATCCATAAGCACATTACAATTTTAAGTCTCGTAAAGTGCACAACCACAAAGTTAATAGACTTCTATTTTGTAGTCGTTTTTCGTATCATACTCGATATCATCAACATAGACCCTTAAATACTTTTTTATATATATTTTGAATCTCATTCCAAGTTAATATATTGTGTGGGTCTATGTACGGATCTGGGTAGGTTATGGGTTTTAAAGTTTCGTGTGTAGGGTCTAGGTATGATTTGGGTCTAAAAACATTATCCTCAGACGGCCGGACCCTTACCCTACCCTATGCCACCTAGACCCATACCCTACCCGTACCAATAGGGTCTAAAACAAATAAGACCCATACTCGTATTTTAGGGTAGGGTCCCCACTGCCATCCCTATGCATGGGTTGTAATTCTGTTATTGTAGTTCTGCTTTTCAAACTCGTTGCTTGTGAAATTTATTGTGTAGTTTTTGTAAGGATATGATAATTGATCAATAAAAATTATTAGCAAATGTATGGGGTTTGGTAGCTTGTATTAGATAATAGAAATAAGATAAGAGAAGATGAATGGATTCAAGTGAACAGAAACCGCCCCTCTTAACCAAAAAAAATAAAAAAAAAAAATAAAAAAAGAAGGAACATGCTGATGATCAAAACTACCCATATATATGTTGAATGATAGGGACATAGGGTAAGATTGTTTAAATATACTTCTTGTCTAACCCTGCTTTGGATTTTCCCAAAAGTTCCACATATGCAAATCATCAGCTAGATCAGGGGAAAAAAAAAGAATTAAAGAATGAAAAATTGCTGATGCATCTTAAATAGAATAGTGTAAGTAATAAGATGTCGGCTTATTTGTTATTGTTAATGAATATGTTTTCTTATTTGCCTATCATTTATCATAATAATACTGATTGCAGAAAAATGCATTTGAATGGGGCTATGCAATGATTCCCCATTCAGAAGATGCGGTTCAAGTTACTCAGAATGTTGCCAATTTTTTTATCAGGTAATTGCTAGAACATTATAACCATCTTAATTTTCAAAGTTCTTGATTTCTACCCATGTTTTTAGTCCTTTTGTTTCTCTAGTTGGGTAGCATTTGAGCAGTATATTTCTCCTTGACAAGGAACATGCTAATTTTGATCATTTCTCTCATTCTTGTTGAATCAATGATCTTGATTTTCAGAGGAATGCATCTTTAATGTTAGTTTGTCTTTTGGTTGTTGGGTGGAAAGCATTTCATAATCAAGTTGAAAGGGGATGAAATGTAGAAAAAGAAGGGTTACTAAATGAGAGGGAGGCATTTTTTTTTTTCTGGTATGAATACTTGCTTCAGCCACTTACACAGGTTGGCTCCCAATTGGCCAAGTGGATTATCCCAGAGATATAATTCAGATGAGACTCTCAGACTTGTACATAGTAGTATGTAAATTGCATATTAGTCCATATTGATCTCAGCCTAGTGTGGATTTCTTCGTCTTTGAAGGATAGTCAACCTTTTTAAGGTCCAATTAGGAAGAATGCAGGAGACTTCACGATAACATAAGAGAAAAGTATGCTCCCATGCTTCCCTTCATATATAATTGATCAACTGAAGATCTCTGATGAGATGGATATGATGAGATGTGGCTTGCAAAGAGGAGATAATCTCTCATTAAATTCTGTATTATGGATTGCTTGCCTATTTCCATGCATTAGTCTAATCTGCACTAGATCTAAGCCATCTAACTGCATATGCATCCTGATACCTGACAATTTCGACTCTTAACATGCTATTCACATAAAATGTTGAAGTAAAATTGTCTGTTTCTTTGTTTTTACTTCATCCACATGACAGCACTCTTGGTGAATTTAGTCCCAACAGTAATTTCCATTACCTTTTGTTACGGATACCATGTTATAATTTCAGTTATCCTTCTCCATCAATAGAAATTGTCGAATTGCCTAGTCATGCCTTATGTGTCGTCAAATGGCTCCACCATCATGCTTCGCCTAATTCTTTTTGCAGTGAGGCAAGGAAATCTTCTAACAGGCCACCTGTGCAGGATGTGCTCAACAATCTCATATACAATTACAGTCCTACATACTGTGGCAAGCAAGGGTAAGCTCCTGTTGTATATTATAGTCTTTCGTTTCCAGTTAGCAAAAAGCTTTTACTAATTCTTCTGTTTTGTAACAGGAAAGGATATGATGAGGTCTATATCTTTACATAACGAACTGCATCCGTAATGGAAGTGTAGCAGTTTCTGTTGTACATTATCAATACATGTGTTCCAAATGTAATTCGGAGTTTTATTCTATCAGTTTGAATCCCAATTGATATTTGCTTTCATTCTCAGCATTTTCTTTCACAAGTGAAAATACAGATTAATGTTGGTGCAAATGCCTTCTCCCTTTACTAGTTGGGACAAAATGCACTGGATTAGCTTTCCTTGTTATGATTCATTACAATGTTTATCCACAATTTCTTTCAAGTTTTATCTTGAAACATTTTCTTACATCCTACGAATGGCTTTCCCTTATTACCAGTCGGAAGTGAAATCTTGCTAAATTTTTCTATATAAAGATCGAAATTAACTACATAACCATGTCTTTGCGTGTGGCTACACCAGGGCAGAATATGTGATTGGACTACGAAAAATCATTGCTACTGTACTATAAGCAATAGCTACCTTGCTTGTCGAAAGTCCTTTTAGGCAGTCTAGCTAGTCTAAATGCTCATCCTTATATATTCACCCCTTACACATTCATATCGAATCCATAAGGCGCAACATTGCTATCAGACTCATAAGCAACTCTTACGTTCACAGGAAAAATTTCCTTACAAATTTCGTAAGTTAACAGATTACACAAAACTAACTTCACTAGCATCCTTTCTATGCAAATCAATCATTTACAAGATCCCACAATAATTGATGGTTTAAAGGAACAAGACCCTGTGTTTATTGGATTTCTCTTCATTGGGGACACGCTAATGAGGGAGGTTAATGAAATTCGAAATATTAATGCTATTTAACGTTTGTTAATGCTATTTTATATTTTTGTGATAATATTGTAAGTTCATAATCACATTCATTATGTTCAAATTCATCGTACAAGATTTGTCTATGTCCAACTGACAAACCTTGGATTGCAATTCTAACCAAAATCATATGTTCTGACTAACCTTGTTTTATGACCATATATCCTTATTAGAAATCTTATCTTCTGACTAACCTTATTTTATGACCACATATTCTTATCAAAAATCTTATCTTCTGACTAGAGATGGTTATTGGATAGGGTAGCCCAATGATAATAGGGTCAGGGCCAAGCTTATAGGGCTTTTAATGGACAGGGCTATTAATGGACAGGGTCCTTATTGGGTAGGGTCCATATAGGGCCAACATGTTTTTCCAATTTAGTTGATAAAGAAAATATATCATGTAAAAATAATTATATAGATTAATTTGTATTCATATGTATTTAATAATGGCTTTGTCCAATATTTATTTTAATTGATATTTTGTAGGCCCGCCCATTATCGACCCGCGACCCGCATTGGCCCGACCCTATATTGACCCTATAAAATGTGACCCTCTTTGACCCTGACCCGCAACCGACCCGCACCGACCCTGACCCGACCCGCCCAATAACCAGGTCTACTTCTGACTAACCTTATCCTATTTTTATCTATAAAAAGTCATTAAAGTACTTCCAATGACATTACATCAATTAATATCAACCTTGTATTTGCGTAAAAAAAAAAAAACCTTCTATCTCAAATATAATTTGGTAATAAATTGTTGAAGAATAGGTCTCCCAAGTATCACCACATGTAAGTGTCCCATAGATTGAAGAAGAGAGAGTCAAACACTTTATAAGGCTAGTGGGCTAAACTACCTATTAACATATGGTTTTGGGATGGAACTTCCTTTGGACTCGTAAAATGGACTCTTTCTCTTGGTTTGCGGGTACGGCCCAGACCCGTATTTAACATGGTATCAAAGTCAGGCTCATGATATGGGACCTTAAATGGCTAAAGTTCACTGGGCCAAGACTAGATCCATGTGGGAGTGAAGAAGCACTCTAGCCCGAAAAATCACATGAGACAAAGTTAATTCAACTGATGAAAATCAGATTACTTTAGTGACCAATTTGTGTATGATGAAACTAAATTTCGAAGGAGGTTTCGTATGCGAAGACCCCTTTTCCTTCGCATTGCCAACACATTAAGTGCAACTAACCACTACTTTCAAGAACACCCAAATGCTACCATACATCTTGGTGCTTCACCCCTTCAGAAATGCACAACAGCTATACATATGTTAGATTATGGATGTTCAACTGATCAAGTAGATGAATATCTAAACTTGGTGGAAGTACTACTAGAGAATGCCTTGGACAGTGTGTCGATAGAGTAATTGCTCAATTTGCAACTAAGTACTTGTAAGCTAACATTGGAAGATATCTAATGTCTCCTTAGAGAAGGGGAGGACATAGGATTCCCTACGCATGCTGGAAAGCATTGATTGCATGCATTGCGTATGAAAATATTGTCTAGTTGGATGGAAAGGAATATATCAAAGAAGATCTAAAACGACGAATTTTATCTTAGAAAGTTCGGGCTGCTTACAGGGATTTATAGATTTGCCACGCCTTCTTTGGGACGCTTGGATCATGCAACGACATTAATGTACTTTAATGTTCTCCGATGTTTGATGATATTATATATAAAAAAAAACATGCTCCACACAATTACCGGAAATACTTACAATAAAGGATATTATCCCACAAATGAGATTTATTCAAAATGGTCGACATTTATAGATGTTATTACGGCTACACAAACCTTTAAGGATAAATTGCTCATTGAATGTCAAGAGAATGCTAGAAAGGATGTTGAGCATGCATTTGGCGTGCTACAAGCTCGGATTGCAATAATTAGGAAGCCTACTTTGGCATGAAGTGTAGAGTTGATGTAAAAAATCTTGCATCATTATCCACAACATAATTGTTGAAGACGAGCGTGATACATATTTAAACTATAAAGATCCACTTGAGTTTGCCCAAGAACAACCTGAGAATATGCGAAGGTCGTCCTCAACCAGAAATGCGACAATAATTACCGTAACTCTCGGTCATTATGATCTTGATAATTTCGGTAGATTGATAGCTTCAAGAGGGGAGATTTGCGATTGACAAGTCCATTTGGCATTAAAGAACGACTTGGTTGAGCATTTATGAGCAAGGTCTATGAGCTCGGTTGAAAATTAACATTTTACTAATTTTTTTTTTATTATGTATGTTATTTTCGTTGCTTATTTTATTCCGTGTATTTCATGTTTATAATTCATGTGTTTTAAGTAATATATTTCATCTTTCTAACTTATTTAGTACTTCCTCCGTTTTCTTTTACTTGCAACACTTCTCAGAAAAGGAAATGTCACAATACTTGCAACACACTATAAAGGGAAAGTTAGTTTAAGGAAAAACTATACTATATCCCTTATTTAAATCACATGGCCCATTAAATTACACTCCTAACAACCACTCATCCTATTTTAAAGTTTATTATATCATGTAAACCCCACCTTTCTTAATTACCGCGCTAAAGGGTGTGTTGCATCTAAAAGAAAACGGAGGAAGTATGATGTATTACTTGTGTCAAAAAAAAAAAGTATGATGTATTACTAACTTTTATATTAATGTGATAAAGTAATAGTTGACGTGTTTTACATTCAATAAATAATAATAATATTCAATAATTAACATTTTTTACATACCTTAATAATAATAAAGTATATGAATAAGAGAGGAAATATATGGTGGGGTATATGTAAATGATAGAGAAAAAAATGGGAAAGGATACTCATTAATCTTGGAAATAAATATTTAAGAAAAATGATAAGTAAAAGGATGGAGGTAGTGGGGAGTGATTTGGAGGAAAGATAGTGTGATGTGTCAAGTAGAGAAAAAGATCAGTTAGTGGTTTTGTAGAGGCGGATGCATGGTACATCCGTTCACACACACACACCCACACACACACACAAAAAAAAAAGGACATTGTATAGAAATGTAAATAACATTTAGTTAAAGTGAAAAAAACACGTTTAGTGTAAAGAACATATACCTAAAGTGAAAATTACATATTGTAAAAATGTAGTGAACGTGATAATATAAAAGAACATAAGAGATATAAAAAAGAACATAGAGCTATTAATAACAATGAACATAACACTATTTTATAAAGAGCAAAAAGTATTGTGTAGAATGGACTCACGTGAGTCCAATCATACAAAAAAAAAAAAAAATTAATTGTCAGAAATTAGATAATAAATGTCAAAAATTAGATAATAAAATGTCAGAAATATGATAATATTGGTCAGGTATTAGATAATGAGTATCAGAAATTAGATAATAATAGTCAGATATTAGATAATATGTATCAGAAGTTAGATAATAAGTGTCAGAAATTAAATAATAAGTGTTAGAAATTAGATAATATTGGTCATGCATTAGTTAATAAGTATCATAAATAAGATAATATTGGTCAGATTTTATATAGTATTGGTCAGGTTGCTTTGTTCATATCTTAAATTCCCTTTTCATTTTTCGCAGTAGCCGACACTAGCAGTAGCAGAAATAGATATTATTGCTCGGCTCTGCATCTTCTTCTTCGCCAATTTTAGGTAATTTCCCCCCTTTTTTCCCTCTTTCTTCTTGCACTTGTCTTTTTAATTTCAAAACCTAAAAATTGCAGATAATATAAATCAATACAAATCAAAATTGAATGCATGAAATAGCAGTTATAGCAGAAAAAAGGAGAGAGAAAAAACCTAAAAAGTGAAGGAAATGGTGAAGATGAGAACGAAGAAAAGCAGCAATGATGAGAATGTAAAACCATCGGCGTCGAGAAGGTCGTCGGCATCGGGGGTTGGGAGGGAGAAGGTCGCTGGCCGTCGACAAAGCTGACAGAGGGTAGGGGATGGGAGTATGCATTATAAACCGGACTCATGTGAAATGGACTCACACAAAACCTTCTGAGAACATAATGTTATATAATGTTTTTTACAAAGTGTCTTCATGTTCTTTGATTCTCAGTATTTTATTTGTGACATGATGTTAATTGTTTATTGTGATATGTTCTTTGAATTTTGTTTTCAAATTATGGTTGGTGAATATAAATAATGTTCACTACATAACATTATCATGTTCTTTATTAATATTACAAATGTTCTTGATACAAAAAGAACATAAAGCAGAATTTTCTTTATCAAACAACTATATGTTCTTTACAAAACAATTATATGTACATTTCACCTTTTTATAAAAAAAAATAAATTAAAAATCCTGATGTACCATGCTCACGAAGAAAATTTTAGTAATAGGGAGAGAATTTGAGAAGAAAAAAAAAACCGTATGTTCAATTTTCAAGTTAGTAGCTAAGAATTTACGAAATACAAACCCCGTTTGACCCGAATTTAATCCGTTGTCATTCCGAATCCACTCCATCTAAATTCCAAAATCGTCCCCTTGGAAAGAATAGCTCCCAAATAAAGATAATGGCGGGAAAATTACTTTGCCCTACGCAATATCACTTGCCCTCTCCCAATTTTCCCTCCCTCTAAAATTCTCTTACTTCGTTTTTCTTCACACTCTCTCTCTCTCTCTCTCTCTTTCTCTTTCTCTGTCTCTTTCTTCCGTCTTCAGATCAAACAATGTCGGAAATCCAAACCCTAGAAATCCTCGAAGAATTATCATCCCTCGTTTCTGACCGTCTGCAAGTGGTAATTTCTCTTTCTTTTTGCATTTATTACCTTTAATTTGACCTATTTTTCGAGGAATTGATGATGAAGGATCAGTTTCCATTTGTTTCTGTCCTTTAATTTGATGATTTTTTTTTCCAATTTATGTCGGATTAATTTGAGCAAGTATTGTTGAATGTCATATTTTTTTAAGGGTTTTTTAATTTCCTTGCTTTTGGTATTGATTTGGTGTTTTGTTGAATTAGATTTGAGATTTTTTTAATAAGAAATTGGTAGTAGTAAAGATGAGTTGGTTTTTGAGATTGTCGAAAGCCGAAAGATGAAGGTTTTTCCTACTTTTTGCTTCTGTGCTAGTGAAAGTTGATTTGTGATTATAATGTTAAACTCTAATTCGGTTCGATTTAGTGGGTTCTGCTTTTGCTAATTAGTCAAACTGGGACTGTCATCTAATTGTTAGTTATCATCACGAGAATATCGGGTTTGATAACAATTCCCAAAGGAAGGGAAAGAGTGGTGTAAACTATGATGAGGGCGTATTTCTTTTCGGTTTAATGCATTTGAATCTTTTCTTGAGATTTTATTTGGAATAAGAAATGAAGAATGAATATAGTATAATCTAGTCTCCTAACTAAGATTTAAGTCTACAAGGGCTACAAGTACAACCATTCAATTAAGAGTAGTGTGCCTTGTACCATTGAGCTACTGAGGAATACTAAGTGACTCGAATATTTGATCCCACACAGCTCACTTATTATTATAATTTTAACTAGAGCAACATGAAGCTGGACTATGATTTATATCAAATATGACAAAAATGAGTTTTCCTTTTTGTTGAAGAGAAGATCTGGAAAACCGTAATGACCCTATTGTCTTGTTTGATCGGGGGTACTAATGGTGGTAATGGGATATAATATCCATGGTAATGCTATCTTATCCCCAAATATATGTCTTTCTTCCCTAAATTTTTATTCCCACCCGATACCGTCACCCTTAGGGTAATGGATGCTAATAAAGATTCATGAAGAAATTGAGATATTTGAGGTGAATTGACATTACCATGTGCCTTGTTGTATGCATTTATTATCGTATGCCAAACAAGTAGTATGTGCATTTGATAAGTTATTCTATGTGTGCATTAAACCCTAGACGCTTATTCTTCTCAAGGATCTAAACACTTGGTACCAAAAAGTTCCAAATTTATGTTGAGACATTGATTACATACACTAATTTTTAGTCTAGGTTTTTTTGTTGCATTTCTTGTGCTTATTATTAAAAAAATTATTTTTTTAAAAAAAAAAAAAAACTCCTATATTAAAAAATGCTGCATCATTTGGATTGTGTTTTGTCAGTACTTGTGATTGTTGTGGACTTTTGGTTGATATATTACATTAGCTTTATGTTTGAGAGAATTTTGCTAATGTATCGTACCACCTCTTGCACTGGTTGATGAAACATATCATTAAACTTGTAATACATGGATACTTCCACCTTTAGCTTGGAACTGGTTAAAACGCTACATGATGGGTTAGGATTATGAAGGAAAGTAAGGTTAGATGTTTTAGTGCTTCAAAATGTGAATATGAAGTATATTAATTGATAAATACAATTATGAAGGCACGAAGGTTCGAATGTATGTTTCAATAACTTACAAAAGAAAAATTAGGGATAGAGGATGTATTGTCTTAATATTCTTAGACAATCTTTGGTTATGGGAAATATATTCATAATTAAGTTACAAGATTATACTTATCACATAATATTTTATGTTTTAAACTCTTAACTATATTATATACTAGTTTAATCTCGTGCGATGCACGATTTGAACAAATAAAATTTCTAAATTTGTTCATTTTTATATCAAAATTATAAAAAAAAAATTCAAAATAAATGATACATCAAATTTTTAATAAAAATGGAGCTTATAGAAAAGTTAAATGATGAAAGGGGTATTTATGGAAGAGAAACTAAATTATTTAGATTGTTTTTCAGAAATTGGTTTTTAAATAAATCATAAAATATGACGTCATTTATAATTATGGAGGGAAAATTTTTAATGACCACTTGACATGTGTTTAGGATGATGTCAGCAGTTGTTAGTTTAGTATTAATTATAGATTTGTTAATCTAAAAACAAGAAATTAGCAGAAAAGAGAATAATTTTTCTCACTTTCTTACTTGAATTACATGGGATCTAGACTTGGTATGTACTGTGGTAATATTACTACTCTGTAGTCTATACATGTGCTTTTACTGTCCCTAGAAAACTTGTTGTAGCACTGAAGTAATATTGGAACATTAAGACAGTATGTATGAAGTAATATTGGGATGAGCAAGCGTGCCATTCATCTTTGAAGGAGAGAGTGGAAATTATTAAGTACCTGAAGTATAACATGACAGTACAAATGCTATTAGCTTAAAACAAGCTTTTAACCGACAAAAGACACAAAGTAGTGAGGACACAATAGCCTTATCTAAAGGCATAAATTTCTTTACCCTCCCACCTTCTAGGAATTGATAATAAAGACTCTTCATGTGTTAAGGCTACATAATCAAGATATCTATCATAGCAGCTTAACATCTACTAACTACACGAAAAATGATCTTTGTGTAAACAATAGTATTTGGTATACAGCCTTTACCAAAATGCTAGCATTTTTGTTCAGCTGAATGCGGCGCACTGTTACAAAATAGTATGAAGCTTGCTTCTGTCCATAGATTTTCTGCATAACTTGATGGAAAAGCTCTTCTCAGCATCATAACTAACCACCAACCTCCCAATATTAAGCAAATTTAGTACCTGTTGCCATAAAAATCTGGAATAAGTGCAAGTAAATAGCAAGTGGGTTGTGTATTCTATTGACTGCTAATGAGGAATTGGTGAGGCAGGGTGCATGGTAGAAATCAGGAGACATTGGTGTAGGCAGTAGACCTTTAAGGATTTGCATGAAGCTTGGGTGTCTGGTCAAGTGAAGAAATATGCTAGTATATGTCCATTATGTCTTTTTTGTATCTTACTAACATTACCCATTGAATTATTCAAAATGCTGTAACAACTCTGCAGCTTTCAAAGCTGCTATCGTGCTAAGGTAAGAATTAAATATTAGAAACTAAGAGCTTGTGAGAATTTTTATTCCCTGTTGAGGGAAACTGGATTACCCCCACTTATGGGATTAAGGCTTTGATTGATGATGATGAGGGGAACTGGATTGGCATGATCAGTCTTGTAGAAAAACTGATAGTGATGGGTAGTCGTCTTAATAGGCACATCAATATCAGCGTCATCAATGCTTAATGCCTTTAAAGTGGTTTATTCTAACAGGCACATCAATATCAGCGTCATCAATGCTTAATGCCTTTAAAGTGGTTTATTCTAATATCGACTATAGCTATTAGTAATCCTTGTTCTGATGTCATTGAGGTAGCTCTTTATTATGGATTTCTTGTGTTGACTAGATTAAGAATAAATTATTAATGTGAATGTAGTAACATGTCGCTGATGGTAGCATACATAATTATTCTTTGTAAAAAGTTGTTAGTTAAAGCATTGAAATTTTTTTGTGACTGACCATTGTTTCT
The DNA here is from genome assembly GCF_948465745.1 of Chenopodium album. Classification (NCBI taxonomy): domain Eukaryota; kingdom Viridiplantae; phylum Streptophyta; class Magnoliopsida; order Caryophyllales; family Amaranthaceae; genus Chenopodium; species Chenopodium album. The sequence continues at coordinate 32,039,870 of NC_137855.1, forward strand.
TCTTTCAGGTTTCTTATAAGTGGCTTAGCCGCAACTTTTTGGTGTCATCAAATGTTGCAAAAAAGTAAGTCTTCCTTATTGAAGAAATTGGGTTTGCATTTCTTTCTACCGCCGTGCTGATGTTTACACTCTGAGTTTGTCTAGGTTGCTTCAGGAATTTGTGGAGAAAACCAAAGATGATTTAGAAGTCGTGTATACTGTAGCAGGATGGTTGAAGAAAGCTCCACCAACTTACCACATTAGACTTGTTCCACAGCCAAAACTTGAAGGTTGAAGCTTATCCATCTATTTATTTATTTATGTTTAATTAATTGGTTAATGCTGGATAACTGGAGTGAAAAGCCACCAAGATTTCTGTAGTATGTCTGAAATGATCCTGATAGTGATGGGTAATCTCCTTGATTTCTACATAGCTTTAATTAATTTTTTTTTAAGAGACATTTGGTATTTGATCTAAGTGGTCAACAATGTCATCTTACTACTTGTAAACTGAACAGAAATCACCCGACAGTCGTGGATAATTGGAGTTGAAAGCTACCTATGTCATAGCTGTGATATGTCTTATGATCTTGAATCTTGATAGTGATGAGTAGTCGTCTTTAACTCTTTATGATTGTTACAAAGTCTTTTTTTTTAAAAAAAATGTTTATAAATACACTTGATATGTGATCTGATTCATCTGAATGCTCTGCAATGTCGTCTGACTAGTTGGGGACTAGCCATAAATCACCCAACAATCCTAGATATTTGGAGTTGAAAACTACCTAGATTCTATTTGTAATGTCATAGATATCCTGATGATGATGGGTATTTATCTATTTATTTATTTAAAAAAAAAAAAAAAAAAAAATTCTTAGGGAGATTTGGTATTTGATCTGAATGGTCAGCAATTGAGTTGATGAGCCTTCGTAACTTCATCCTGAAACTTAATCTCAAAGTGACTAAATGTCTGTTGTGGAATGTGGACCTTGTGATAAGTTTGATTCTGCTTTGAAAGTGAAAGTAGATTGTTACTCCCTCCGTCCCCTTTTGATAGTCCCTTATGGGCATTTTTCACGGGAATTAATAAACACAAATAAGAATAGTAAAAGTAAATTGAAAAGGTAAATTGAAATTGGGTATACAAAAAAGTAGAGAGAGAAAGTAATAAAAGTACATGGGAAAACAAAATTTACATGGGAAAGTTAAATTTGCACAAATATTGTTGCAAATTGGTGGGAATTTGGTAAAAAATTAATATTAATGGTTGTTGGAAAAAGCAAGTGAGGTGAACATTTTGGGACTAAAATTTGCCCATGAGGGACTATCAAATGGGGGCAGAGGGAGTATGAGTTTCTACTGTTTCTTAAACCTACTATACCATATCACTAATTCTGTGCCATCTTTGAGGCTTCTCCCTCCCTACCGTATGTGAGGTGGTATCCTTAAGAACTGTAATTAAAGAGCTATGGATTGATTTACAATTAAAAATTAGCTGACACTTCAATGACAGTTGTCTATGTCAACAGAGTGATTAAATTATTCAAGAATCTTAAATGAATTGTGCAGAAGCTAAGCATGATTTTGATGGTAATTGCTCCGTCCAAGTCTACAGTGTACAATCTTGTATCCCTAAAGATCCAGCTGCTATTTGGAATGCTGAGTATATTCAAGCTGAAGAGCTTTTCAAGCAACCTGTCACAGTAGATAATTGTCTCAGAGATAATAGGTAATTTTCTTACCTAGCTATTTCCAACTTTATTTAGCAGATATTTTTGTATTTCTTGATGGATGTGCTAATTCTTTGTTCCTTTCAACCTTTATTGAAATGTGCTGTCTTTCGGGTGACTGCCTAGACATGCAGAGTCATGAGCTAATTGTTTAGAATATATTGTGATGGGAAGGTTGCTTTATTCACCCTCTGTATACTATCGATCTCAGTAATGGCTGGATAACTTTGCTTTTGGCAAGGACAACTGAGCCTGTTGCTATTCTTATGATTCAAGATTCTGTTGATAATTTTTAAGTTAAACCACAACGAATATTACTCCCTCCCATGTGTCCAGGAGTCCAGGCAAACTTAAAGAAGCAGAAAAGCCACTGCTTTGATGAGCTTGAATTTTGTAAATTGTTTCCTGTGAATGCTCTGCTTGTAAATCTGTCCTTTTACTCAGGAAGCTTTATATGAAGAGAACAATGAACTGGAAAACCTAATTAAAGTTGGCCAACCTTTGTAGTTCTGTAGCTTGTCAAAGGGCACACCAATCTTCCAAACATTTTCTAGTTGTATGCTTAGATTACTTCTTTTTTTTTTTTTTTTTTTTTTTTGGGTGTGTGTGTGTTTTCTTTTTTTTTGCAAGAAGTCTTCGGGATTAGTCCTCAGGGAGAGAATTTTCTTTTGCAACTTCTGGATAGCTGTAGTTCTTAACTATGTGTGATCCAGGTTCTGTGGGGTCTCAAATTCCTTGGTTAAGCGTAATGCTGACGGAGCACCTGCAGCAATTTCAGTGCCCCAAACTAAAGGTGTAGGGATTCCTGGCCAGTCTGTTGGCAGTTCTGTTAATCAAATTGGTTCTTCGTTGCAACCTCAGCCAAAAAAATTGGAGCAAGCTAGCCCAAAAATAGCTCTACAGGCTTCCAACTTGACTACTCCCAAAATAGAATCCGATAGATCTGGTAGTTGTGATATCCAAAACAAGGAGTCAGATAAGGATAAAACATCTGTTCCAGTCAAGAAGAAAGGTCAGACTGATAAGAGTTCAGCAGGAACTAAAAGCTCTTTAGCAAACTTATGGGGTCGTGCGTCATCAAAATCCAAATCCACTAACTCTTCCGAAGTAGAAAAATGTCATGCTTCGAAGCCAAATGGTGAGTGTCAAAATCTATTTAAACGGAGTATTTCTTTGCTCTTTTGTATACGTCTTTTGCTTATTAAAGCCGATGCTATTGTGCTAGTCATATGTAACTTTGTGAGAACTTGTTAATTTAGACTTGTATCTAAGTTGCTCTTTCACTGTTTCTCTTTCAGAACCATGTGGTCCATGTTTAGTATTCAGAAATGCATAATTTAAGAAGTTAAGATTTTGAATAATCATATTTGATGTTTGATCTCATTCCTCATATGGTTCTGTTGTGGAATTCTTCTAACCCTGAAGTTAGTGAACTTTTGACATTGAGATATGATAGAATTTACCTGAGGTCTTGAGTCCTAGTTCTGAAATACATATGATATTATGCAATAGGATACATAATAAACTTCACAGAAAAACTGGAACCTTAAGTTGTCGTCTCCACTGTTATATTATGTATGGAGTATGTTTATTTGGAACAATTATGGAACCCTGCCACCAAAATGTAGCATCTGGCAATAAGCACACCATCGTCAGTCTATGAAGCTTACCAGATTGGTGGTTTAGGACTTTTGGTCCTCTTTCATTTGAAATATCATATCAAATACATGCTTATGGGTGGGCACATGTATAACTAGATAGATGGATAGATAAACAGGCAAATGCAGTTATGCATGTGTGTATAGATGTTAGTGCTATAACTTTTTGACCATCATACTTGGGCAGGTGTTTTAGATAGTGCAGATGCTCAAATTAGTGCTCGTGAAAATATAGAGGCTGCAAGTAGTGATGATGAATCAAATGTCAATTTCAAGAGAGCTTCCAATGATGGTGGCAAGAAGAGAAGGGTAGTACTTGATGACTCAGATGAAGAGGATTTTGAAACTGCTGTTAATTTGGGGTCGCCTGATGTTCCAAAAACAAAATCATCTCAATACTCGAAGCAAAAGAGTAAAACATCAGACAAAGAGAAAAGCATATTGAATTTTGACAAGCAGGATGAATGCAAACCAGTAGTGAAGGAAGAGAAAGAAGTAGATGATGCCAGCCATTATGCTAAAGAAGAATTTTCAGCTCTTTACATGGGCAAGAATGTAAGGAATGCCAATTCTGAAAAAGTCCATGGTAAAACCCCTGACATTGATACAAGTAGTAAGAATAAAGCACCAGAGGCTGCTCCATGCTCGCCTAAAAGAAGAAAAGTGTTGAAGACACACATTGATGAACGTGGGAGAGAAGGTATTGCTTTTCTTTTTATACTGTATTGTTGTGTCTTGTTAATGTTTCTTGTGCATTTTATTTCATGTATTTCCCTTTTTCTAGTTTGCTGTTGTGTGTTTGCTGTGGACTTTGTTTGCTTCTATTGGTTTAGATTTGATGGGGATTTGTCATTGCTTTAATGTTTTTGATTTTACTTACGGAGCAAATCCAGGATTTACATATGAGAAATGGGGCTCGTGTGGTTTTTACTTTCAAAATGTGTCCATCATTCTCTCTGGCAGTCTGGCTGTGTAATTGATTATTTGGTCTTGATTTTGTTGGCAGTCACTGAGGTGGTATGGGAAGGTGAAGAGGTAGGGATGAAAGAGACAACTGCAAGTAAGAATAACACCGACAGTGTGAAAAGTTCTAATGGTCACACCGGGAAGGCTGAAGAGAATGGTCCTGCAAACCCTGTGAACAGGTTATTATTATCATATTTACAACATTAGAATCATTGTCTTGTTACTAGCTTGCTTACAGTAACATTTATATTGTTTTGGTTCAGGGCTACTACTACAAAGAAGTCTCCAGCAGTTGGAAGCACAGCGCCTTCCCATACAACGGGAAAAGCTGGTAGCAAGAAAGGAACAAATGCAAAGGATCCAAAGCAAGGCAATATATTATCATTCTTCAAGAGAAAATGACTTGAGGTGTAAAATGATATTGATGTTTGCCATTAGATTAGTAATGTAATTATATTTTGCTGTAATTTCAAGAGTCGAGAGCATTGAGCACATAATCCGTGTTAGTTTCTGTCATTTATGATCATGCCTCTGTTATTTTGTTGTTAAAGGGTTGCCTACTTGCCTTAATTTGATCTTTCAGAGTCGTGTCATGTTGTGAAAGCTCTGTAATACCAAAATAAAGATATAAATGTACGTGTTTATATTTTTTTTAAGCAACACTTTCAGAAATGACTTTTAAATCAATTACCATGCGTTTGCTTAAGAATTTTGTAAATTCAAAAATTCATATTTCAAACCCTTGGGGTTTAGAAATTTAGGGGGAGGTAGGATTTCTCATGTCAGTCCTTTAGAGTTGGGGTTTAGAAGTTCAAGGGGAGGTAGCATACTCGTGCCGTCATGTCAGTCCTTTAGAGGATCAATAGTAGAGAGTACCTTAAATAAGGGGTTCTTAATCTATTTCATATGCTACATCATCAACAAATCCTACTATGAGTTAGAGTAAGTATTACCCACTACCAGGTATGGGTAATACTATCCAATACCACAATATATTTTTTATTTTTTTCTTTTCCCTTTTTTTTTTCCCTTTCCTCTTCATCTTCTTTCTCCCTTAAACCCTTTCCCCACCTCCATGGATAGCTCCCATAGCCGGCTAAATCTCCGCCCACCACACCTTCCCCTCCAACAGCAAGAAACCCACCCCACTAGCTACTACCTTGGTCGAAAATCCAAAAACACGCAACTATCTCCGTTAAAAATCACCGGAAACCACCCAAAACAACATAACCCAAAAACGAGAGACACAAACTTATGGTTGTAGCCATTAAAATCGGTGAGTTCTATGTTGGAAATCGTTGAGTTTGGTAGAAATTGACGACAGTACTTGTTTGTCGATGCTCAATTATTATTAATTTCTATACTGTTATTATTGGTTTGTGTACTGTTATTCTTGGTTTATATACTGTTATTTTTAATTTGTACACTGTTATTAAAAGGAGAGACTACATTTTTACAACATGGGTAAATAATACGTGAAATTACATTTTTGCCCCTGGTATAGGCCCAACGAGCCCATACCTAGTAGTGGTCTATCACTACTCATGAGTCAAGACTCAAGAGTCACCCTTGATGTAATCAAAGAAATGTACTAAGCTCAGCCTCCTACCAAGAGTTACTTTTGCAGGTTTTGTATAGCTTTTCAATTTTTCCACCGTACATACAATCATATGCAAAATGCAACAACAGTAGTACTAGACTACTAGTTTATGTCCTTTGATACTTGGTCAGCGTAGCTCTTATTTACAAGATTTGTGTCTCTTATTTCAGAAATACCAATTGCAAACTCCAAACTAGAAACTCCCATTTCTTACTTAAGAGCTAGCTCTTAAATTTTCTCTCTTCTTAAGAACCACCAAGAAACCCCCATTATTGATGCATAATTGTATCAAAATAAAAGAAATACTTCATAGTATTTACCAAACATATGGTATTAACTATTACTCGTAAGTATTAAGGTCCAAACTTATACCACCATGATTTTATAATTAATTTCAACCTCATATCTTTTTATCAATTAAACAATGCCTTATTAAAAAGACAAGTTCCAAACTCATATCATATTGGTTTCATTCTTGATTCCTACCTTATACGAATTTTAAGTTAAACCCAGTTTATCTCTTTATAAAAACAAAATATGTTTATTAAATAATAAAATTGTAAATAAATTAACAATTTTATCCCGTCACTTTACCCCCTAAAAATTATCGAGGTTTCTTATATTGTACCATTGTGTTTATCGTTTTTCTGCATTGTATGATTGTACCCTCTTTATGAAATTTCCACGCCGTACCCTTTTACAATGTATTTAATATACCCTCGTTGTAAACCAGGTGTTAGCAATCCAGTTATAATTTTCTAATATCAATAATTTTCTATGTTATGTCCATGTGATTCTTTGCTTTCAAAGATGTACCCTTTTGAATTAATGAAATCAAGGTACAAGAAAGAAAATTCCAAAATTGTTTTGAACCTATTACCATTTTAGGGTCACACCTACTTTTTTTTTTTTTTTTTTTTTTGAAAACACACCTACTTTTAATTAACCAATACAATCACTAAAATAGTAAAACACGAAGTACTCCCTCTGTTTTTCTCTAATTACTTCCTTTTGCGGTGGTTTATATTAAATTCAAGAGAAATTGCAGAGAACGGCTTAGGTCATATTGAATAATCACAACTAAATATGTACAATCTATCTATAAATAAACTAAAGGAACAACCGCTGACATCATATTGTCCACGTGACAGCTTTATAAGAAAAATTTTCCAGCCTAAATAAAAATCTGACGTCATTATATTTTATTTGGTTTCAAAATTCAAATTTAATTTCTCCTACTCTCAATTTATCTATACTCTTTAATTTATTTATTTTTCTTCTATCACCCATAATTGGTATTCTAATACATCTTTCCCTTATGCTTCATCGAACAAAATACTATGATGTATATATATTTTTTTTCTATGTTCCTATATATTACAAGTTTAAAATCATTTTTTATTTGCTTAATTAAAATCGTATATTAAAAATCTAACTTTTTATGTATATGCTTAAATTTTCATATTCGGTTTGTTCTTCTTCAAAATTAATTTTATAAAATTAGCATTTACAACTAATGGTTATGTCTCAATAATTTTTCTGATACGTAATAATACATAAAATATATACTCTATATTTCAAAGAAATCCGTGCACCGCACGGGACTAATCTAGTATAAGGAATATAAGGAAACATAACTTGCCTAAAGCTGCTAAAGATATACATGATAAATATACAATAATATTTACATAAACCAACCGACTTCTAATAACTTTTATCAACATGTGACACTTACATGTGTTATTTGTAGGATATAATTCAACACACCCCCTTCATATGTAAGGTCTCTTTGACTCAATTATCACATGATCCAATTCAATTTGGCCTAAAATACTTAATGTCATTGAAGATCCCAAACCGTGGGCATGACTCTAATACCATGTTAAAATCACAAGAGATTGGAGAAAACGACTTAAGTCGTACTAAGTAATTACAACAAAATACTCCTATATTGTACAATACAAAGAAACCTAACTTATACATGACAAGAAACCTAACTTATACATGACAAATATACAATAATATCAAATAAACCAACCGACTTCTAATATGTGTCACTTTGTTTTTTTGACATAGATACATTTCTCATCTTATGGTGCGGAGACTCTATTTATCCCCTTAATACAACTCGTATCAAAGTAAAAAAAATAAAAAAAAAATACCAAGCAGACTCCGTAAAAAACAGCAACTCAACTTATCCACTCAATATAATACAATAACTTTTAACAAAGTAAAAAATGAGGATGACCAAACAAAAGGAAACACTCTACTTATCCACTCAATACAACACTTAACAAAATTAAAAAAGAAGATGACCAACATAATATAAGGTAATAAAAGTTGACCAAACAACAAAAAACAACTCTACTTATCCACTCAATACAACTCTTAACAAAGTGAAAAAAAAAAACAATGATGACCAAACAAGAGGAAACAAAGGACAAGGACGACGAAACAAAAGGTAACAAAGGGATTATTCCGTATAAGGTATAACCGTATAGCATTATACGGAGTACTTCGTATGTTTGTAGGGACATGTTCTAGAGGAAGAAACGTGAGATAGTTGATACAAGTAGATAAAATACATTTCCAAATTTCATAAAACGAGTAGACAAGGAAGCAACTATTATATGCTTCTCAAGTTCTTACAAAAGTGAATGGCTAATATGGGTCACCATTACCCATATACTCAATTCTTGTTACATAAGTAGTTTATTTACTGGTGATTCATATATAGGCAATTATATACAAAATCCCCCCAAAAACAAAGGCGAAAATTTCATATGCTAAAACATTTTTAAGAAAAATTTCAGTAATCAATCCTATTTCAAGCATTGTTATGATGTAAATCTTCCTTGATGATGTTTGTTAGTGCGGCCGAACTGATAAAAATCGCAATTATCGATCAAGTGGGAACAATGGACCTTGTTTCAGCTTCTCTTCGAGACAGTTGCTCTTCACTTCTTGTGGGAGGATAAAGCAGTCCATAGATAGTCCTTGCACATTAAAGGCAAAGTCATCGATCATCCAAGCCTCTTCCATTCGTAGTATAGTAGGACCCGACTTGAGATTATCCCCAAACCTAGTGATGATTGCATGGGTTTGACCGGAGTGTGCAATCATCACACCTTCCACTGTCCGATAGTCCTCAATTTTTGAACCCATTGTAGTCTCCCAATAGCGAGGGCATGCACCTGGGGACTGTATTCTTGTTAAGTAGGAATCTTCTAAGTACACTAGCAATCCACTCTTTTGGCTAAAGTAGCCAAATGTTACATGCTTGATGGTCTCGGCTGTGTTGTCACTACGATCAGCAAGATCATTTTGCTCAGCAGACAATTTCAGGACAAAACAATCAACGCCCATAATCTCCTTCTCTCCCATGTACTGAGCTACAGAAAATGCTTCAGATATTGCCATTGGATCTAAACCCTGTAAATTGTAACAGTGGGCGTACTACATTAATAAACAATACATATCCAACATAACATTAAGGTCACTGGCATTAATGAAATTGAATGAAATTATTTTACGAATTGTGTTTTGAGTTTTCGTAATTAACTAATTCATCCATATTCAGCATATTACCTCAAACACTATAGTCAAATTATTGATTCTCTAACATGTACGGAAACTGCAGACACTAGACACATACCATACCAGCTTATAATACCAACACCCAAGTTCGAGTAACATTAGAGTACCCAAAATCAAATCATATAAGATAAAGTTTTCAGAATCCTTAGAAATAATCGAATCTGGATCTCGATGCACATTAGTTAGTACGAGTCCAACTACAGTTCTTCCCAGGCAAGATCTAAGTTCCGTCAGAGAAGATCAAGAACAAGAATTCCAATAACTAACTCTATATGTTTATGTGAGGGGACCATAGCTAAGCACCCTTTTAAACTCTCAAGAGGTTTCCCAAGGACAGTCAAGCATTAGGAGCTCAAAAATGTCAAACAGGAGTACTAATTGTAATTATTTAACGATTAGTATCGAAAGCAACGTCTTAAAAGACTGTATTAGGATAAAAATAACACGATCACAAAGATACTCAAAGACAAATCATACTACTCTTTAATCCCATGTTACAACTTGATCTCTGACAGCAATTTCTGTAATGGGGATGTTTTGGTGATGAGAAACAGCTAAGATCTTGGGATAAAAATTGAGAGGAGTTTTCCTTTTAGATTCGAACACTAGTAAACTGACATATATCTTCTGTAAGATACCATCACTCACTAAAAAATTAATTAAAAAAAATGTGTAATTTTCTCAAATAACCACCAATTAAGAGGCCTGAAAAAAGATACCTTTGCAAAAAGAAATGTCTAGCTTTTTTAGAGTTAGGCCCATCATGATGCCTTGTGTGTTTTGTCCTTGGGGTACTTGATGGGACCCACTAGAATGAGTGCTTTTATTTTTTATTTTTTTCATTTTTTTTTCTCATTTTATATAATAATTGGGTTGAGCTCAAACAAGTTGAGAAAAAACATGTTATCAGAAATATCTCACATACAACTAAGCATGAAAAAGAAAGCATATACTACTTCCTTAATAATTCTAAAGTCATCTAGCTAAAATTCAAAATAGGAGAGAATAAATGACAAGGAAATGTGAAATCTTGGTACCATGTTTGACATTTATTATATGACTCCTTTTCTAATTAATAATTCATTTGAGTATAAAAGATTTCTAGAACGAAGTTTTTCAGAATTTCCCTCGGTCCCAAAATAAGCTTCACACTTTGAAACGACACTTGGGGAAAATTAATAATGAAAGGAAACAAATTGAGGGAATCATGGACACTTTTGAGAAACCCCAAAAAAATGCCGAGATTTATTTTGGCCCGTAGGGTGTACTAATTTTCCTATAAAACTTACAAAAAATTAGTTACATATTCATGATGGTAGACGATGACCAAAAAAAAAAAAAAAAAAAAAAAAAAGGAATGTAACTATGGTAGTTGAAATAATAAAAAGGATGGCAAAATAGGGGGGAATCTATTGGGTGTTAAAAATGCCCATCAAGGTCTGTTTCTAGTTTGGTACCTAATGTTTGAAGGACCAGGTAATATAGAAAGCATTAACACCAATTAAAAAATATTGAACTACCAACATTGACTTTCCCATCACTGGCTTTTCAAATGTTGTTTCATCAATCGAAGGGATTTATTGAACTACAGTGCATTGCCTACTTGGTCACAATTAATGAGTGTGAATGAGAGGAAAATTAAAAGAGTAGACTTATATCAATGACCAAAAATAGTGTAGTAGCTACTGCTTAACAAGATAAATTTAGCAAGTATATAGTATAGTTTGTTAGGTGAGGAAGATATGTCACAAAAAAGAAATTAATAATTAAGCAAACATATTAACGTCTAAGTACCAAATTTACTAATTGTTACTCCTTCCATTGCACTAAGATTGCCCCATATTATAAAAATGAATGCTCCACTAATGAATAATCCAATGAGTTAGATTCATTCCAAAAGTAGAATACTTTCTACCTTTACAACTTATGGGCAACCACAAAAAAACAGAAAATCCAACATGATTTCAAATGAACCAACTTAAGATGTGAACTAAATTCTATAGGGCAATCTCAAAAGGATGGAGGGAGTACATACAAACGCTTTATGCGCGTATGGCTCCACTTAAGTGATACTTGTTATATTTTAAGGACAATTCTGTTAATAGATGTGTAAGTATTAGCTAACATTCAAATATTCTTGATCACTACATTTACTTAATTTCAGGAGGTCCTTTTCTTGGTCATTATTTAATCAACAAGAAGCACTAAAAAACACTCATATTCAGTATTTGTAAGTACAACATTTCCTCTTCTACAACTATCACAAAGAATACTATCAAAGATTAGGAATTAGGTAATTTCAGCTTGTTATAACAGCAATTTCTAAGAAATTCTTCAAATTTGGATTGATACCATCTTTTGACATATGACTCCAGTGGGACCCTTTTTGGAGTATAAGCAATGCAGAAGTTGAGTTTGGTAACAGAATTGGTGTAATGTTCAAATCCTTTGTAGATTCCTCCTTACCTCTCACCAAAAAACATAAAATTAAATAACAATTATAAAAAAAAAAAAAAAAAAAAAAAAAAAAAAAAAAAAGAACTACAAATTAATATAAATTGATTTTAATTCCAAAAGGCAAAAACCTATAGTGTCAAGCACATGCCATTACTACCTAGGCGTGACAAAATGATATTGAGAACCCATATGTTGAAAGTGTGTTACCCCATGATAAAGGCCACACCCTAGTTTCCTTAATGCAATCATATGCATAAACATCTATTGGATCTAATTACTTTGCCAATCCATATTAGCAAAGATTACAACTCATAATGATTCATTAAAAAATTCTTAATTCTTAATCTAGTACAACCTTTTACCTAAGGGGATGATGACCACATGTGAATTCACGACGTCATGATAATCTAAAACGAGTATCGTATTACGAAAATCATCCTTCCCAAAGAAAATAGTCACATGAAATATTTTGTATATTAAAAAAATGAAGAAAGAATGCCATTCTAATGTAGAGCTAATATGAAAAAAAAAATGATCAATATAATATTCCTCCCAATCCAAAAAAAAATTGTAATTGAATGTTGGTTATAGAAAGTGCCACAAAGTCAACAAGTAAAACAAATAGTATTTCCTTGGAAACATGGAAAACTCTCATTAACTACAGGATAAGTTGATATGACCAACACTTTCTTGGAAAAGAAGATCTCTTTAATAAGCATAGACCGCATAGACCTTACTACCTTAGTAATATAACAAAAAATATATATATATACACATTGAAATTCACCATAACCATAGTAAAATTGAAAGTCATAGATAACACAGTGAGATCTATTTGACATAGGGATGTGCATTTTGTTCACATTATAAGGAAATGAAGATAAATTTGTGCACAATTTTATTGACAACCGGGTGTACATATAGGAAGGTTCGCCTTTAGGCACCTAACACAACCACATGACATGACTCCGGACATTCCAAACTAGTATATTGAGAGCGTGAAGCATATGAATGGGAGTTTTAGGACTTTAGTGTATGACTAGTCAAACATTATTATGGATAATATTAGATGCAACATGCAAGTATGTAACATTAAAATGTACAAGGAGGCACTACAATTGAACTAAGAACAAAGCAATGCAGAGGATTCAAACCTGAAGGGCCCGGCGGAGGGGCCGGACCCTGCCTTTAGCCGGATGAGAGCCGAGCCAGGGGGTGTAACGCCAAGCCACATTGCCATCACTACCAGCAAGCACTTTATGAGCACCAACCACAAGCTCAATTGACCACTTGTTAGGCAACATCTCCCACATCACAAAGCAGCCTTTGTGAGTGGCTCCAGCCGCCACCACCACCGCCGATGAGCCACTTAAGCTCGGCTCTTCTAGCATTGTCATGCTCACTTTCCCTGTTGCAAATATGTTCTTTACAACCATTTTTTCCAGCTTTTTACAACCAGTTGCTGCTTTAAAGTGCTCAATTATGTACTGGGATGATGATGATACCTGCCATTCAAATATCAAAACTATTCAAACCCCAGTTCTATAATAATCTAAATTTTACAGTTCTACTAAAAAAATTGATCTAAAATTAAGTGAATTTGTCTCAAATGTACCCCAAAAATTGTCCATCTTAAAGTCATTTTAAAGCAAAATTATGCAAAACCCATTTCTATTTTTATCAGAATTTCAAAATTTAACTCAAATTACTCTGTTATCTAAAGACTAAAGGAAAATCCATACATATTTGCCATTTAAAAATCATAATATCCAAAACCCATTTCTAAAAATATCATAAAAATTCAATTAAACTTTTAATTTCACAAATGTAATTAAAATGTTATAATAAGCAAAATCTTGAAATGAGGAAAGTGTAATTATTTAAAATTAAGTTTTACAGAATAATTTATGAAATTCATTAAAGTATCAACAAAAAATGGACCCAGCAGAAATGACATAATCATAGAATAAAAAAAAAACCACATTGCCAAGACAATTTGATCAAATTGTGTCATCAAACAAAAATACATGTTCTCAACTTCTCAATTAACAAACCCCACAAAAATTAATGCTTTATAAAACAAATTGAAATAATATAAGCACGTGATTAGTAAAATACCTGAAGAATGGATTGATTGGGTTGAAGAGAAACAGGAAAAAGAGGGCAAGCAAGAACACTAAGAAGAATTTTAAGATCAGATTTTTTGTTGAAAAAAAGGTTTTTAACCCAATTTTTCCATGCATGGGTTTTTTTGGAGAGTTTTTTGGTATCTTCTTCATTGAATGGTTCTTCAGATAATGGGGCCAGACGATTCATTTTCTTAACTGATTAATTTTGCTACTATATGATAAAAATAGTGTATACTACTACTATATGGTAGTGTTGGTTATATAACTCTTGATTGTATATAGTGTTTGTGTTGGTGCTAAAGGAGAGAAGGACAGTACAATATGAGGAAGAATGGGAGAGGTCAGAGGTAAAGAAAAAAAGGTGTGATTAAAGCATAAATTCTTGTGTCTTTTGCCTTTTTATTTCTCACCCTCGCTGTCTTTCCACGCGTGTGCTTTGCTTCTGTGTTCTCTTTTTTTTTACTCCCTCCGATTTTTTTTTTAAGGAAAATTGTAAAAAGTTAAGAAATCATCAAAATATAAACACTAATTACACTGATTTACGCGTGTTTTTGTCATGAATTCTTAATTTTATACAATTTTCAAGAGTATATTTAATGCTTATATATAGCCCTTAGGGTTACATATAGCATTACCCTTTTTTTAATAAGACAAAATTGACTTTAATAACACGGACTTTTAATAAGGTGCACATAATAGCATGAATTTTGATGAGTAGCTTTAAAAGCATCAATTTGTGTGTTATAAAATGTCTCGATTAGGTCTTGGGTCAATTGGACCTTAAGGACTAAACATGATGTCATAAATTGCAAAAAGTTCATAAACTATTAAAGATCGTGCATCTTCGACATATTCTCTGGTGCTGGGTTTTATTTATGATATTTTGTGCACCAAATGAAGAAGTTGGTGATGTTACCGCTACTAGTCACAGTTCACGATGCTACATGCACCTGTTAAAAGTTCGTATTGTTGAAATCAATTTTGCCTTTGTTAGTTTTTATGCATAAACTGCGGAAAGTCACTTTGGTTACATATCCGTGTGAAATGAGCATCAAACAACTTAAGTTATTTGGCCATATTCTGTGAAAGTTTAAATTTCAAGATTATATTTTGTGTACCATTGAAAACATATATAGTACGGTAGTATCACTGTATCACTGGAGTCTTAATGATACTATCAAAAACATTAGTATCATTGAAAATTATCATGCCCATAAAACTCTATTTACACTATTAAATAAGGGAAATTCTCGATGGTGACCATCAAGTTTTGCTACACGGAAATGGTGATCTTCTTGAAATTTAATTATACAAAATGACCTTATTTAAGAATTTTATCCCACTTTTAACCTTATTTCATTATATGCTTAATAAAAATTAACAACAATTAGTTTTTTATTTTTGTAAAAAAAAACACGTAAAAAGATTAACAACCACCGACAAACCATCCACCCACACCACCATCTCCACCAGCCAGTCAGCCACCCATCCCTTTCCCTTCACTGTTGGCGACCCCAACTACCCGACCACCTCTAGATCGGCGAATACAAAACCTCAACCACCCTAGACCGCTGAACCCAAACCTCGACCACTTTAGACCGTCAAACTCAAAATGACGACCACCCTGGCCTTATACCACCAAATTACCCAGAACCCTAAACCCCGACCACACCGATTCACTCTCTCTCTTTCTTCTCCACCCTCTCTCTCTCTCTCTCTCTCTCTCTCTTCCGCCTCCTCCCCCGCCCAAAATTGAAATCTCAAACCCTAACCCTCCACCCATCATTGACCAAAACGGCCTAAGTCGAAGAAGGAATGGTCATAGGAGAGAGAGGGTTGAGGTTAGGATTCGGGTCTAGGCGGAGGAAAGGGTGGAAGTGATATAGTTCGGCAGTTCAGGTGAATGGTTCGGTGTTTTAGATAAGGGGGGTTCGGTGGCTCCGATGATGGTGGAGATGGTGCTGGCTAGGTCTGGTGGGGTATGATGGTGGATGTGGTAGCTGAGTTGGTGGTTTTTCTTTTCTTTTTATTTATTTTTTCAAAGCTAACCACAGTTAAATTTTTTTTAACTAAATAACACTCATTAATGTCATACATGAGATAAATTTCTTAATTAAAGTCATTTTGTATTATAAAAAGGGAGGTCACTATTTCCATGTAGCAAAATCTAAGGGTCACCGTTGATAATTTCCGTTTAAAAAATGTAAGTTTCAACAGTACTAATATGATATTTGATAGTACCATTAAGACTTCAATGGTAGTAGGGGCCTGTTCTCTTCAGCTTAATTTTAGTTCAGTTTAGTTCAGCTTCAATCAGTTCAGTTCAAGTTAGTTCAGTTCAGTTCCTAATTTCTTTCTCTCATAAACAGTTCAGTTCAGCTCAGTTTAGTTATGTCTTGTGACCTGGTTGCGAGACCAGCTTTGTGTATTAGTGATTGATAGCTTCAAGGTTCAAAACACACTTTGTTAAAAAAAATAATAAATAAAAAAAAAATTCAAAATAAAGGGCGCGGGTTATTGAGTTATGGGTCCAACAATGCAAGGGTCCAACAAAGGTTCCAGCAATGATTTGTCAAGCCCATTTCCTTCCCTAACAAACTTAAGCCCACAAATGAACTTAAATTAGTTGCTTTTTTGTAGTTTTAGTTTGATGTAGTTAAAGTGTTATAATGGAAAATGGTTTCTTCATATTCCTGGTTTCTTCATTTTCCTTTTTTTTTTTTTTTTTTTTTTTTTTTTTTGACAAGTTCATTTTCCTTTGTTTTGCTTACGAAAGGGCAGATAATAATTTTCCATGGTGAAAAATTACACTTTTTGAGATTAGAAACTTTATATTTTTTCTTTTTAAAAGAAGGGAAGTCACGTTTTCCTCCTTCTTTACATCCTTACCTCCCTTGACATGAAAATTTATCGTAGTCGATTAATATTTTCATTATACCCCCCTTTAGTCTAGTATTGAGTCAAATTTCAATTGGATAAAAGTTTTTTTTTTTTAAAAAATAGCCTTAAATGATTTGATTAAGTACGGGTTCGTTTGGCATTACTGTGGTTTTCTGTTTTTTTGTTTTTTGTTTTCTAAAAGTATAAGATATGTGTCCCATAATGAATCAAAAATTATCTAAACTTATTAAAATTATGATAATTTTGAAAACTGACAACAGAAAAGTGGAAATACCTTTTTCTTGTTTTCTGTTTTTGGTTTTTGGTTTTCTAAAAAACAGGAAATTGAAAACCAAAACTGATGCCAAACAAGCCCTTAAATATAAGTTAGTTGTTGAAATCTATATCTATATTGTTGTTGTATATAAAAAGGCGTTTCTAAAGAAGGTTAGGTGCCACGTGGCGCTCTCCTCATTTAAATCGATTTTCACTCTATGTCTAAAAATATGGTTCTTACAAGATTTGAACCCTCTACCTAAAATTTAAATTCCAACGTGTTAGACACTAAGCTATTACCATATTACATGCCATTCAATAAAATTTAATATTAATAAAAATTTTGTCATGGAAAGTCGCCCGGACCTAACTCTAGTTTTACATTAAACAAGTGTAAATAAAATACGTAGTAAGTTAAAATGATCGAACAGATGAGAGAAAGTAACTACAATTTGGAGTATCTCTTAAATCAAAAATATTTATGATAATATATCATTTGTATCCGAATTTGACATTAACTCTGAAAATACTTACACATACAAACACCCAAGCTCATGTATGAAGAGAAATCCTACCACACCAGAAACATTACACAACTTTCTCTATGGTTTTTGGCCTTAATTATGAGCTACTCTAATTTGCTCATCACCTATTGACACTGATTATTCCTCTGTTCAAAGGCCTAAACACAATAGTTAATAACACATACAAACTCTATCTTTTACTACCATACACATATATTATATATATAAACAACAAAGTAAGCTGTTCTTAAAATTGTTCATGTTGGCAATTCGTATTCTTCGAAGAATCTCAATGATCAATGTTAGAAGGCGCTTAAACATTAACAGAGCTACTTGATGGTTTTTGTTGAGCTCCTTCTTGTGTAAGTGCTACGGCCTTGGGTATGTCATTCTTATTACTGTCAATGCTATCAGTTAACTCGCGCCCTTTTGTTTCATATGGAATTAGCGCGACAGATACTGCAGCAGCTAATATTACTCCTGCGAAAAACAAGATTGATGCCATTCTATGACATCCTTGTATCAAAGCTACAGCCACATAAGGGCTCACCATTGCACCTACTCTTGCCATAGAACTCGCCATTCCAAAACCCGTATTCCTCACTGATGTTGGGTATATCTGTATCATACATATCATGAAACAAATGTTATTACTATCATAAGAAAATAAATATGTAACAGGTAACAAGAAAAAGGTGTTTCTGATCAAAAGTAATTTACCTCTGGAGCGAAGATGAAGGCAATGGTGAAACTCCCCATTATAGAGGCTCGAGCCCCAAACATCAGAACTGTTGTGATAGCGTTTGATCGATGATCCACCAGAGGAAACAGGAATATTGCACCAGCAACAAACATGATTGCCATGGAATACTTACGACCAATTCGATCAATTAGGATGCCAGCAATAATAAGTCCAGGGAGTTCTACAAAGAGTTAGAGATAAAAATGTTAGTACCAATAAAAAATATGTACAAGTACATGTTAATTAATTAGTCAATAAAACCGACCAAAAGTAGACAAACTTACCAGCAAAACTAGTGATGAACACAGCTCTATAATCAATATCAGGCTTAGTGTTTTCTTTTTTATGAACTATATGAGTATCACATGTATTGTCCTTAGTGTTCAACTCAGTTGTGAGCAACACAATCCCATAGTACGCGAATGCATTACCAAAGAAAACTACCCACAGGAGCAAAGTTGTGGGAGCTAGTTTCTTTGAAAGAAGTACTTTAAAAGATCGAATGACAGACATATCAGAATCCTCATATTTCGCAGGTGCTGCACCTTCTTCCCCTGTAACAACTTTTGTAGGACAGTTTATTTCTTCTTGCTCCATATCAGTAACAAGTACACCAGGAGGTAATTCTTTGCCATTAATTCTCGCTATTTTCTCCAACACTTGGGTAGCCTCTTTCTTTCGGCCTTTCAAACACAAGTACCTCGGAGACTCAGGGGTAATGAAATAGAATACCAGCAGGATGAATGAAGGCAGAACTGATAGACCCAACAGCCATCTCCATCCCAATTTCGGCATTATAACCTGTTAAAAAATTAGCACCATGTTAGAATCAACAAGTAATTAATATCTGTACTAGTTACTATCATGTGATTAAAATTTTGATCATGACATAACTGTTGATTGTATAAACTATAGATTAATTTGAGATTTAAAAGTTTGTTGAGTATAAACGTTATAAATGACACTCCGTACAACTTGTGATTGTAATGTAAAATAATTAATAGTTCATGTACATTTCCCATTGTTTATCTTTAGTTAGATGTTTTTAAGAATGTGATTTTTCCATTTTCATACTATAATTCATAAAGTCAAATGTGATCTATTATCTGAACCCGAAAACTGATCACAGAGGGCAATTACCCATGCCAAGGCAGCCTCGGTGATGGAACCGACGGTCCAAAAGGCTTGGAAAAGGACCATCCAAGTACCCCTGCTTGGTGCAGGTACAAACTCAAGAAACCATGTCAATAAAACAGGACTGGCTCCTAACCCGACGCCTACCAAACAACGAGCAATGAGCAACACCACGAAATTCGGTGAAGCTGCACTCAGTAGACCAGCTGCACATGTTACTACTGCCGAAAACACAAAACCTTTCCTGAAAAATACAGAGTTGCAAATAATTGAGTAACATATTATTGTGTATACATGAAGCAGAAATAGTTAAATTATGTCCAAAACGTAACATAAACTGATAAGCACACCTGAAATGATCCAAGAATTATGCCATATGCTATGTTAATATTATTCAATCAGAGTATGAAAAAGAATCTTATGAAATCTGAGTTAGAGATTATGAATATCAGGGGTATCTTGACGTTTTAGGTATTTTGATGTATAGATCCATATGACAATGTCACGTCGAGTGAAATTCTATTAGATTAGTTCGTTATTGTCTTGGAGTGATTTTTAGATATAAAGATCGGATTCTTTTTACATCACTTCCTACAGTGTAACTATTTCTACACGTAAAATAACAAATTTAAAGTTGGAGTAACTCGCTTACAAAATAAGTTACTTATATGTATGTCAAAGGCTAATTGTATAATCCGTGGTTTATACACACGGGTGTACAGTGCTCATCGTACACCCGGATAAATAAAAAAAAGGCGGAAAGAACATCATTTGTTTCATAAAGAACATACATGTATTTGACAAATAACATGTTTGTATTTGACAAAAACATACATTACCAAAGAACATAAAGATATAATAAAAAGAACGAGATAAAAACTTAATAAAATTTTCTGAAAAATTACACATTATTAATGGAAAAAATTTAGAGGTGATAAAAAATCGAGTAGGGCCGGGCCATATCATAATTTCTCGTACCCAAACCCGTAGAAAAGTAGCTGTTTTTCGGGCTTGAGAGCCCGGTTCGAGTTTTAACTTAAAATGCATTTTTAGGTTTGCCCAAACCCATCTTATTTCGGGCCGGATCGGGTCGGTATGCGAGTCATGCCAATGTTGATCACCTCTTAAAAAATCCTTACCAAAGATATTATTTCCCCAAAAAATAGTTTTCTATCTCTCAAAAAAAATTCAAATTCCCATAATAATTTAGTTTTTTTACTCTAATATTATTTTCAATTAAAAGTAATTTAAGATTTCAATGTCAAATTTCAAAATAACATATTGTAAAAGAACATAATTTATATTGTAAAGTACATATAGTTAATACCTAAATAACATACTAATCAAACTCAAAGAACATACGATAATAAAAGTAATTTAAATATGACATATGATAATAAAAATAGAATTTGGGCGTCACTACGACCTTAAAGAACATACATGCCAAATTCAAAGAACATATTTTGTATTATTAAACACAAAAAAACATATATGTCTATCAACATATGTTAAATAACATAAGTTATAATGTAAAGAACATATAATTTTACTCAAAGAACACACTGATCACACTCAAAGAACATATTAAAGGTATGTTCTTTGTCAAACATAGGTATGTTCTTTATCAAACACTATATGTTCTTTCCGCCTTTTTTTATTTACCCGGGTACACCATGAACATGGTGCACCCGGGTGTATTATCTAATTTTCATAATTGTAAAATTATTAGTGCAATTGATACACATGATACAGCACATACAGGAGTTAATTAAAACAGCAGAAACAGAAGATATTCAAAAACAAACAGCAAGTTGTTAGACTTAATTGGCCTAGTAAACAGTACAATAGAAATTCATAAAATGGTCAACTTATCCACCCAATTAAACTGGACTTCTTAAAAAAAATAAAATTAATAATAATTTATGTAGTATTTTTTTGTCGTGTTTGAAATTATAATTTTTGAAGACCTTATTTTAAATAATTTTTTTGTTAATTATAATTATATAAAAAAAAAATATCATACATGGCCTTAAGGCTATATATAAGAAGCTAAAATTGAAAAAACAAATGAAAATATTACATAATTACCCTTATTTGCACGTGATTATCTCATACATTCCTAAATTAATACCAAATTTTAAGAAATAAAGTAAATGTTTTTTTGATCCTAAAAGCTGCATATATTATAATCCTAAAATAAAAATATACACCAGAAACTTATAATATATTTACCTTAGTTTAAAATAATTCGTATCAATTTTCATTTTCTTTATTACGTTAATAGTATTATTGTTTAAAGTTATGCATCAAAATATGAGTATATGATAATGACGACAAACAGAAAAAGAGTAGTTGTATCCTTTTCCCACAATAATATAACACAAAATAAATGAGAACAGAGTATTTCTACAAAAAGAGATAGTTCGTCTGAATGATATTTACCTTCTTCCATATTTATCGGAAATAAGACCAAAAGAGTAAGCACCAACGAACATGCCTGCAAAAACTATGGTTGTAATAAGACTCTCTTGAGCAGCGCTAAGCTCCCATTCATATTTAACAGCCGGTCCGACGAACGATAGAATCATCATCTCCATAGCTTCTGAAACCCACGCCATTCCGGCGTAGGCTAACACCAAAAACTGTAACTTTCCGAACCCCATCGTAACAAGTGCTTCATCAACTGTATACGTTACACTTACTTTATCCGCCATTTTCTGTAGTCAATAATCAAAAGTTAATAATAATAATAATAGTATATCTTCGATATACTATCTCTTTTTCGTAATAATTTTTAAACTTTGTTAGAAGTTTTATAAATATTAGACTTCTAGTGAAATTTTACAAGAAACTTTGCTAGATCGAATTATAATTATGTAAGATGCAACTATATACGAAATTTATAATAAGATTCTTGCACGGTAAAGTGGTTGTTACGTTGAGTCAACGTAGCTTAGTGTTGAAAAATATGTGCAAGAAAATATCATAATGTTGTTTGGAATTTTGCAGCAATAATTTCCAGCCTTTTTTTGACTAATTGTTGATCTATAACATACAACTTGACTTTATTATTAAGACGAAAAGTGTAGATGAAATTTGAAGAGGTACGAATTTAATTATTGATGTCGAAATTCATGTAAATAAATTAGGACTACTTACCAATAATGTTGAATTGTTGATCCCACGAGTGTCGATGAGTGACAAGGTCGTACGATGAAGACGTTGAAATATGTAAATAGGATGTCAAAATATAATGTTATGATTTTGAATTAGCGAAGATCGATCTTATGATAGCATTACTAGGAGGAAAGAGCTAGAGATATAACAAGTAGTAGATTTTCTAAATTTGTTTGAAGATATATGAATGTGGATAGTATGTAGAAAAATAGTATATATAGGCAATTCATAAAATAAAATAAAATAAAATAAAATAAAACGATTAACTGATTTATATTATAAAATAAAGAAAATTGTGAATATAGAAAAAATAGTGAGTCGAAAAAAAAATATATACTCGTAGAAGAAATAAATTAAATTGGCCGGTTTGTTCCTCCCAAGGAAATTATCAAAATTAATAATAAACCAATCTCAAGTAGGTTTAAATGCCGTGTGTATTATTTAATAAATAATGTTTAGATAATTAAGTAAATTACTTGCATGATGCAATCCTAGGGAGATGTGTAAACCATGCTGTCCATGCACATTATTTTTCTTCTCCCAAAAATACCCTCAGATATATTTTAGTCATATTTGATCATCAAACTATAATTTTCACCGTGAATTCCTTTCAAGTTGTCCCATTGGTGTATAACGTGTTTTTTAAGATAAGATGGGGGTAAGTCATCATGTTTAATTTAGCTATTCTCTCTACCTTATTTTTGCTAAACTGATATAATTTTAATTTAAATTAAATTATTATTTATTATGTATTGATTTTCTACTATATTTATTCTTTAAAATTACTAATTTTTTATGATTGAAAATTGTTTTTACTTAATAGAGATTATATTTAATGAAAAGAAATTAATTTTACTAAGTAATAATTAAATAAGGTGAAAAGAACAGGACTTTAGTTTAATTTTCTTTTTATGAAAAGAAATTAATTTTACTAAGTAATAATTGAATAAGGTGAAAAGAACAGGACTTTAGTTTAATTTTTTTTAGTATAAATATATGTATCCATATAATAGATAATAATTTTTGATAAGTTTAGATAATAAGGACTATGCAAATAGGTGGTAAGAAATTGGGGCAAAACTAAAAGACGGGGATATGAACTTTGACTTACTGTGTATGTTATAATATCCCTTGCCATCCTAGATAAAGTATCAATTTGTGGTGGTATTTTAAAATAATTTAATTGTGAATGTGTAGGAGTTGTATTTTTAGTTAGAAATTGTTTTAAATTTTTTTTTATTTTTTTTTGGGCTATTGATCTTGTTTCATGTAAGGATACATATTCATTTCTACTAAACTCTTATATGATGTCTTTAAATGATATCTTCATAGGTTGAACAATTTCAATAATATAAGGACATAAATCATTTCCAATTTTCTATGCATCAATTATAAAACATTTTGTAAACAATATATCATCACACATTTTCTGTTTTAGTTTTTTTTGTTGTTGTTGATTGTTGTTGTATTTTGTTGGTTTACTTTTTATTTGATACTCAGCTCTTTTGTCAAAAAAAAAAAAAAAAAAAGAAATTTTGACAATTACCACCTTGTGTTATGTCCATTTTAGCAATACCACCTTCTATTTTTTTTTTTTTGAAAATTACCACCTTCTATTTTCAAAAACATCAAAAGTTATCACCTTCTTGCCTCCCAACTACCACATGACGTCATTTTGGGCTCATTCTTTCCCTTTCCTCCCTATTTCCCTCACATTTCTCATTTCTAACTCGATTCTCATCCCTCCTTTCACTTTTTCCCCCCAAAGAATAAAAAACACTTCAATTCACTCCTCCAAATCAAAATTGACGAACAATTATTGGTGGTTTGGGGGAAAAAAAGTGAATGGGAGATGAGAATCTTAATAGGAATGAGAAATGTGGGGGAAATAGGGATGGAAGGGAAAAAATGGGCTCAAAATGACGTCACGTGGTAGTTGGGGGGCAAGAAGATGGTAACTTTTGATGTTTTTGAAAATAGAAGGTAGTAATTTTTTAAAAAAAATAGAAGGTGGTAATTGCTAAAATGGACATAACAGAAGGTGGTAATTGTCAAAATTTCCAAAAAAAAGTAAAAAAAAAAAAAAACTATTCACACATTACAACACATAACAAATACGTACTCCTTATATGCCTTTGACTAACCCTTAAGGAGTTTGATACATATACATAACTAATATCTATTATACATCGTAGATACAAATATTAATAACAATACTCCGATAAATATTAGGTCTAATGACTTTGATTAACCCTTAAGGAGTTTGATAATTGGAGTGTATTATTGTTAGACGAAATCGATTATTGCCTCAATTAATAGAAGTCCTAGTTGGTTGAACTTAGGCGTAACGATAATGTATCTTTATGGGTTAGATATTTTAGTTTGTATTAATTTCTCAGTAAAAACAAAATATCATACTGTTTAAAAGTCATTATAAAAAATAAATCATACTGTATTTCGTATAAAAATAATTGTTGAATCTCGTGAACACCGTAGTTGACTTGTCTTCTTAAATTTTGTCTCCTCCCAAGTTTGCAGTCTCCATCCTTCCCGCCATTAACACTTTGCCACTATGATAAATTCAAGTATTATACAAGTACAGAGTGTCCTTTTTTTTTTTTTTTAATAATATCAAATTATTTAAATTTTCTAATGTTGAATTTTTATATATAAGGTTTAATCTTAGAAAAATCTTAGAAAAGACAAGTTGTTGACCAATTTCATGCGGTAAAAATAATATCTCTAAATAAAATAAAAATATTATATATGAAAAATATAAATCAAGACTAACGTCGTAGTAGAATAAAACATAACTATGTTTTTCATTACAAAAAATTAACTGATACTCGTAGTAGAGATTGTATAATACATGCATAGTATATATTTCGAAGGTGTTTCATTTAAAAAAAATTTATTATAAATGAATCATGTCGTTAAGCTTTGTTCTACTCACCTTTTTAACTAAGCGTCTTAAGATAAGATAGTATAAGATGAAGGGTAGTTCAATAGCTCAAATAAGATAATAATAATGGTATTGTGGGTATTAAACATCGGCATAATGTTGTTCGGGATACCCTTGTTGATGTTTGCTATCGTTCTGGGATTTCAGTGAGAAAAGAGGTTGACATTGGGTTGGCTGGAGGGAACGACGAGGCCCTCAGACCTGCGGATGTGTTACTTTATTTATGGGATCGTGGTCGCGATGTCTGTATTGATTTGACAGGCTCTTCTCCTTTGACACAGTCAGGGCTATCTGACTTCATTCCTGGGCGGGTTGTGGCTGATGCAGCTCATCGGAAGCGGGTTAAGTATGAAGCTCGATGTCAGGCGATTGGATATGGTTTCATTCCCTTCTCCTTTTCTTCGCTTGGGGAATTAGAGAAAGAGGCTGTTGCGTTACTGAAGCGGATTCAGAGGTTCTCGACGACGCAAGACATTGAGGCTCGTGCTGCAGCTCATATCTTCACTAGGGTAGGATTTGCAATAGCTAGAGGAGTGGGGGCCCAGATTGTATCTCGGCTTCCCACTAATTTATTGTAGGTTGTATGCCTTTTGTTTTTGAGATATAGTAATAATAATAATAATAATAATAATAATAATAATAAATAAATAAATAATAATAATAATAATAATAATAATAGTAATAATAATAATAATAATAATAATAATAATAATAATAACTAATTGGCATCTAATTTCTCAATACAATGCAAATGTTAAACACTCCTAAATTAATGACATCGCTTTTGAATTGTTCCCGAATAATTTTAGATGTCTTTGGATCATTCTTGATGGAGCTCCATTAATATATGGTAGCGAAATAAAGTGACATAATGATAACATAGGCAATTCTATGTCTTGGATTATAGGTTTTATTACTACATTATATTAACCTTTAATTATATTTTCAAGCTTTTTTTTTCTTACAATAAAGGTTAGGAAAAAAATATAAGAAAATTAAACCTTATTAAATTAAATTTTGTAACAATAGCTCTTATTTGCATCGTATGTAATAAATAATATACTCACCCATGGCAAATCAAATAACATTTGCCTTGTAGTGAGGTTGACTTTATGTGAATTTGCAGCACCAACTCCATTGTAAGTTTGTAACTTATATATTTCCATTTTGTTAATTTAGAATGTTTAGTTTTTTTACTCTTTATTTAGATATATTTTGAATAGTATCCATCCTTATTGAATAAAATATATGTGCACCCAATTAAGAGCATCAAATTTGTTTTTATCAATTTAGGCCCTGTTCTTTTGAGCTTCTGGCAGAGCAGAGCAGATTTCAGCAGAGCAGAGCAAAGCAGAGCAAAGCAGAGCAGATTTCGGCAAAGCAGAGCAGAGCAGATTGAAGCAGAGCAAAGCAGAGCCGAGCAGAGCAAAGCAGATTTCATTATTATTATTATTATTATTATCATCATCATCATTATTATTATTATTATTACTAATATTGTTATTATTACTATTATTATTATTATTACAATTATTATTACTACTACTACTAATACTATAATAATAATTGTAATGCTTTATTATTGTTATTAAATATTAAATATTATTATTATTATTATGATTATTATTATTATTATTATTATTATTATTACTACTACTACAACTACTACTACTATTATTACTATTATTATAATCATTAAATTTTATTATTAAAAATTAATTATTATTAATAATATTAATATTATTAAATATTAATTATATTATTATTAAATATTAATTATATTATTATTAAATATTAATTATATTATTATTAATATTATTATTATTAATATTATTATTATTAAATATTAATTATATTATTATTAATATTATCATTAAATATTAATTATATTATTATTATTAAATATTAATTATATACTTTCTCCGTTTTCTTTTACTTGCAACACACCTTTTAAGCACGCAGTTTTAGGAGATGATTAGTGAGGGTAAACGAGCGATTTTATCAATATAATTTTTACACAAAAATTAGAATAGAGTTAAGTATCATTTGTAAAAATTATAATGAAAAATTTGTCCATTTACATTACATAAACCAGAGCTCAAAACACGTGCCACAAGGCTGTGTTGCAATTAAAAGAAAACGGAGGAAGTATTATTATTAATAAATATTAATTATTATTAATAAATATTATTTATTTATTTATTATTATTAAATATTAATTATTATTATCATTAAGTATTAATTATTTATTATTATTTTTATTAAATATACATTATTATTATAATAATTCAATATTAAGTATTAATTTTAAGCAGAGCAAAGCAGAGCAGGGCAGAGCAGGGCAGAGCAGATTGAAGCAGAGCAGAGCAAATTTCAACAGAGCAAAGCAGAGCAGATTTCATTAGAGCAAAGCAGAGCAGAGCAGCTCTAAAGAACGGGGCCTTTGTCTTGTTAGGAATTGACAATTTTAATTTCATTATACATGGGTTGTACCATGTGCCGAAAAATATTTATAATCTTTAATAATATTCTTTTCTTTCTTATAGAGTTACAAAATTTATACTCCGTATGATACTAGCGGTTGTACCATAAATATTCTCTATAAAACCTGCTAAATAAATGTAATTGTAATTGTAATTGGTATAGATCAGTAAGTCTTAATTCTTTTGGATTATTTATCTTTGATTAATATTTATATGGTTACGATAAGAGTCATATTATGTTAATTAACAAAATGAACAAGCAAGATATGTATTCATATTTTTCTTCACAAAATATACTACGTATATTTTAGTGCTTATTTATGATATGGTAGTGTTTGTATGTCAGCATAATACATTGGGTGACTATTTGTTGGTTGAAATTAGAGGATTTTGATTAGTGGAATCAGAAAAATTATGCCAATGTTTGGGATATGAATCTTATGATTGACCTCTATTGCTGTTCCAGTTTAAATGTTTGTGATCAATGATAGTATATTTTATTCTTAATTTCTTACTACAACAATACTTTGTGACTAAATAAACTTTTAAAAAATATTATTAGTACGTTGTTGGAACAACCGTACCCTAACCTATTATATAAACTTTTAGAAAATATTATTAGTACATACATTGCTCCAATCGTTCAATGATTACGACCCCAAGTAAAAATAATTTTCAATTGTTAATAAAATGATCCTAAAAACAAGTACGTTCTCATCATATAATATATTGTTGAGTCATGTGAACAACATAGTTGACTAGTATCTCCTTAATTATAATTTTCCTATTATCCTAACTAAACATAAACAAGCTAAGATCTGTTTATTCATGGACAATCTGAAAAATCTATTACATAAGTTCGACTCAATTTAATCCAGATATAAATTTTGAGAAGGAAATTATATATGGTTTTAGATC